>NC_138723.1:6530669-7083169 GCF_965113295.1 Leuciscus leuciscus
CACATGTGACATACAGTCTATCACATGATCCTTTAGAAATCATTGTAATATTCTAATTTATTATGAGTGTTGGAAACAGTTCTGCTGCCTAATAAATTTGATGAATAAAAGGTTTAAAAGAACTGCATTTATTAAAAAAAAAAAAAAAAATTCTAATAATATAAATCTTCTTTACTATCACTTTTTATCAATTTAACACATCCTTGCTGAATAAAAGTATTGATAAATGACTGACCCCAAATTACTGACCAGTAGTGTATATTGTTGTTACAAAAGATTTCTATTTCAATTTTTTTTTTTTACTTTTTATTCATCAAAGTATCCTAAAAAAGTATCACAGGTTATGAAAAAATATTAAGCAGCAGAACTGTTTCCAACTTTGATAATGAATCATCATATTAGAATGATTTCTAAAGGATCATGTGATAGACTGGAGTAATGCTCCTGAAAATTCAGCTTTGCATCACAGAAATAAATGATAATTTAAAGTATAATAAATTGAAAACCAATTATTTTAAATTGTAATAATATATCACAATATTGCATTTTTTTCTGTATTTTTGATCAAATAAATGCAGGATTGATGAGCAGAAGAAACTTCTTTCAAAAACATTAAAAATAGTAATGTTTCCAAACTTTTGGCCTGTACTGTATATATACACCGACCTGTGATCCATGTTTGGGTTGTAGCCCACCAATTTAGAACCACTTTCCCATTGAAGCACCTTTTAGAGGCCTCAAGCACTTCATGCACTTCTTGGATATATGATCTGAGATGAAATGTGTAATGAGTCTAGACCATGATTCAAAGTGTATCGGATCTGTTACGTTTATGTTGCTACAACACTTTTATTTGTGTAAGCCAATATAATTTTTAAAGACGAAAGAATCAATGGAACTTAGTCGCGGTAGATGCCATGTTTAATTTGATATGGATGAAAGTTAGTTGTTGAACGGTGTTAGGGTTAGGAAGGAATGTCTTGGGTTCTGTACAAGTTAAGTTCAATCAAGAGCATTTTTAGAAGAATGTTGATTGACACAGAAATGTATTTAGATTTTTCCTAAAAGAATAGATAGATATGGCCCAGAGACAATTCTTTAAACCATTTTTCTCATATATTTTATCAAATGATTCACATTGTGAGTCAAAACATGAAACAAGGGACTCTTGTATCACTGAAGTTGACTTACGTCCCAGGCGTAGTTTGATGGACTGCAGTAAAGCTCCTCGTTCATCATGGCAGCTGTAGTTGCCTTCCATTGAGTGTGTGGTGTTCAGTAGTGCAAGCAAGCCCTCGTGTGTTTGCCACATCGGTACTGAGCTCCCATTGAACCGCCATTCCACCGGAGACCTGACGACCCCATCCAAAACTCAAAGTCAACATCTCAGTCAAGAACCTTCACCTAGTTTCCTTACAAACCTGTTTTAATCAAAGATATACCTACGACCAAATAACAGCTATCAACGCCAACTGGACCTACGTATCGCGTTACTCGTTTGTGTGTCTTGCAAATCTTATTTTTGGCAGCCGTATTCCTCTTGGATAGCATCTTTTTTGGCGAGAAATATTATTTCTCAACAACTGCATTTATATGAAACACAAGGCTTGCCAAAATCTGAGGCTGGGGAATCAACCCCCCCAATCCCACCCCCCTCTAAATAGCCTCAATGTGTCCAAACCCTATAAGGACTGGCCTCGTGCCCCTACAGAGGGTGGTTAAGCACACTATTATCACTCCTTACAGGAAAGCTTAGCTCTGGAGTCTGATGGATTTCTAGCAAAAACTTAATATAGACTGGAGTACGTACCCGCCATGTGAGCCTCCGCATGTGAGGGTGACCCTGGAGCCCAGTCCACCGAACTGGACGTCTGAAACTGAAAGCAGGAGACATGTGAGCTGTTCTATTCCAGAGCTGTCAAGTGATTATGTTATCAACAAGCCAATAGCACTGGAATTTTGACGGAGCCAAGTGTGCCGCGGCACACAGCCTGAAAAGTGAAGCCTAAACATTTTGATCGCCCCCTGGTGGCTGGATAGGTCACCAATAATAGGTCATAAACCCCGCCCTTTTTTAAATAAAAAATCAAATTACACTTTTTGTAATTTTGTAATAAAAGATGGTTTTTAGGTAGTTCACACTGAGGTATGTTCAAGTGTTCTTTTTTTCCAATAAGTTTGGTTTTAGTTAGTTATTCGATGCTATAAAAACAGAGTGTAACATCATGATTGAGTCTGCGCGAGTTTACGGGTCACCTTGATACCGCGGCAGACCCCGGCTCTATATGACATCATTAACAATGACTGATTCAGGGATATTTTGGCTTCATTTTTCTACAGTGGAAGAAAGTGGAGACCCGCTGTCCGTCTTTTTTACAGTCTGTGGTCGGAGCATTGGTGGTGTATGTTTTTTTTTTTTTTTACTATAAAATAAAATACATAAAAATAAATAAATAAAGAGCATAAATATGGCTGTCGAATTTAACATGTTAACACATGCAATTGATTAAATGCTTAAAAAAACATTTTTCATTGTCTTTGTAAGACTGGAAAAACTGGAAGACAGGGCAACTCTCTGAGAGAACAAAGGAAATTAACATTTGAACTCACTCTTGTGCACCATTCGAGATGCAAGTCTCACCTCAGAATCATCCTAATCTACAACTCTTTCCCTCTTCCCCCATTCCTTCTCTCACATGCTGAGATCACCAAAATTCACCCAAGAATCTATATGGTAATTATCATACAGTATTACACGTTTGGTATCTTTTGGAATGTCTCAGTGCGACTGGTACAAAGGTCTTATCCCCAAAGAAGTAAACCAAAAGGTAATAAGGAATTGAAGAGTTTAGAGATAACTCGTACACAGAGGGGGGTGGGTCTTCCAGGCAAATGGCATCCTGCTCCCAAAAGGTGTAAACCAGGGATGGGCAACTTCGGTCCTGGGGGGCCACTGTCCTACAGAGTTTAGCTCCAACCCTGAAAAAAAATCACCTGCCTGTAATTTTCTAGTAATCCTGAGGACCTTGATTAGCTTGTGTTTGATTAGGGTTGAAGCTAAACTCTGTAGGACAGTGGCCCTCCAGGACCGAAGTTGCCCATCCCTGGTGTAAACTCTGAATGCAAATTCCCATTGTTAGCAAATGTTTCCATGTGAAATAAGTTTCTGTCTATATGAAATGCAACAAGAGGCTCAGGGCGATTTGTAACTAAAATTAGCCCGTGATGCTGAGTGTAGGCAAAACACTCCGCATCATGTATTTTATGTCAGGTTTGCATCTTCTCTCTTTATTCCAGAGCATATGATGTTTTGTATTTATTATATTTGAACTGATTATGAAATTGGCATGATACATTTACCTGACATAATAAATTGTTACATTTGATTTTATTCCGACTGACTCGGAAATAGTTTTCCCAAGTAGATTAAACGGGTTTGTATGTTACCGGAAGTTTTGTGTCAGATTAGTGATGACTAATATTTGGCATCAATTCAAGTGTACTTGGTTTGCAAAGACAAGAAGTGAATTTCCGTTTAGGGCAGCAAATGTGCTGCTTGACCAACCTAAATCTGGGTGTGTCGTACCTCTGTTTTAATTGAATGTTACTTTAGATAAGTGTATGTGGTAAATCACGGCATGGCCAATCCAAAGCTATTATAAGAGAAGTAAAGTTGGTTGACATATCTGTAGTAGTGGCCATACCTCTACTGAAGTAAACGTTACGTTAAATTCATGTGTATGCAATTTCATGGAGGCTATACCAAAGTAGCTTTGATTGTGTAAGCGTGAATGCAACCTCTTTTTAGTGACCAAAACTGACGAGCTTGTGAATGTGAGACGTTGTATGTATATATATATATATATAGTTAAATAGAACGATCAAATGTATTGCTAAACTATTATATAATTGATCAATAACCAATTGGCAATCTAACTTAAATTAGATGTCGTGATAAAATGGAGTCAGATAAAAGCTTAAATGGAATTAAATTACTTTGCCACGCGGAAAGACAGTAACACGCAGAGACCTTCACCCGTCTTATTGGAAACCCCCATTTGGACCGATAAACAGGCTTACACTTTAATGCATTAATACATTTATTGAATTAACAAATGTCATCATCATGAAACGTTCGTCATTCTTAGACATACTGTGAATGCCGATAGAGCCGTGCAGGACAGCAGCAAAAACACTGTTTTGTAAGATTATGTCCATAAAGTGGTGGGGAAAGTTAATTTATTTGACTACTGTATAACGATAACTATATTTGCGTCCACACCAACGAACGATAACGGTCTGTTTATTCTAAGCTCGCGCTGTGGTTTCACAGTGTACAACGTCATTGCACATGTTTTTGCTCTTCTCATTGAATTTACAATTGTTTTCCATGCCAATTTTCTAGAAAAGTGGCTTGACTTGTCAAACAGTGGTGGATTTTTCTGGACCTCGGCGATTAACTTCTCCGTCTGCCGTTTTAAATGTGCGAGCCCTTAAACTAGAATAGATTCTGATTGGCTGTCAGTGTTTTATAGTTCAACAGCTGAAAAAAAAAAAAAATCATTCCAAAAGTGATCCCAACGATATCGTTTCTCTATATCGTTATAGCTGTGGTGTGAACTCTGCTATTCTTTAATATTGAGAACGATTATTAGAACTATATCTTTATCGCTATCTTTATTGTTATCGTCCTTGGTGTAAACGGGCCTTAATAGTTGCTTCCTCCAAATTCCACTGCTTCATACATTCATCATTAAAAGCCTAGCAGAGATTCTATAGCAGGAATCAAGGTGTTTACGTTACTGTGCTTTTCTGCCTAGTCAGAATTCAGTATTTATATCAGACATTTACTGCCAAGAGTTAAACAAAGAAAGGCAAACACACACGCGCACAGAGACACACACACTGGGAGTGGCGTCGTTCCAGTGGTCGGGGTTTTAACTGCGCTCAAGAAACGCTCGTGCTCAATGTCGGCTTTCAGGAAATATTGGCAAAAGCATATTATTTGAAATCCCACCACATTTCTCAAATTTCTCCCTCTCTGGCCAGCTAAATAGCAGCCATAACACACACACACACACACACACGCAAACCAGAGTGGCTAACATTAATTGAGCAATTCATATGTAGGGCAATGGAGACTGGGAGTTTTAAACAAAGATGTTTATTGTTCTAAAGAACAAGGCCATAGCTATGTTCCTGGTATGGATTAAAATTAAATTTTCCCATGATGAATCTTTTTGCTATCTGGAGTAGTTGTACAGTATAATTTCACCCTGCTTTGACTAAACGAAGACACGCTACAAAGACTTTTGACCAATTCCATATGCAGGAACACAAATCCAAATACTTAGCAGCATCCAAATCCCAATGTTAATGTGACTAGCTATCCTGATGCACTTCGGCTCAAATAAAAGCAATCCGTACCTTCATTGGTCCATATCTCTGATTTGACGTGGTCAGAGAAGAGGATGATGATTCCAGTGACTATTAGATCGCCAAGGCATGACACTAAACCGGGCATCTGTGAGGGAAGGGGGGAAAAAACAACAGTTTAGGCAGTTAGTCAAAGGGAAGTTAATGGCTATCATCCTGTGTAAAACATCCACCTGCTTAGCAACCATCAAGGCTGTGAAACAACATAACATTTAACCACTCTAATTTTGATATAGGCAAACAAGACACCATGGCAATACGTGCGTGACCATCTGATATTTCTGTATAAACAGCACAGAGAATCAACATCACTGCAAAGCGGTGAATGATGGTCGATATTAACAGTTCTGCAGAATTCTGGGAAGTTATTTGGCTAAGTATATTCACAATAACTAACTGTCGAGGACATTCTGGGTTATGACGTCAAATGAAAAGTGCCCGCTATCTGAAAAACGGCCCAAAGGAGCTTTGTGTCAACAGACTGTAAACATTTTAAACAAATACTGTAACTGACAGGACACATCTGTCATGTGTGCAGCTGGGATTTGCCTGGCAGGTATCGTTTTATGACAAACGGATGCATCTAAAGCGTAAAGGAAAAGCAAAGTAAATGCAGGAAATATCTTCACATTCCAATAGCTGAGGTCACTAAACCTCACAACAAGACTCAGGGGAGTTTATTAATCCATTAATGGCAGAAAATGATTTCCAAACGGAAGTGATAAACAGAAGTTATGACCGTATGACTTATTTTTGGGAAACTTAAATTTCAACAAACTACACAATTAGGGAGCAAAAACAAGTAGAGAGGAAAATAAGCTAATTAAATAATTAAATGAATTACATTTAAAATAATAACATTTATAAAAAAATATATAAAAAAAAGAGTTATATAATGCGGAATGTTTTAAAAGATTTTATTTGGAGATTTTTTGTTGGAGTGATGATAATAGTAAACTTAAATCCGAAGCAGATAGACAAGGTTTCTTGCTTTGAGAATGTGGTATTTAACATCATACAAAAGACATTTAAGAGATCATCTAGCTCCATATTGCCAGAAAAATCACAGTGAAATTGTACATTAATAACAAATTAAACACACAAACAAACAAAAATGGACACTGAAATGTCCAATTCACTGAAAGTTACAGTACACACTGAAATAAGCGCTGTGAAAGATTTTACTTGCATGTTTATTTTACTTCAGGGCATCACCTTACCATATTTGGATAGGGCTTCAGACAGAACATTAACTTGTTAATAAAATCACATTGTCTTGGCTCGCACACGTATGACGCATCAGACCGCTGTCAGTTTGGAAAACTGATGTTCTAAAACCACAATGTGTGCTGATATCCACTGAAGAAAAACAAACAAAGACACCGTTAAACCACCGGGCTTCCCAGTAAGAACCATGGAACCAAATTTATATGGGGTCTTTCCTGCTACTTCCGCTAAACGTGAGCAAACCATAGGGTTGTGCGATATGTATCATCTACGATAATATCCCTAATGTTTTTGTTTAATGATATGCAAGCCGGCATTATCGAGAATGTCAGTCGCTTTACAAGAGCCAAACAAACACACTTTCAGTTCATGACGTAGTCTGGCCATTTTTCCCTCCTTGGGTTTAGTCTTATATCAAATGATTAATGATAGCAATGTCACACAAGAGTGCTCTTACTGAATATCAGCACACATTTCATGAATGATTCAATGACCAAATGAATCCGCCTTTTGAATAATTGACTCAATGACTCAACTCGTGAAGCAGCCAAATAGATATAGTACAGTATAGTAATAAAATAAACTTCAGATGATCTAAGAACTGGATTCACTGAAGATTGTGGCATTACATTTATTAGATATTCAAAGACTTGTTTAATTTAAATAAATCCGCATTTTCTGAATGTCATAATGTCTTAGTTCAAGAATTAACACTTAACCAACTATTTAGCCCATAGGCTTCATGTTTATTATCATTATCATTGTCAACTTCTTGAGCATCATGGGAGAGCAGACGGGTCAGAGAAACCCTCAGGATTTTGTCATCATTCTTGGCAGCTGTAACCGAGTAGCCTGATTGTAGAAGATGATATGTAGTAGTAATCAACAGACACATATTTTAGTGAAAACGACACAATCCTCCACAGTAAATCAGTTTTCAGAGGGGAAAAGTAAGACTAAAACTCACAGAGCAGTAAAAGCATCCTTGATTTTTCTTTCAATATGGTTTAGCCATCATTATTATCTGACATCTCTTGGTAATTCAGAATATATGAATTTTCCTCAGTGCATCAGAAGAGTTTGACTTCTCAAACCGCAGGCTGAAGTTGTTCCCATTAGTTTTATGCTACTTTATTGCAGGACTGCACCAATCTGCAGTGTTTTTCCCTCACTGCTAATCTAAAACACAGGCTTATAATGCCTTGCAATTATCCTATTATGCTTTTTCAGATTGTATATTTCATGCTCTGTGTAATAGCTGTTTGTGAATGTAAAAAGTCTGCAACGTTTTAAAGATTGCAATTATTGTTTCCCCAAAGAAAGAAGTGATTCTGAACTTACTTCTTGCTCATACCTACGTAGGTTTGTAACACATTTACATAATGCCAGCCTATGGTCTTCATTGGCTGAATGTGAACAACGTCTACTTTAACTCTCAAACACTGTAGTTGTTGCTGAGACTGAAAGAGTTTGGTTCATGTTGTTGTCATGTCAAGAAGACGCTGTTTTCTGTGCTGCAAAAGCAACTTCCAAAGGATGAGGACACGTGCTAAAATTGATACGGTAAAACATATGTCATGGTTACTGTTCTCTGTGTATACAAGTGCTGAGGAAGATTGAAATTCAGATATGGTAATGGGGGTTTGGTTTCTGACACATGCTGTAAACGGAAGACCAGTCACTGCAGACTGGGCCATCTGACCAATCAGAGCACAGTATACCAATCACAACAGACTGGGTCATCTGTCCAATCAGAATAGAGTAGACCAATCACAAGACTGCGTGATCTGACCAATCAGAGCAGAGTAGACCAATCACAACAGACTGGGCCATCTGACCAATCAGAATAGAGTAGACCAATCACAACAGACTGAGCGATCTGACCAATCAGAGCAGAGTATACCAATCACAACAGACTGAATGATCTGACCAATCAGAGCAGAGAATACCAATCACAACAGACTGGGCCATCTGGCCAATCAGAGCAGAGTAGACCAATCACAACAGAATGGGCCATCTAACCAATCAGAGCAGAATAGACCAATCACAACAGACTGAACGATCTGACCAATCAGAGCAGAGAATACCAATCACAACAGACTGGGCCATCTGACCAATCAGAGCAGCGTAGACCAATCACAACAGACTGAGCGATCTGACCAATCAGAGCAGAGTAGACTCTCAGAAAGGAGGGGTTTAGAGATCTTGGATGCATGTAAACATATTGAAGGAGACCTTCAAAACAAAATGAAGAATCTTTAAAA
This sequence comes from Leuciscus leuciscus, assembly GCF_965113295.1. NCBI lineage: Eukaryota > Metazoa > Chordata > Actinopteri > Cypriniformes > Leuciscidae > Leuciscus > Leuciscus leuciscus. Next base: position 6,539,597 of record NC_138723.1, read on the forward strand.
TAGGATTTAGCATAAAAATAGCACTTTAAAAGTTTCATAATGTGAGTTAAGCTCACAGAACGTACAATTAATCCTGTACACGTGTATCTTAGAGTGCCAAACCTGAGGGCATCTCAAAGCCGGCAGTGGTCATTCTCTTATTTGACGTAGTTTGTTATCTGGATGGCCTCCATGTTCTCCACTCTCAAAAGACTGTCAAATTCAGCATTGAGGTGCAGCTCCTTTCACGTTCCTTAAAGACCTTCTGCATGTTATCATCAGGCATTTGCAAGAGTAAAGCGTTTTTCTGTTGGTCTGAAATGGGACATCGCACTTTAAACCACTTAAAGGCGGTCTGATTATAATAACAGTGGTTGGACAGTGTGGACTGAATGTTACTGGGAGAAATCATCAATATGTTCAGTTTATGTTGTTGTTGGTATATTATATTATATAAATCTATACAGTTTTGCCTGTTTTAAGATACTGTCAACTCTAAGCATTTGCTTAAAAAACAGGCCTTAATCATTACAATATACAGTTAAATTTTTTTTAATATTTTTGCTCTTTTGAAACTTTTCAAAAGGAAAAAAAGAATAAACTAATTAAACAAACAACAATTATAATATTAACTGTCAATACTATACCACAATACTATTACTATATACATATATAATATACAGTACCTCTCAAAATTTTGGAATATAAGATTAATGATTTTGAAAGAAGTCTTTCACCAAGGCTGCATTTATTTGATAAAAAATACAGTATAAACAGTAATATTGTGAAATAATATAATAATTTAAAACAGCTGTTTTCTATGTGAATATATAGTCAAATGTAATTTATTCCTGTGATCAAAGCTGGATTTTCAGCATCATTACTCCAGTCTTCAGTGTCACATGATCCTTCAGAAATCATTCTAAATATCCTGATTTGCTGCTTGAGGAACATTTATGATTATCATCAATGTTGAAAACAGTTGTGCTGCTTCATATTTCTGAGGAAACCAGTCATTCAAAATGTTGAGGTAAGTAAGATTTTAAAAATGTCAAAAAAGGTTTATATTTGAAATAATTTATGTTAGATTGTAATAATTTTTACTTTTTTTTACAGCATTTTTGATCAAATATAAGAGACTTCTATCCAAACCATTAATTATTCCAAATATCTCTGTGTGTGTGTGTGTGTGTGTGTGTGTGTGTGTGTGTGTGTGTGTGTGTGTGTGTGTGTATGTGTGTGTGTGTGTGTGTGTGTGTGTGTGTGTGTGTGTGTGTGTGTGTGTGTGTGTGTGTGTGTGTGTGTGTGTGTGTGTGTGTGTGTGTGTGTGTGTGTGTGTGTGTGTGTGTGTGTGTGTGTGTGTGTGTGGAAATGATGTGGAAAAAAAATATTATTGCTAAATGAGAAGCAAAAAGCTAATAAACACTAATTGTGACTAATAGAAATATGGTAATCATAGTATTATACATATTATGTTGTTTATTACTTAATTTTAAAATATATAGAAATTACACAAATACAATGGATTTACACACATTGCATGTTAGACAGGATCATATAACACACCATCAACTGTTCTGTCACAAGACCTGTTTGCCTCTGGAATCTCTCGGAGTGGATGCACCTGCGGCTCTTTGCCACAGAGCCAGAAAGGGCAGAGTAACAGAGTTATGATTCCGGCTTCATCAACCCCCACCCAAAGAATGCTCCGACTTTTCCTTAACCACAAAAATGCATCTCCACACAAGAGCTCTACCTTCCACATGTCAAACCCGCAGCGTGAAAAACCAAGAGCTAAACGGTGACCACAAGCCAGTGGTAAATTATATATCAGGGGCATATCCTTATATATTATTTAGTCTGTTGCCTGTTGTTGTTCAGGGTGGCTGGTTCGAACGCAACAGAACGACAGAGCATCTGGCGAAGATAAACATAGAGCTGTTAATCCATGATAAAAACAGACCCTCAGGACCCATAACATCCTTTAACTTTTCCCATTATGGGCAGGTCTAAAGGTTTTAAATAATACAAATAATAAATGTTTATATATAAATACACACACATGCATGTACATATTTAAGACAAATGTGTTATTTATATCTAAATATTTATAATATATACAGGGATTATTATATAATAATAATGAGATTATATAAACAAGAGATTATTATATTTATAATAATATACTATATACAGTAATCGTTGCCCAGCACTAATTACTGCCTTTTACAATTAGATTTTCAACAGATGAATATTTTAAAACTAGTGGCAAAAATAGTACCCAGTAAGATCACTCACAATACAAATTTTGCTATAATAATGGAGTATCTATACATGCTATGAATATCCTATGACAATCATTCATAAAAGGTTTTGTTTATGTGCCATTACAAGATCTTATTGAACAGCGGTACCAAATGTTCCTAAAATGCCATTTATGAAAATTGAATGGCTTTGGATAATTTTTCCAACCACACGTTTTCACATTTGAATACTCAAAGCCAAAACAAACACATACACACACAAATGCACATATGCCAGCCAGATGTTGAGTTTGCATATTCAAGCATGTAAAAAACCCCAGAAAAAAAGTCCAAATTTACGACCACAACGCATGGCAACTATCAGGTTCTGGAACACACACACACACACACATATATATGGATAACCTTCCCAAAATATGAATCATCAGAAAACCCACACGCAACTGTAACTCTGCTCATACATCAGAATCAACCTCACTTCACTACACCAATCGAATCAAACACTACGGCTCTGTTCCTAATCCTACATATAGAAAACTTCAACTTAAATGAAAATTTTAAATGTTGCCTTGGCAACTAACTAACATAAAATAATTTTAATTTTTAAGTAATTTTAAGAAATACTAAAATTACTGAAACTAAAATAAAAAAAAGAATATAACTTAAATAATATAAACATAAAAACTAAATCAACAAATATGTTGGCAGAGGCTATTTACACTAACTCCGCCCACCACTCAAAATTGGATTGAGCCAGACAAAATTACAAAAGAAACAGGAGCAGTGGCATGGAGTTTGAAACCACCTTTTCCCAAACTCATTCTTCTCCATTTTCCCTACGCACAGTTTACACTTAGTTACGATAATACACAATACACAATACACATAAAAATACAAAACACACAAAAGTATTTTTTGTTGAAAGGACCATGAGCTGGGACTCGGGTATGTGCTATGTTCAGGGAAAAGGGGACTACTAGCAAATAAAAATAAAGAAAATGAGAACAAATAATCAAACTACCAGCAACATCACAAATAAATACAATAGAGCAAACATCCAAATAAATTAAACAGTGCTTTTCAGATTTTTGATCTAACAGTAGATTTCAGGTACAGAAATTGAATAAAGTAATCAAGTGTGAAATAGCATTGCATAATTATCATCTTCACTGTATACATTAAATAAAGATTAATCATTAGTAAAGTTACAAAAGCTATACAGCCAAGAGCAGTGAGTGATTTCCTTGTCTTTTGGTGTTTGATTAAAAACACAGACAGCAGGAATATTAGGCTACTGTCACTTTAAGAAATAATGCCCAGATCTAATATACCTAATACACGTGTGTTGTCTTTCTCTACTGTTTACGTTCACTTAACCTACTATGTTTGCTAGGATACTCACAAAGACGGGCATGCTGTTTTTGTGTGAATTTGTCAGTTTAAGCGCAAGACTTGAAAGAGAACTCAATATTTGTGTGCTTTCCGTGTGCGTGCTTCGGATGAAGCGCCTACGTGCTATGCGGCAAGTTGTAACGTACAGTAGCTTAACAGCTGTAGCTATTCAACAACTTTAGTTTGCATTGTACCTAATGAATACCTTTAAATAAGCTCAATTTGATTTTATTCAAATTTTTATTTTGAAATTACATTTTTTTTTTGCCATCTTGTGTAACAAACTATGCAAATACTGTGGTTAAAAAAAACAAAACACACACACACAAAAATATATTTGCTAATATATTTCCATGAATGCACAGAATACTATCATACCACCCAACATTAGCAATTTCTTTAAAACTATTTACCGGTAAGTCCTATTCATTTAGAATGATTTCCCTTAAAGGTCAAATTAAGTCCTCTGTACTTAGTTACTAATCGTTTTGCAAGAAAGACAATGGACCAGAAGGGAAAAAGAGAGAGGTGGAGGAGGATAGGGGGAACTTGGGGACTCAAGTTGCCTCAAAGTAGGAAAGACAGCCAAGAAAGTGCGAAGGAATGTGCAAGTCTCGCCAACATTTTATGTTTCTTTCCATTGAATTCCAGCGTTTGCTCCGTGGGGTTGCTACGCCTGCCAATAGAGGCCGACTCTCAAAGCGATATGATAACAAGAGATAAGACTCTTATGTGAGTCTTTTCTGATATAATATCATTTTCAATGTCAGCTGAGCTGCAACATTTGTATCTCCATCTGCTTCACAAGCTTATCGTCCATTGCCAATGTTTGTATATGGAAAATTGAAAAGGCATTGTTGATAAAAGGCGTAGAAGTAAAGACATCCTGTGGCCTTTTGTGAGGTTATTGCTCGAAAAAAGAACAATGCCTTCGCCGACTCCAAGCACACTTTTTGGTACGCAAACACTTTGCAGCATCTTCTGTTTGGACATCTAAACAAGTTCACTCATTCCAGAGGTTGTTGGTCTTTCTTTCCAGCTCTAATCATTAGGACCCTTGCAGTGCAATGCAAGTCTAAGCATAGATCGCAAATATGACTCATGAAGTAACAAGTCTTTTTACGAGGGAAAATGCAGATAGGACGACTGAAAATAGACAGTGTTCCCTCTTTGGCACATTCCAACTCATCCAACAAGCCTGAATGGAAAACAGACTGCCTGACAAATGGAAAGGCTCACGTGAGGAATGTGAGGCACATTTACCCTGGTTTTCATGCATTCTTCTCTGACAGTTGTTTCCTAACCCACATGCAAGCGGTGAGCGTTTCAGACAAAATAATTAATCAGTGCAAGTGACATTTCTCTAGATTCTCACCTTTGCAAAGGGCAGCGGTTGAGAACAATAACCCTACGAGAGAGCTGATGGTGCACTGGACAAAACTGGCATTTACGTTAATCTCCTGTGTGTAATGAGCCTGGTCAACAGGAACATAAAATGTGTTTGAACTTTAACACTTGATCTGGCACCAGCTAATTTCGGCAACAGATGCTTGATGGAAGCTGACAATAGCATCACGGAAAACCAATATAGTTGTTCTTAATCAAGTTAAAGTATGCTTGAATGCTTTAAGCATATTAAAAAAGACAGCTAAATCAATGATTAGCCGTGATTAGTATCACAAGTGCAGAAGTTACATTTATATCTTATAAAATAAGAAGGTCAGACTTTGAATTTTAACTGGAATCACTTCAAAACAATTGAATACACCTCTACTATGAGCAGCATGTTGTAAGCTACTGTATTAAAATTAATTTAGCTATTTTTTTTAGAGCATAAAGTTAAATATGTTGGGGTGACACTGTAAAACTGATTGATAATGACAAAAAAAATATGTTTTTACTTTATGCTTGATGGTTACACCACAGGACATTTAAATTTAAACTTTTCTTGAAAACGGATTGAGTTTTCGGCACATGTGTTTTACATTAGATTTTCCCTTAGTTCTCATGACCCTTATTCCAAGTTGCTATCCAACCAGAAAAGTAAACATAATTACTTATTGAATCTACAAAAGTAAATAATACAGATAGATTAATATAAAACACTGGTAACACTTTTGTTTGGGTCCAATTCTCACTATAAACTAGTTGCTTATTAGCATGCATATTACTAGGATATTGGATGTTAATTAGTACTTATAAATCACATATTAATACCTTATTCTGCATCCCTTAATCTAGCCAATACCAAAACTTAACCAATACCTTACTAACTATTAATAAGCAGTAAATTAGTAGTTAATTGGGGCAAAAGTCATAGTTAATAGTGAATATGTGTTGCCCAAACTAAAGTGTGTCCAGAACACTATATTAGTTGGGGATTAATACATTGTTCGGTAACACTTAGTTTAGGGTCCAAATCTCACTGTTAACTAGTTACTAGGATAATGGCTGATAATTAGTACTTATAATGCACATATCATTCTGCATAACCCAATACCTTAACAACTACCTTACTAAATACTAATAAGCAGTAACTAGGAGTTTATTGAGGTAAAAGTTGTAGTTTATAGCTAGTAAATAGTAAAAAAAAAAAAAAAAAAAAAAAAAAAAAAGGACTCTAATCTAGTGTGACCAAATTTTCCTATTATATTATTATTAAAATACCCCTTCCTCATACTAAAAGAACTTTAAGTGGCTCTTGAGGCGTATAGCTTTAATCTTGTTGTATTCACTTGTGAACAGCTATACAACATAAACATATTGTTTAGCCAAAGAAAATAAATGAAATATATAAAAACAAACATTTCTTTAATGTCTTGCTAATGTTGTCTAACCACGCCCTTCTTGAAAAGCCATTTAGCTAAATCTTGAAAAAAAATTTTGATTTCCTACTCGTGTCCTTGTAAGTCTGAGATGATTGGATGCGTTTTCCCAGAGTTGCCTGCGGTGCAGGGCCACTGCAGGTCTTCGGAAAAAGAAAGCGAGCGGTTCAAGCACATCTTCGCAACAAGAGACGAGTTTCAAGGGATTCAAGGAAAATAAAGCTGTAAGTAATCTTCCCTGTTGTTTGAATGGGCAGAGATTGCTAAACAGTCCAGGATGTGGACACACAGGGGACCAGGGCTTGTGTTCTGTCTTCGTAACTTGAATATAGACCACCCAGGGCCCTTTAGATAAAGGTGTGGTTTACAGATAATTGACTGGCAGTGCTTGCAGAATATGAGCCCATATTCTAGAAGAATGGTGATGGGGTCCGGGTCTACTGGGAGAGAGGTTGCCCATTTCAGGAAGAATGGGCAGGGATGTTTTTTCGTCTGAAGATATGGACTTTGTCCAAACATAAACACTAGGTACAAGATGAAGTCTAGCTGGGCAACAACTGGTGGTTTTCAGTCTTACAAAGAAATACTGGAATTTTTGTTACCATGATAACAGCACTGAAATGATGTTGTGTGCACTCACTGCCAGTGTGCCTAAGGCAAATAAGACTTAATGACTTTAACTTCTTCTGGATCTGGAAGGACCTGGAACTCAACCTGATGTAACTTTGAATATCACAAATCAGCCTATCAATCTCCTTTCAGAATTCATTGAATATCGTCGCTGTCGGGCAGAAACCTTGCATCTCCATGTTTAATTTTAATTTCTTTTCATAAATCATTACTATTGGTCAGCCTTCACGTATTTCTGTGCGTTTTGCAAAAACATAACCAATGAAAAGTATTTTTTTTTTTAAAACTTGTGACTACACCTAGTATCTCCATTGGATCTTCAAACTCAAACAGTCAATCAAACCTTATAACTCCGCCCCCTCATGGTGGAAGGGTAAATAAAGTACTGGTTCCTTAAATAAGTACAGCATCTTCTTTACTCAGGAAACACTATAAATATATTAAAGACTAATGTTTTATGTATTTGAGGAGCGGAGAAGAGTGTTTTATTCTAGTATTTATCATCGTGTCGTAGCCAATAATTAAATAGCTTGCGTGTAGCATTTCATCTTTAATAAACGAGATTGTGGCCAAATTATAGAAGAAAAAAAAAACTGACTGACTTCATAACTACAGTAAACGTTATAACCTGTAAGCTGGTGAAAACGTAATGCGATGCACTTACCACCTCGGATGTGGCTGTTCTAATGACAGACAAAACATGTACGTCTGATATTCGCTGGTCAAAAACCTCGTAACTCAATTTGAAGCTTAATTTTGGTAAAATGTTAATCATTTAATGACACATGCAAGTGTCTGACTATATACAGTATAAAGCCACAATATCAACATTGACAATGCTTTGTTTACTTATTTAAAAACTAGAGTTTTTTCCATTTCTTGAGAAATAGACAAGGACTTCAGGGACTTCAGGATAGATTATTAAACACTTGTGCTGACTGTCCAGAGATTAACATCTGTAGAAATCTAACACAAACTTCCAATGTCAATGAAGGTTACAGGAACTGTTCATCTAAAAATGGAAATTTTGTTCTTATTTACTTACTTTAATGTAATTCCAAAGCTTTTCCAATTTATTTACTCCATGGGACACAATGATAATTTTTTTAGGAATATGAATGAGGACTGGGGAGGTCCTGAAAGAAGTGTTGATAGTTTCATTGAATCAGTTAACACAACAATGAATCATTAAATCAGTTAACACCACACTGTCTGAATGATTAATTTCTGAATTGAACTGATCCAGTTCTCTGTGACTCAGTACAACAATGTATGACTTTGTTAGTCATATGGAATAACTTATATGATACGTTTATTGAGCTTTTGCACTCTTTAAAGCCTGAAAGCTCTGGTCCCCATTCATCGTAATTGTGTGGAAAAGAATGGCTAGTACTTAATTCAAAGTCTTCCCTTTTCAGTTCTATGGAAGAAAGTAATGATGGAAGATGAAATAATTTTAATATTTTGGTGAACTAATCTTTTAGGTTTAGTTCAATGGCAAATTGTTGCCAAACTATGTAGACTGGATAAAATCCATGACAATTATGGTTGAAGATCAAAAGGAAAAAAAGTTATCATCCACATTGTCAAAAGACGTCAACCTTTCTGCAAGGCTCCAGTGTCTCTAAGGAAGTGCAGAAGTAAATTTAACCTCGGTAATGACACAGAAAGCAAATAAACAAGTGAGCCAATGCATATTTCAAGTTGCCCACCCAAAGCCTCTGTGATCCCCTTCTACATGGGGAAAGCAGATGATCTAGTCAAAGAAAGAAAATAGCATCTGTTTGTGGACTGCTCACAGTCAATGTTTGTGCAGTTTGACAGACACAGCTAAAAGTCTCCTCGAAAGGGGTAAATTACGCACATTTGGAGCTGGCTTTGAAAACAGGCATCAGTTTGACGTGAAACGGGGATAAGGCTGCGGAGCACAAGAGCTATCATAGCCACTCAAGGCTGGAATTTCCTCAGGCACTGGCCAGAATAAGATGGCTACCAGATGCCAGCTATTCACTAAGCTTTTGGCTGGTTTCCCAGGAGAATTGCAGCCTCAGCCAGTTCTGCTAGAAGGTAGACTGTCCGTGAACACTTACCCTCATTTTACTCAACACGGGATTAAACAGAAAGGACAAAAGCATCCTCCACTGATTGATTGCTTTGTTCTTTGGTTCCAAACATGGCCTGAAAACTTGATTACAACTTAGTATGGCACAAACTTTCTCTTGGAAGCAGCACCTTTCATGGAAGTTGCACTTTGGAGCGTTCTCGGTTTATGACACCAGTCATTTACCTCGAACAAGAGGTTTCCATAGACCGCAGTTGTGAGTCACAGTTAAAGCCAAACTTGGAAACGTTCATTGACCCATCAACCTCTGCACCATGCGAAAGCCACTATCTGCTCTTCGAAAGCAGACGTCGCCGCGCTCAAGGAATTAGAAGATCTCTCTGAAGAAGGACCTCATCGACAATGACAGCTCAACACCAGCCTCGGCTGCTTGGCATTTAAAATGGCGCCACAGTCCCGCTGCATGTAATTATGGAGGCCGTACGGGCCAAAGCTCACTTCGACAAGCTACCACATCACGAACAGCACAAAACTCCACAAAGCCAACATGTCATTTCAGCAAACGAGCAAAGGAAATAAATGTCAGACGACACAAAGCTCAGACCAGCAGCTGCAAGAGCCTGTTTCTTGAATCTGCATCTGGCATGAGGAATATGGCACTGGATCTGCAGAGTCTCTTTATATTCAATCAATGCCAAGTGAGTCATGGGGAGTATAAACCCCTGGAGTGCATTGTGAAGTGCTCTGAATGGCTTGTTGAACGTTCTCCAGCGTCATTTATCAAGTCTCAGGCTGGTTGAAGGTTGACACAACTCCCTGCGGAGGTGATACTGTTTGACCTGCTGCATGTGATAGGGGCTGAATAGAGAAAAGCTCTCACAAACAACTGAAGATGATCCATTGGTAAAAGGTTTGCTTAGCATCAAACAGCATGACAGCTAGAGTATCAGATGTTGCCTGCAGGTATATGCATTTGTATATGGTTCCCAAACAGATGGGAGTTCTCTCCAGAAGATAAAGTACTTTCTTTGTGCCTATGACTCACACCTGCTGGGAAACGGCACACATATTCTCTTACCACTGTTCCAACATGCTTGGCTCATAGAATGCCTGTCTCTGGCTTGAGAGGGGAAACGAAAACTGCACAGCATCCAGACACAAGCACTGCAGCACAATCGAACCTTCTGCAGACAGAACTTTGTTTGAATATCCTTCCTGATAGCAGTCATATGTCTACCAAACATTTATTCTTGTAATGTGTGCATAGTGAGGCCATTCCTCAAACGGATTACAACCATTTGAAACCCCTTATTAAATCTGAGTGGCAGCAAGAGATCTCCAGAGATAAAAGGCTTTAGCTGAATCAAAGCGAGTTGCCATGACAGGCCCGAGCCAAGAGAATTCTTACCGCCTAAAATCAAACTGCCAACACTTATAAGTGAGGTAATTAGAACCCTTATGTGTCATAAGATGATTTTAAAGAGAAAAACGTGATACTAGTTTTAAAAGATGGATTATATATACTTTTAACTTTATTGAATCTATTATTTTCCTATTTTTTTAAAGTTGTTTTTTGTCCCCCATTCAGACTTTCTAAAAGTATAAACTTTTAGGGCGTTTTCACACCTTTAGGGGTGTTTGTTTCAGAACCCCCTTACTTCGGTTCGCTTAGGCATATATGAGCATGGCAATCACTACGGGAGCATAAAAGGAAGAGCAACAACAGTGAAGGGCGAGAGAGGACTATCACGTTTTATTATTCATGTTTTGTTTGTGTGCGTGTGGCAGTCGTCCATGAGGTGCTGACGCTTTTACTTTCTTTTAGTTATTTTAGTTTGAGTTATTTTAGTAACTAAAATGAACTGACAAGGAACAATACATTTGTTAAAATATTGATTCATCTTTGTTAAAGTTAGTTTATAAAAATAGAGTTGTTCATTGTTTTTTTCATATTAGTTCACAGTGCATTAACTAATGTTAACAGATAAACTTTTGATTTTAATAATGTATTAGTAAATGTTTAAATTAACATTAAAAAAGATTAATAAATGCTGTCGAAGTAGGGATGGGCGATATACTGGTAGACACAATAAACCAGAAGACATTGGTCAACCGGTAGAGATTTTGGACTATCGTCTCTATCGCGGTTACGCTCACGTGATATTGCTTTGCTGTGAGGTCATGAATAGTGGTCGATTTGGAATTTTTCAAAAATCGGCATCGGCCGATACGTTTTTCTGATTGGCCGATGTGTTGGAAGCGGGACCTTTATTTTGACAGCGCTCCAGACTTTTATTTTGACAGGTGAAGAGAATCTGAGAAGAGAAAGGCAGCGCCTGATCACACAGCGCTCACTCACATTCTCCGTCTTCATTAGTTTACGATCTCTGTCAGTCATATCTAATACTTTGTTAGACAGAAGTGGTAAACAAAGAAAGTAAATGTTATGCGAAAAAGTAAAGCGTTGCTTTTAAATTATTTGTAACAGAAAAGGCAAACAATCAGGCTAAAATACTTTATCATTTACCGTCAACATTCAGCAAATGCGCATAGTTACATCATTTAAACAAATCTCTGAATATCTAATAAACATTTAATTTCACAAACCTTGCAGATTTAATGGAATCCAGCTGTGATATCTTAAGAAGTGTGCATTTGTAGCCTGCATAAACGTGTTACTGCGAGTGACGGTCAGTCCGTGCGAAGTGAGTGAATGCAAACAAGATCAGCTTCACAGGAGATGCGATAGAAAAACTTGAAATCCTTCATTTTAAAATATGCTGTGCTAAATGCAGTTGCCCACTGTGTCATATCGTTTCACTGTGTGATGTATGTAAAATTAGCATTACCTTGTCTTTATTTGAAAAAATATGATTACCAGTGCGCACGAAATTACCAGAATACTGAGTGCCCTGTTACTTCCTTTTTATTCACATATTCATATATTTTTAAACAATTACTTTATTTGTGAAACATACTATACTAGGATTGCAAATTCAAGAAGTTGCCATCTAAAGTAAAAGCATTTTTATTTGTTTTCTTATTTTTTTTCTAATTTATTACATATTGATTAAAATAAATATAAAGTATTTTCAGGATCATTACTCCAGTCTTCACTGTCACATGTGACATCCAGTCTATCACATGATCCTTTAGAAATCATTCTAATATGATGATTCACTATCAAAGTTGGAAACAGTTCTGCTGCTTAATATTTTTTCATAACCTGTGATACTGTTTTAGGATACTTTGAATAAAAAGTAAAAAAAGAAAAAGAAAAAAAAGAAGCAAATGTTTTAAAAAATAGTAATATTTTATAACAACAATATACACTACTGGTCAGTAATTTGGGGTCAGTCATTTTTTATTTATTTTTTTGAAATAAATCAATACTTTTATTCAGCAAGGATGTGTTAAATTGATAAAAGTGATAGTAAAGAAGATTTATATTATTAGATTTTTTTTTTTTTTGAATAAATGCAGTTCTTTTTAACCATTTATTCATCAAATATATTAGGCAGCAGAACTGTTTCCAACACTATATAATAAATCAGAATATTACAATGATTTCTAAAGGATCATGTGATAGACTGAAGTAATGATCCTGAAAATTCAGCCTTGCATCACAGAAATAAATGATAATTTAAAGTATAATACATTGAAAACCAATTATTTTAAATTGTAATAATATATCACAATATTACTTTTTTTTCTGTATTTTTTTTATCAAATAAATGCAGGCTTGATGAGCAGAAGAAACTTCTTTCAAAAACATTAAAAATAGTAATGTTTCCAAACTTTTGGCCTGTATAAATAAATATCGGCTTTATATCGGCCATCCTGCTCTCTAAGATATCGGCATCGGTCATCAAAAAAACAATGTCGGTCGACCACTAGTCATGAAAGCTTATCGTTTGCATGCGTCTTTAAAGGGGTGGTTCGGGATTTTTGACATCGGACCTCATTTTTCAGTCAGCCTGGTTGTTATTCATCAGTGGAGACATTTTTTTTTTTTTATTATCCAGTCCTTATATTTGGATAGTTAGCCGATGCTAGGCTAGCGCGAGTCAATGGTATATGTTAGCCAGCCATTAAAAAACGTTTTACCCACTCCACAGTGCACCAAACGCAAATCAATTATAACACTAGACTATCGATGCAAATGTCCGTTGAGAGAATAATGTTAGAAATCAAACTTACCTTTTCATCACATTGCATTAGTTATAATTTGTTCCCTGTAATCATAAGCCTTGTCTACAGCAGCAGCGGAGTGATATTGATTACCTAGGCAACCGAGTGAGCCGGTACACACATGACGCAAGTGTATTTACCTGCCGCGACTTTGATATCGCTGAGGAATGCTAGCTAACGTTAGCTGGATGTAACACTGTAGTGCGCTTCTGTTCTGTGTTTACTTTTTGCCGCATTACTAACAGGAGCAAAGTAAAATTCCGCAGCTGCTGAGAAACTAGTTCCTTTGGGATCATTGAGATGAAATGTAAGTTTGATTTCTAACATTATTCTCTCAACGGACATTTGCATCGATAGTCTAGTGTTATAATTGATTTGCGTTTGGTGCACTGTGGAGTGGGTAAAATGGTTTTTAATGGCTGGCTAACATATACCATTGACTCGCGCTAGCCTAGCATCGGCTAACTATCCAAATATAAGGACTGGATCATTTTGAAAAAAAAATGTCTCCACTGATGAATAACAACCAGGCTGACTGAAAAATGAGGTCCGATGTCAAAAATCCCGAACCACCCCTTTAAGCACTGCGGTTTAAAAACATGCGATTGAAGAGCAATTAGCAGCGAAAGAGAATTCATTTCAGTGTATGAAGTCGCTGCTCATAGAGTGTGTGAGAACTGAACTGAGTGCTTTTTGCCAAGTACTTGCAAGTAAACAAATACATTTATGTCTTAAGTGAACATAAACAGTTGAAAAAAAAAAAAAAAACGCACAAGTATATTGGATCCATGCAGTCGGTCTTAAAGTGACAGCATCCAAATGTCCCTGCTGTCATTATTAATGCTAATCAAACAACAACATAAGAGAGAAAATCTCTCACTGCTCTTGATTGAATCACTTTTGTAAATTTAATAAGAATAAATGTATATTTAATTTGCACAGTAAAGAATATGCATTTTTTCATACATTTACTTTATACATTTTATGTAGTATTTCTTAGTGCTTAAAGTTTTTCAGGTAGTCATTTTTCATGTGTCTTTGTTCTATTGTAGTTTGTTGTCTTTTTCACTTTCTTTTTCAGTTTACTTGTCTTCAGTAAGCTTGAGAGTTTTTTTCATGATATATATTGTTATCGTGGAATAAAATGACTCATATTGCGATATAAGATCGTGGTCATATCGCCCACCCCCATGTAGAAGTATAAATTATTATTAGTAGTAGTTCACTAAGGTTAACTAAACGACTGTAAAAGTGTTACTAAAAACAGTACAGATTACGCAATATAAATGCCAGATGAAAATGCTTTCAAATGATGATGGTGAACATATGCAAAAACCTTATATCTGATATCATTTCATTACAGAAAAACTTCAATCAGGTCAAAATGTGTGTACTGAGAGAACAAAAAAACTGATTTTGATATTCAACATAAAAAATAAACTCACTTCTTGCACAACCTGTCATGTCCTGCATTTCACCAAGTAGACTTCAAAGACCAGGACAAACATCCTCTATTTCAGTTTAATTACCGCATTTCCCAACTGTGGGGCTTCACCAGAAGTCGACACTTTCAACTCATAAACAAACCCTTAACGAACTTGAACTCTTCTGCAATGACTCACCCTGCCCTCGCATTATAGTTTCAAGGAAAATGACCAAATCTAAAGCATCACGCTGCATAATTAACCGCCCAATTACTGTCCAATGCATATATGTCTCTTGTAGGGAAACTGATCCTGAGCAAATACATACGAAACGGTTTAGGCAGCCTAAGCGAAATGTATGAAATCCCATCTAGGGCCTCAAGCAAGTTAAATCTTGGAGCAGCTTAGAGCCAACACACCGTCGGTGTGCCAGTGAGATAGTCGACCACGTCCCCTTCGCTGAGGCCCTTTTCCCCGGACAGAACAAAGAGCACTCAAGTCTAATTCGAAATTGATTACAGCCACTCATAATGCGTGCTGAAATATGCATTGGAAACGAGTGTGCTGAACGAGGAACAGAGCTTGGCAAGTCAGAAAACCAGAGAGGATTGAGAGGGGATGGAGCCGTGCATTCCACCGCCAAACAAACTTTGCAGACGTATCGCTTTCCAGCATTTAGAGGGTTTAAAAAAAAACAAAAAAACACTGAAGTTGTTTTTCTCATGTTTGCATTCCGCTTTCTAGTATTTACAGTACATAAACTTTCTTACATATGAGGAATGCACATCTGGCCAGATGTTGTCTATTTAGGGTTCAGCTGCTAGACATGATGATGTTCTTAATACCTGGCTAAAGCGAGGCCTGATGTGGAAACTAAGAGAGTGGTCTGTATTTAAGGAGTTTTTTCAAAAGTAGTCAAGACAGTTTGGACTGTGCAACCAGTGTACACTGGATCCAAGGTTAAAATACACAAAGAGTTTCAGCACAAATGACTGGAGACACTGTTCCCAAACAGTTTCAAAACAAAAACCTTTCCAAGAGATTATAAGCATTAAACGGCTCGTTCTGTTTTATGTCTGAGATGTACAAACCATTATATTCACCGGCCACTGTAACTGCACAGGCAAGCTTATGAAAGCACACTGGAGTAAAGAAGAGTAAGGGAAAGCAATGGCAATTGTAAATGACCGGATTTTGATTGGCTGTTAATGTTTTATCTTTGATATCTGTGGAAAAAAAGTGAAAGTGCCGTTATCGTTATAGATGTTGTGTGGACTCTGCTATTTTTTACATTTAAAACAATTTTCAAAACTATATTGTTATCGCTATAGTTGTGTGAATGGGCCTTCAAACTCAAAAATGTAACATCAGTAACTTTTTGTAACGCATTTTCCAAATCAAATTGTTGGTCTAGCTTTTATACGAAGTCTCATATAGGCTAACTTTTAAACGTCCTTCTTAATCTTAAAATATGTCAAGTTTTTAAGGATGTTGTGTTTTGATTAGCATATACACATTAAATTGAATTCTACACAAAATATTGAAGTTTACCATTTGCTGTTACATTTATCACTGATTTCCATTACAATTATAGAGCACTTGTGTTTCAAATGTCACATTGGCCTATAGTTACACCTTTAAGTGAGTTTAGTAATGACTGCTTATATGTCAAAGTTGTTTGAGGCAAACTGCTATCTCTGCTCTCCTCTACTTAGTCATGTGACGCTGGCAGAGTTTATTTTTGGACACATAGCACTTCTATTGTTAATACAGTT
Source organism: Leuciscus leuciscus (assembly GCF_965113295.1). Taxonomy (NCBI): domain Eukaryota; kingdom Metazoa; phylum Chordata; class Actinopteri; order Cypriniformes; family Leuciscidae; genus Leuciscus; species Leuciscus leuciscus. The sequence continues at coordinate 6,556,139 of NC_138723.1, forward strand.
ATTTATTTCCTAAACGGAACATAAAGTACCAGCTTCACTGTAAACTGAAAAAGTATGGCTGATCAAGCCCATAAGGGGACAGGATCCCCAACATTCAAACTAATGACAAATCAATATGCGTTTCAATTAACAAATTGTACATTTTTGTAAAATGAAAATAATAATGAAAGAAGATTTTAATGGTATTCACATTTGGTTACGTTATCAAAGGTGAAGATAACTGACATAAATAGAAAAATATGAAATTATATAATAAAATAAAAAAATACATTTAAAACATGGAAAAACACTTTAAAAAGCTGTTTTTAAAAAATGACAGAAGAAAAGCTAATAGCCACTATCAAATATTTTAAAGTGCTTTTATATATATAAATTAATAATAAAATAAAAAAATTTAAAAGTCCAGTAAATTTACTGTACGTAACATTTCTACGTAGAACACAAGTTACTGTAGATTAATGTTTTAACAAATAACGATGTTCCTCTGTTCCACAGTAAATACATCATCACGTAGTCTACTCAACAGGTATCGAGCTGCTAGTTACTGTGTGCATGCGAAGTTTTCTCCGTGCTTCAAATGCAAATACTTAAAACATAACGTTTTTTTAACATAATAAACTGCTTATCTTCAGTGCAGCGGACACATTTCCAAGCGCAGCTCCCAGAGCTCCCAGTTATATGATCTCCCTGGGGTCGCCGAAACTTTGTTCTCACTGCCACTATGATGCCATTTCTAACACACACAACATTTTACCAAAACGTAGCTCTTAAAGTGCTTCTGGTCAATCCTTACCTTACTTTTCTTCAAACATTAAACGAGCATTTTGACGCGGTTCCTCTCCATTGCTTTGGCTTCGCTTCACATTCGTAGTAGAGTCAGAGGATTTAGATGGGACTTCCTCTCCGCTGTTCCCATTGGATTAGAGCTCTGTCAGTACACACATGCTCGCGCCAGGATTTCCTGTCCTGGGCGGTGTTTCCACTGGCATACTACCATTCTTTTCGTACTTGTGTGTAGGATGCCTTCTACACATTTACTCTATGTGATTTTCTGTAATGAGTAATGACTGGAACAACGTTGATTGTTTTTAATTATTATGATTACATTTACATTTACATTTACATTTATTCATTTAGCTGACGCTTTTATCCAAGGCGACTTACAATTGCTATATATATGTCAGAGGTCGCACGCCTCTGGAGCAACTAGGGGTTAAGTGTCTTGCTCAGGGACACATTGGTGTCTCACAGTGGATTCGAACCCGGGTCTCTCACACCAAAGGCATGTGTCTTATCCACTGCGCCACTACCACCCCAGATGAACAGATGAACAGTAAACTCTAATCTCAATCAAAAAGTACAAACTAATTACAGTCTCCACTAAGCTTACAATAAAACTTTGGTAGCGTTTATAATTAAATTATACAAATTATGCTAAATTACGCCTACATTCGTTATTAATAATGCACACGTATGCATATACGCCTATATTAAAACTCTTAAGAAATGGAAGTTATATGATAGACTTTTACATTATTAAAATCAAAGGTTGTATTTGTTAACATTAGTTAATGCACTGTGAACTAATATGAACAAACAATGAACAGTTGTATTTTTATTAACTAACATTAACAAAGATTAACTAATACAGTAACAAAAGTATTTCTCATTGTTAGTTCATGTTAGTTAACACATTAACTAATGTTAACTAATGAACCTTATTGTAACGTGTTACCAACTTTTCTTTTCCATTGTGATGTTTACCCCAGTAGTGAAACTGCTTCTCAGACAAATGCCTTGTCCAAAACCACTTGACCACTTGTCTACTTGAACTTTTGATTACTCGATGGGACACACGCATAGTCTTGCAAAAAATGCAAGTGTGCACAGAGCTTTTATTTATTATATTAAATCTAAGTGTGGGTATTTCTGCCTTATCCAAATACCCACACCCATACTCCCATATCTTAAATGACAAAGTGCAGTGCCCTTAATGCACACTAAACCCACACTATCTCCAATACCGCTTCGGAGCGGTTTTCAAAGCTAAGCGTATCCCATCATGCATTATGTTCAGGAACTCATGAGCCCCGAAATCACGAGATGTAGAGGAAAACATTCCACTGTAATTTAAATGAATTAAATACATATCATTTGGCAGAGCCGGCCCGAGGCATAAGCGAACTAAGCGGCTGCTTAGGGCCCCGTGGCCACCAGGAGGCCCCCAATCGACAATCGAGTTTTTTTTTTTTTTTTTTTTTTTTACATATTAAGTAACTTAAACAAGTGACATAAATTTAATGAATTAATGACTAATTCAAGACAAGAAAATTCTGATTTCATGATCAATATACCTGCCTACAACAACTGTGTCTGCCAGTGTTTGAGTCATGCGCATAACCTCGCGTGCATATACAATTCGTGCGCAAAGTCACGGTATGTTAAGCCATGTCACAAAAATTGGATTTGATCAATGGTTGATGATTTACATTTAAATCAATGATTTATCCTTTAAATGTAATAATATTCTGAACAGAACAAGAGTAAAAAAAAAAACTATAGGCTAATACGAAATAATTTAAAGCGAAAGTGAAAGTAAGCGGCGTTGGGCTCACGTATCTCTCTCAAAAGAATCAAAATGTTTCAACATTCGCGATGTATTTGGATGGTAAACTATTCTTTATTATAGGCTTTGTACTTTACTCACGTTCCAATATTGACGGGGAAAAAAATCATCCTCTTCACTTGCGCTAAAATGTGCTTGGAAACATCACAGTGGAGCGGTGCTTACGCTGAATGTACGAATTGTACAACTGACTATTTAAACAGAGCAGTGTAATTTGTATATGTTAGGTTGACTATTTTATTATTATATTCTATTACGGCTATAACGAACAGGTGTGTGTGTGTGTGTGTGTGTGTGTGTGTGTGTGTGTGTGTGTGTGTGTGTGTGTGTGTGTGTGTGTGTGTGTGTGTGTGTGTGTGTGTGTGTGTGTTTGTGTGTGTGTGAGGCGCGGGCGCGATCAAACAGTGGAAATATAAAAACATACTCCGTCATGTTCATACAAGACATCATTCAAACTGCAAAGTGTTGCTAAACGTTGGAGGATATTTTGCAAATAATTTATTTAATATGTTTTGTGACAGTTTGTTTTGTGATCTATTTTTTATTAAGTATTTATTTTGTATTAATACATAACCTCATTGTATTAATTTATAATTTAACATTATAGCGTGACATTTGTGTCAATAATGGTCAAGCACAGGTGACTCCGCGTGGTGGGAGGGGGCCCCCAAATCAAATTCTGCTTAGGGCCCCCAAAAGGCTCGGGCCGGCACTGTCATTTGGTATAGTTAAAACATAAAGTGTTGCACATTTTATTGGTGCAAAGATGAGTATGGTGTGTGTAGGACTATGTTGTACAACATTTGCAACTGCACAATTTTAAATCTGTGTCTTCTGTTAGTTAGCGACTACTGAACAAACCAGACATGTAAACATGTAGAAGTTTATTTTAAAATGCAAAGTATTGAAAATATAATAAATAAAAAACACTTGTAAAGACTATGAGTGTGTCCCATCGAGCATTCAAAGTTTTACTCACACTTGCAGTCTTTACGCCTACTCGAACACTTGGGCCAAAAAGAGGAAATCCATCATGCAAAAGTGGTCAAGTGTAAAGACCGCAAGTGTGGGTATTTGGACAAGGCATTCGACAAGGCAAAAAGCAAATGTCGGACAGGACTTGATTTGAATTGACTGTAATTGATTGGATGGTTGTGGTTTGCTATTGGTGGATCTCATGTGAGTGACAGGTTGCCCCGCCCTCGTGCCAGTGAACACATCATCAGAGAAGAGAAGAGATGCAGCAAGAGAGATGGGAAGTGATTTTCAGCAAGGTTGTGAGGCACATGAATTAAAAAATAATAATAATGATGTGCTCTAATAAATGGATACTGCAATATTCTATAAAAAAAAAATCAAACAAGAATTGCCCATTTTGATTTCACGGTGACTTAAAATTATAATACTTTTTATGAATTCTGTCGATTTTATTTTTGGGTGTGGTTTGTCACCATGGAAACAATACTACATGATGGGTTCATGTCCAGTGATGAGCACTGAATACACAACATAAACATATTAATCCTGAGTTTTTGCACACAACATTGCAGAAGTGGCATTTATGATGTTGTCAGCACATTCCCCTGGAAGGTTTTAGGTATCTCAATTAATTCCACCTTTACTGAAGGTAACCTATTCCTAAATATGATGACCTTACTTTGCTGCATCCTTGCTGCTGATCGATTGCTCCTGGGTCGACTGCTGGTTTGCGTCTGTAAGCTCCATATAGCTTTCTGTTTTGAAACTCTATTTAGGCTATATCATTCCTTTTTGTTCATATTGCTAAATATAACTTACTCATCAACATATATTAGATATAGTCTAATATTGCCGCTAGCCTGTTAACCTGCCATCTGTGCTTGCCGTATATTTTTCCCCATTTTTTTTTCCAATTATATATATATATGTATATTCATCATTATTATTTTTCTTCAAGGCTTGCACCTTGGAACCTATTTCAAGGTTTGCGCTCTCGAGCCGATCAAACTCTCAAAATCGATCAAAACTAACTTTAGCTGGGCAATAACTTTACTCTAGAGCTGCTGTAAAGCCTAAACAATCTGTTACTGTAATTTCCTATTATCACTGTAAAGCTGCTTTGAAACAGTCCATATTGTTAAAAGCGCTATATAAATGAAGGTGACTTGACTTACTGTCATATTTCATTTTCTATAACCTTTTTTTAAGTTACTGATATCATTTGCCATGATGTAAAAGAGTCTTACCTCAGCAAACGTGCCTCTTGTCAGACTCCCTGTGCATAAACTTGCCCAGTCAGGCAACAGGCTCTTCCATTCAGAGTTGAAATAATATAACTCCAGTGAAATGTTTGGAAGTTGTGATCAATTGCCTGTTGTTTACACAGATCTGCCATTGTAAGCTGTGTTTGTTTTTCAGTGAAATGTAATGTGACCTTGTTTATATTTTTGTGTTTTCACTGTTTTTGAAGCATGTCATTCAGATGTCCAGATTCAAAATAAAACATTCCACAAGTGTTGGAGTTTGGTTTGGATTTGTTTTGTAATAATAATAAAAAATGCTATATTGATGTTTTGAGGTTTGATGTTTTCACAACTTTTCAAGAACAATCTATTTAAATTTGTAGGTGTGGTTTCCAGAATATTTAGCAACACTTTCTATGAAACCTGTATATATTATGCATTATAATGCATACATGATGCTTTTTAGCCTCTTTATAAAAACACCCAGGCACGATGTTCTACACACTCTCTCATTTCCCTCTTTCAGAAATCTTCCTGCAGGGAGAATGCACTTGGATGAGGCAGGACAGTAAGTGTAATCCACAAATGATTAATCTACAAGTTTATGTCATGCCATGCAGCAACACCCTTGATATGTGATAAAGGGTATATATCTTTATATATATCTTTATATGTGATAAAGAGTTGTCACAACCTGTTATGTGTAATTTGCTTTAGCCTATTCTTTATGGAACTTTGCTCCATCGTTCATAGGGTAATTTACTGTTAATATGGTGTCATTGCTTAGTCTACATAGGGAATGCAAATGTTCACACTCTGTAGATTAGGACAGGCATTGCTTGTTTTCTCATAGGTATTACATTTTATGTATGCAGTTGTTAATTATGTATGTCTTGAAATGTGAATCTGCCAGCTCTATCTTTATTAGACCCAGTATGAAAGACCTGACATGGAACCCATGGACAAACTCATTTAGGGGACATCATTTGGATAATTCCAGCAGAGTCAACATGGAACCTGTGGACAGGCCCGTCCCAGGTGTGGGGCGAGGCCCAGTGAGAGTTAGCGGAAGTGGGGCCCACCATCGGTAGGGTCGTGTTCCAGGGCCACCACTTGCACCATCTGTACCACCCTAAGGACAGCTCTGTTTGTAGACAATCCCACACTGGGGCTAATTCATATAGGGCCGACATAGATCCCATGGACAAACCTATGCAGGGCATGGGGCTAATTCAGATAGGGCCGATATGGATCCAATGGACAAACCCATGTAGGGTCCATACTACGGCTAGGCTAATTCAGATAGGGCCGATATGGATCCAATGGATAAACCCATGTAGGGTCCATACTACGGCTAGGCTAATTCAGATAGGGTCGATATGGATCCCATGGACAAACCAATGCAGGGCCCATACTGGGGCTAATTCTGACAGGGTCGACTCAGAGCCCATGGACAAACCCATTTAGAGCATATAATGAGGCTAATTCAGTTAGGCACGACCAGGGCTGGACTGGGACAAAAAAATCGGTCCTGGCATATGATCATAAACACAACCCATCTTTGCACGCCCTTGAATATGTATACCAACTCCTATTCCTCAAAACCTGATGCCATGTAATGAGTGAGATGAAATAAGTACAAAATTGTAATTTATTAATACAATTGAACTATAGCCTACTCCACAGAGATTAATCCAAAAAACAAGCAATAAGCTTCATTGGCATAGCAATACCAGTGTTTCTCACAGGATTTGTGGTAAAACTGTGGTGGGTGGACCTCGGGCCTTCTAGGGCAAAAAATTTAATTAAAATTAAAAATAAATAAATAAAAATAACACGTTTATTGTAGTCCTTAAAAAGGAATTTCTTTAAAAGCAAATATCTCCCTTTGCTTTGAACTTTGAGCATTGTAACTTTGCAGATGTTGTTTATGCTCAAACAGCAACATTAGGCTACACACTAACTAAAGTTAGAAAAGTGAAATCATAATCAACCACCCCTTTAATTTCATCAACTAAAACTATGACCAAAATGTTCGTTAACGACCTTTTTTTCGTTTTCTGACTAAAACAAGAGGATGAGAGACGACACCCACGTCATTAAACAATAACTGTGACTATATCAATGCAATATTGTTGACGAAAAAAGACGAGACTGAAATGTGTTTAAAAAATAAAAACTTGACCAAAACCACTTGTTTTTGTCGAATAAAGGAGGAGACAACACAGACTGTTTTTACGAGCGTTTATGCTTAAGGTTGCCAGATCTCAACGATTTATACCCCCAGTCAGAGGTTTTCTGTTAAGAGAACACTACCCGGTCTTTTCAATAGTATCTGGCAACCAAGCGCACACGCTCTCACACTGCTGAAGAAGCACGGATGATCTGAAAACACAGACGAGTAGGCTGAAGTTCAGCGATCTTCATTCTTAAAGGACAAGTTCGGTATTTTACACTTAAAGCCCTGTTTACAGATCGTTTCTGATGAAATAGAACGGTTAAGATTAAATTCTGGACACATGCTGCTGTCCCGAGAATTTTAGGTTTCTTTCGCGAACAAAATCACGGAACAGTTTTTCAGTTCATTTAATTCTATGTCACCTTAAAAATAAAATGGAGCATGTATTTCTAGCAGGAAAAATGCCGTAGCCTAAATTGCTAAGCTACACGACGTCCAATTAAATTTCCTCATCTTTCGTGGTCAAAACTGACTGCATCCACAAAAGCCAGCAAATCGAACTACATTTTTGCTGTTCTCGACAAAATAGCTTTGTAAAAGTTGGGATTTACAATTTACTAGCATGAAGAAAAAATATAGACAGACTTTGCATTGATAGCCTATAAGATTAAAACTCTCTGTGATACAAAAACAACATTTTTAATGTTGATCATATGAGCAATAATTATGTTTCCCGAATATCCACACGATTTCAAATGTGACATTGAATTTATACAACAGTTCAACTAACAAAAGGGTAACATTAAGTGATAAAACAGTATTGTCAGTAGGCTATTATTGCTCTATTTTGAAACGAAAGCTTTGAAACTTTGAAGTTTTAACAAATCGTGAGATTCAATAATCCGTTCATAAATACAGCCATAGATATCCATATAAGGCTAGATGTCTTACGGCGGAGTCTCGAACGGCATCACCGGCGGCCATCTTGTCACAGGCAGGCTTTCTGGCGGGCTCTGTGGTACCTGATGTAAGGTGAGTGATCAGCACGAACACAAATGATCTTATCTCGCTGAAATCTTGATGGATTTACAAACGGTTTGGTTTCTTACAAACGTTATTAACGTGGCTATAATTCCGAATGCTTGAACATGTATGTTATAATTATTCATATGTATGCAGTGTCATAACTACATCTATGACGTTTATAACAAACCAAACCGTTTGAAAATCGGTAGAAAATTGAGCAAGTTATGGTTATTTAAAAAGTACATGCAGCATTAAAACACAATGTTACGAGTGCGAGCTGCCTGTGGCAAGATTGCCGCCACGTGCGGACGTCGACCTCCATTGGCCAGAGCGCGCACGAGACATCTAGCCTTTATAGACCTTTCCAGAGCCCGTCCACGGAGAGCCTTGGCACTTCCTATTAGCCCCATTGTATCGATCTTGGTTGCAGTTCCATTAGAATTCCACTGGAGGTGATCGCGGGCGAGTGCAGACTGAATGAGAGTCTATGGGGCTAGACGGCTAAATGTGTCTCTTTCACCCGATTGCCGTTGAGAAATCTCAGATTTTATTGTAGGTTTTGCAAGTTCAACATGGGTTATAGGTCGAAAGTTGAATGAACGAGTACTTATTTCTTTTCGATTTCTTACAGTTTGAGTTGTTGTTGCCCATAACACGCTAGCATTCTGCTAATGACGTCAGCATTCTGACGTCATTGACATTTTAAAAGACTTTTTAAACCAAATAAGTGACTCTAAAAAATCTAACACCCAGCAATGTGTAATTTCTTTGCATCTCCTTTCGAATACAACAATAAAATTACTAGACAAAAAATTATATCCTGAGAAAAGTGGATTTTGAGGGGTTTTCGCCATAGACCTCCATTCATTCTGCACTCGCCTGCGAGCGCCCCCGCATGGACAGAGACTTGTTACTGCAGCCAGTCCAGAAACCGGAAGTAAGCAGAGAGTGCCAATTCTCTTCCTATTAGACATTCTCTGACCTTTCTCACAATAACTGGAAATACGTAATCGTTGTGGAAGCGGAGTTCCTGTCAAGCGTCAACACACCAGAAAAACATTAACCCGGGCAAGTTTAAAATGGATCAGAGAGTCTACACAACTTCATTAATGGATTTGCCAAATATTACATTTGCTGATGTGACGACTCGTGTAGGAAAACTCCAAAAAAAAATTCCACAAGGAATTTGTCCATAAACATCAAGGTAAGTAGGCGAGGCTAACTGTTACTGAACTGTTAACTAAAATGACACATCATTAGCGTGTCAATAGCTCTTGCTATTTGCTTGCGCCATTTGTTTATGTTAACTTGACTGCGGAGGAAGTAGATTACCACGATGATTGCGTATTTCCAGTCACAAATACGGAAGTTGTGAGAAAGGTCTATTGTATGATATCTATGAATACAGCCACTTGCTTGTTATTGAATGAATGAATGACTTGATGACTCACTCATTAAGATAGTTACTTACCGCCACCTACTGGCGATTTTAATTAAATATTTTAAAGTATCACTTTGTTTTTACCATAATTGCATATTTAATGATCATTGTTTTATTTAAAGCAATATTTATTTAATAAAGGAATTTATAAAGGTAAAAAATTGATTAAAGGGGTCAAATATTGTTCCTTAATGGAAAAGGTGTGACTGCAGTCTAAGTGGAGGAGAGGGGGGTACGCCATGGATGGACAAACCCATAACAGGGACCATACTGGGTCTAATTCAGATAGGGCTGATATGGATCCCATGGACAAACCCATGTAGGGTCCCATAGGGCTACTTCAGAGAGGCACGACATAGGTGACATGGACAAACCCATCTAGGGTCCATACGGGGCTAATTCAGATAGGGCTGATATGGATTCCGTGGACAAACCAATGTAGGGCCCACTTTCCAAGCCCAAATTGTACCTACATCGGCCCCACCATGAATTTTTGGCTGGGATAAATTCCAATAATGTGGCATTGTTTTAGTGTGATGTTATTTCCCTTTGTTTTTTATTTTTAGATATTTAAAAAAAAAATTGTCTTAGAAAATGTTCTACGAGATCCTTATATGTTACCAAGAAACTTAATATCTTAAATATACTTCCAAGATGAAATTTGTACTGGACACGCATAAAACACTTACCCCACCATACGACTTAGTGCCTTATAAAACATTTCTTCACAAAAAACAAAAAAAATCTAAAAGAAGTACCTGTTACATTACACAGCAATACAAATTATTGAAACACAATAAAAGTAAAACCAAAATTATAAGCAAAATATTTTTAGAGCAGTACTGAGTGCCAAAAGAATGTCAAATATTACATTCCTAATCTGCTCTGACACACCTGAATTGGTGACGTGTGTAATGTAACCAGCAGCTTTGTATCTTTCTATCTTTCAATAGATCATTTTATACCTGTTTTCAGTCTAGTGTACAAATAAAAATAACACATGTATGCATAGATGGATATGAACTTGTTAGTTTGTAGAGCGTGATATCTAGGTCACTTGTTGCTTGCTGCGTTATCTAGTACAATCTAATGATTATCCTTTAATCAGCTTTAGAAAACCAAGGGAAAAGAAAAGATGAACTGAGAAGAAAAAAAAAATCAGTGAACAGCTTTGATCATGATAAACACACTGATTGTTGAAATCACTAAGGCATTTCCTTATTTTTTAACTTCAATAAGTTTAGTTTATAAGAATAATTACAGAAATTATACAAGTTGCCTGTAACGTCATTCCTCTAAATAATCTCACATTTCTTATGTACTTTTAGTGTTATATCACTTCTTATTAAAGTGTTCACATCTCATTTATTCCAAGAATGCCCCTCCCCCTTAAGCAAATATTTTTGTTTTTCCATTTCAAAAGTATAGTGGCAGACCTGGTGGTGGTGGATAATAATAATAATCTAAAACCTTTAATCTTTAAAACCATAGAGTGGAGAAGGCAATGGATATTTTCCAGTGTTAAACACTATGGACATGTTCCATCTTGACAATAGAAGCAATCACTGGAGCACAGGTGATTTTTTTCTTAGATATTATATGGATTGGATATTTCATAAGAGCATATCAAAATCCAGATGATGCTTTTTTGTGTTTACAGTCTTTAACTTGTTGTCCTCCACTACATTTTAGAAGTAAAGTTTCTAGTCTGTAATCTGAGCTAGAAAACCAGATGCACCAGATGTCTCACCACATCAACATCCCCACAAATATGTTACCCAATACAGTATATATTAATCTTCAAATGGTGTTGTGGCCACTAAAATGAAAACGCACACATCACAAAAACTGTTGGCTAATCATACATTATAGCTGAACTTTTCAGTCCAGTTTCATTTTCATAGAACATAAGTTTGGTTTCTTTGAAATTACATCACAATCTGCACTCAAGCTTGTCTAAATAATCAGAAATGTTCTACAACAACATTTCAGTTTGAACTATGCCTATCTACAAATCCTAAAACACATGTTACATTCATGATCGCTAATTATTCATTCATTAACCATTTGAATTTGTTCCAAGCATTTCAATTGCATGTGTATATCACACGTTGGTCATTTAGTTAAAAGAAGTGTGTTTGTGTAATATTTTTGAATCTGAGAGTTTTTTTTTTTTTTTTGGCTGGTCCTTGAATTGGGATGTCTGAGCAGCTATATGGCGACATCTTCTGGAAATATCTTATAAAACACTATACTAACATTTTAGCAAATCCCATGCCGTAAAGACTGCACTAGACCAATTGTTTTCAGTCCTGGACCCAGAGCTCTACACATTTCGTACTCTGTTAAATATTTTCAGCCATTTCAAATTAAATTTTTAAGTTAAAAGGCTGCCTTCAATTTTTAAGTACAATCAAAGTGTCCATATTGGTCATTTCAACTCATTTTTTTAATATTGTCTGGTTTTGGATTGATCTTTGTAAATTGACTTGACTGTACATTATTAGATGTTTCAATTTAGCAAAATAAGTTTAAAAACAGATTAATTAATAACTTGAATTCTGTTGTGATAAGTGAACTGTTGCAGTGGCTGAAAGAGAATTAACTTAAGTGCTCAACTAAATTAAACACTCATCACCATAATGGTGACTTCAAATGAAATTATATGTTCAATAAAACATCAGCATTAACTAGAGCTAAACCTCTTTTAATTCTCACTAAGAGCTTTTGTAGACGTACAAAATAAATAAAGTCAAAGTTTGCAATAAGTGAAGAAGGCAATGCTAAGTTGTTTAAAAATACTCTGGTGAGATCTTGAGATGCATTCATTATTCAAGGGAACTCTCCAAGGAAGGGCTGTCGTGAGGAGCACTGGGTCCGAAAACCAAGTCCGGGTGGGCCAGGAAGGTGCAACCATCAAGACCTGCTCCTCGTCCTCCCTGACCTTGCACAGTGTCTGTGTGAGCGGGCTTAATGGGGGTAATGCGTATTTGTGCAGGGTGTGCCAACACATCCGTGCCAAGGCGTGCCTCTGTCAGGGAGTAAAAACGCTGGCAGTGAGAGGATTCCTGGGAGGCAAACAATCATCCAACAGCATGCTCTTAGCCCAGACATGTGAGACAGTGATCACGGCCGTCAGAAGAAGATAGGAAACGAACACATACAGAAACACACAAGCGGAAAGGCATCTTTAAAAAGACGCTCGTTGTCCATTTCAATCTTTTAGGAAAACTGCACTTTTATCCTGAAGCGCCCAGGGGGAAACGCTGCACTTAACCATGCCAAAAACAGACGAAACACCACAGCAATGCACCATAACACCAGTAAGAGTGCTATCGCTGTAGTTGGTGACTGGAAGAGTAATCGCTCATTCCGAAACATCCACTCGGCTCAGAAGCAAAAATCTGAATTAGTGGATGTGTGCCGCCATCGTATATACCCATATGTACAAAGGAGTTGCATGTGCAAAAGCAATTGGCAGGTGCTTATTGGTCTTGCCTCTAATCCAAGGCTGGGCATCTCCTGCCTTAAAGATCCTTGTTCCTACAGAGCTTAGCTTCCTTCAACCTTAATCAAATCAAACACACCTGAACAAGCTTGGTTCTCTGGACTGAGCCGTTCTACAAAGTCCTGATTTCACCCAGCGTTTCTTGGATTGGGTACATCCTTCAGCTTTTGGGATCGGAGCTGTTGTCCCTTACGGAACGAAAATATATTTCCCATATATGAATGATCAATATATTATATGTTAATATATTGAATAATACATCAGGAATTGCCGCTTTTCATATATTGAAAAATATGTGACAATATATTTACTGATATATCATAATGTATGTATGTAATTATATATTCAGCAATACACTTCATAATATGTGGATGTATATGTGATCAGATATGGTACTGCATGTGTAATTTATTGCAAATATATTTACTCATGCAACATAAACACATACTGTATATAGAAATATGTATAGCATAATCATTTTTTTATTATTTACATTATAAATGTTTCATATTTTCAAGCTGGTTAACATATGCATACCTGCATGAACTAAAGTATTTAGCCAAGAGACTGTCTCTGTGATGAAAAGTGTATAATTTAGCCAATCGTCAACCGAACCACAGGCTCTACTCTTCAGCACAATGGTGACCCCAAAAACTCACACATACCAGAAAACCTTTTAAATTCCAAAATATTAGAACATTAAACACTAACCGATCTCCCCCATATTGATATTGAGCAAAACACATTAAATAACACTTAACATTTGTTCTCCTTTAACAGTCAGGAGCAAAGCATGCTGGGAACTAGAAATCTGTTGTAATATGAACACACTACATTCACATTTATATGGGAACATGTATGTGTAATATGTGTACACAATAAGGGATAATACTTACATGTAATGCTTTTTTTGTCTTCATTATAAATATTCTATATGTATTAATACATAGCCATACATGGTGAAGGCATATATTGCAGTATATTGAAAAATATAAGCACTAGTCAAGTCAAGTCAAGTTTATTTGTATAGCGCTTTTCACAATACAGATTGTATCAAAGCAGCTTCACAGTATTAAATTAAAATAATACAACAAAGTTTGTTTCAAGAGGAATTTATTGATTGATAAAATTAAATTAAATATCCCCAAAATATCCCCAACTGAGCAAGCCAAAGGCAACAGTGGCAAGGAACCGAAAAACTCCATCAAGTGACCTAATGGTGTCCTAAAACTCCATCAGGTGCCTTAATGGAGAAAAAAAAACCTTGGGAGAACCCAGGCTCAGTCGGGGGCCAGTTCTCCTCTGGCATTGGATAGAGGCCGGATTGTAGTTTGAACTGTAGGATTATATGAATGCCTGGCTGAAGAGATGCGACTTTAATCTAGTTTTAAACTGGGAGAGCGAGTCTGAGCAACGAACAGTATCAGGAAGACTATTCCAGAGTTTTGGAGCCACTAGTTTCCCATATATGGAAATGTATTATGTAATATATCACATTATATTTTGCAGTATATACCCATATATTTTTCCTCCATAGGGGCTGGCCTGATGAAGAACCGTAATGCAATGGTGACTCGGTGGTACTTATTCCTTTAGCTCTCCTTCTTCAAGGTCTACCACATTCCTGGAACAAAGAACGTGGTACCTGGCTACCTGTCCCGCACCCCGCATATTCCTTTCTCGTTGTTTATGTTTGTTTATTTTTTAATTTAATGTTCACTGTAGATTCGGGCACTGTGGATTTGTTCACATCACTGTAAGTAAACACTGATCATGCACCATTGTGCATTTAAAAATGTAGCCATTTAAAATTTTTTCCAACATCAAAGATATTTTCCAAGTCCAGGAAGCATAATGCAAAGCACCATCTTCACAATATTGATATACTTTGAGGACACAAAGTGAACTGCTGCCAAGCAAAGACGGGGGCTGAATTGCAGACTTCTCTGGATTTTAACAATATTGGGATAATGGAAGTACACAAGTACAATCGTACATATCTTACCTTTTAAAAGCTTTAAACAAAGCCTACAGCTTAAAGTGGCTAGCCCTCCTGTCAGACGCATCAGTTTATTGCATTTGAGACTTGTTTTCCTCAGGGAGTCTCTGGTAAACTTCACAGACTTCAATGACTAAGTGCCAGCCTGTGCATGCACACCAAACAGACGGAATGCAATACAATAGGACTGCAATAATTGCAAACTTCAGTACACTAGAGAAAAATATATGAATTATCATGTTACTTCAAATGTTTTCATACATTATGAAGTGAGTTTGGAGTAAACACATGTAATATTTGGTGCATTTTGCTTTTCAAATGCACAGCTTAAGTAACGTCGCAGGATTACTTTAACCCTGTTCCCCAAAAAAGCGGGAAAGAGATGCTGTGCTGAAACACTTTGGGATTTCATCTTTGTATGACCAGCTGTGAAAAACGTGTGTAACACCGTCAATGAAATTGACATTGAACTTAAGAGCATCAGACTGTGACCAGAGATGTTCCCTTTTAAAAGCTACACTCAATGCTGCTCAATACTTTTGGGAATGAGAATACCCACACTGCCGCAGTAGGAGTGTCTGGACCTTCCACGGTTGTGTAGTGTGTGCTCACAAGCACGCGGAAAGGTCTAAGACAGGAGCTTGAGATGTTGACTCAAGGATGTGTGAGCCCTGTTGCGGAAATGATCTATTTCGTGGTGAGACTGCAATGAAAACCAAACCCACTTGTCTTTTGTAGTCATTTATTCTTGCAAGAAGGCCATTCACATACAGACATCAGAGTTTTCTGCCGCCTAGTGCGGGATGCCTTTTTATACATCACTCACACTTCATTCTGCTGTTTTCCTGTTATTTTAATTCAGAAAGAAGATCTATACCATATAAGGACATTTTATTGTCTTATTCTCTTGGCCCAGAGAAAAAGGGACTGATTCTAAGAAATGTATTTCTTCATATTTGTCTTATACCAACACTTTAACCATGGATATGCCAAATTTCTCTGCTTTTTACACCCAAGCAGCAATATTTTCAGCTGTATGACGCTCTTCAAGTGGCATTGTGGTCAGGTTATATGAAATCAGCTCCCAGTCATCCTTAATAAAATGGCAGGTGACACCTAAGTATGCCTCAGTGGCAATACTTGTCCATGGATCTGTGGTGAGAGTGATATTTGTTTTTACCTATTTGAGTGAAGCTTTCCCTCTCTGAAGTGTCTCCATATATTTCTTCTCCGTCAACGTAGTGAAGTGGTTCCTGGAGGCAAGTGTATACTCTGGACAAAATGTGCTGACCATCTCACAGAAGTCCTGATCGTCTACAATAGAAAGGGGTCTTATATCCTTGACAATCATGTTGAGAATACTATCAGTAAGCCAAGCGACCATGTAGGGGGTGCATACAGTGGCATCCTTTTTATAAAAACAAAACAAAAAAAGGATCTATACGGTTATCCGGACCACACGTGTGTCTTTTAGTCCCGTATAGTCTGTATAGTCATCCCGGATTGGTCTTAACCCCAGTGACGGGTAGGTTTAGGGGCGGGGTTAGGGTTAGGCCATCGTATGATTGGTCTTAACCCCAGTGATGGGTAGGTTTAGGGGCGGGGTTAGGGTTAGGCCATCGTATGATTGGTCTTAACCCCAGTGATGGGTAGGTTTAGGGGCGGGGTTAGGGGTAGGCCATCGTGTGGTCCGGATAACCGTATAGTACTCAAACAAATTATTTAAAAAACACAGCTTTGCCTCTTTCTGAGAAAGAAAATAATATATATATCAGTGACATTTTATCATGAAATCTATGTATGAGTTTTTAATTAAGGATAACTATTATCACAAAAGTTAATATTTATGCAGTCAGTGTAGGCCTTATGAGGAAAGGTGTTTACTATGGCTGCGTTCACAATTAATGTTTGAGACTGACAACAGCACTTACAGAAGCGAGTCTTGAAATGTTTTTGTCTAGGGATGATTCCTCGAGTAACGTCGAATACAAAAAAATCATTGAGGCAAATTATTTGCCTTGAAGCTTTGTTTAGTCAATTGAACTCTACACAGAGCACTGTGTTTCCCCACAGACCATTATTACTGACGCACACCCAGCTAAACTCTGGACCATGTGATGTAAACAGAGAAGATGAAAAATGGAGGAATAGAGAAAACAGAAGATTGAGGCCAAAGAAAACAGCAGAACGTTTCCAAAGTTTGGGATCATTTCATACTAAAACAGAAAGAAAACTCCGTACAGTGTGTTTAATGTAAGATTAAACTGGCGTACCAACAGTACGAGTCCAGTGCTTCAACATCTCAACCGAAAACATCCAGTCTACGCATCAGGTCCACGGAACGGAGTCAACACAAGGTAACGTTAGTCTTTGCATTTAGCCTAAATCAATATGATTGCTAGTTGAAATGAAGGCCCATATAAATGAATGTTGAATGTGACTAAGGCCCCATTTACACTGCATGGTTCAAGTGACCCAATTCAGATTTTTTTCCTCTCATGTGGCACAGATCGGATATGACCGGTGAACGTGTAAGCAGGAAAAAAACGCATGGATTCCGATTTCCTCAGATCGGATTCAGGCCTCACTCATATGTGGTAATGAATCGGATACGTGCATTTGCGTGTGCCATGTAAGCAGACAAATTGGATATTCCCCAGTAAATTCGAGTCATACGTCATTAAACAAGTGATGTCAACTCAGGTGGACACCACCAACTGAGATCACATGACTTATTATAGGCGTGATGGAGGACGAAGGATACACACAGTGGAGCAATGCGGAGGTTTCATGTCTTTTGAGTCTTTGGGGCGAAGAGACCAATGCAGAAAAATGCAGGGTTGTTACAGAAATAAATCCGTGTTTGAAGACATTTCACGAGATATGGGGAGGCACGGTTTTAAGCGCTCGTGGCTACAGTGCCAACGTAAGATAAAAAGCTTCAAAAACAAATACAAAGCGATAAAAGACCACAACAATAAGAGCCGTGCAACATTCCCATTCTTCGACCAAATGGAAGGCATTTTGGGTGACAGGCCAAGCTGCCGACCACCCGGATTACTAGATAGCTTCAGAGAAGATGATGTCGCTTCATCAGCGGACTGTGAAGAGCCGGAGTGTGAGAACATTAACGTTCCAGGTAAGGGCAAACTAAAGTTTTTTTTTTTAGATAGTTTAGCATTTTAAAGTTGTTTCAGCAATCGACAGATTAGAAGAATATGTTAGCAATTACAGTATAACATACAAGGGATGTGACCAGCTACCATCATTCATTACAAAGTATGATAGCTAACATGACTTTCTATTTTGATGAATGCTTCAATATTATATAATATGCAATAGGCTATTACTTCAGTTGTTTATATTACATTTATTTTTTTGTTATCATAGACTCTAGACTTAAACATGTGATCACAGTTAGGCATACTTCTTTAGAGTAATATCTAATATCTTTAGATCATATCAGCCACTTTTTGTAAATTTACAAGTCAACATTTGTCAAACAGATGAGCCCCCTGACACGCCACAGACCGCCTCGAGTGAGACCAGTGGTTCATCCAATGATACCACATCATTCAATGAGAGAGTCTCATCCAGTGTGAGCACCACAGAAGTACCTACAAGGGCCTCAACACCAACACCTTGCTCAATATCAACCGGACCGTAGTACACCAGGTAGGATTAATAGTCATTTGTATAACCGTAATTTTAATTTTTGTTTGTTTTTTACAAATAGGTGATTTCATTCATTCACAGTGTAAAGTACATATTTTTTTGTACGAAAATAAATATTACGGCAAGACAGCTATAATGTTATTGGTCAACACTCATAGTGCAGTAATTGATAAAGTAGTCAACAAACAAATTGCTCACTATCTAAAAACATTTGTCTTTTTACAGGTGCACCTACCACATGCAGAAAGCGAAAAAATAAGCTTGAATCCACAATGGATGTTTTTTTCAAAGACCATCAAAGAAGCCCTGTCTCAGACAGATGATACTGAGCTACAGCTTAAATTGCAAGCAGCCGAGTACGCCCACGAATTAAAGATGATGACACTGTTTACACAGTTTCTTGCAGGAAGACCATCGTACCAGCCACCACCTCACCCAGGCAATGCCACAGGGTCAAGCTATTACCAGATCAGGTTCACCCACCTAGGTTTAGTCAAGATTTTTCCCACCCTGCTCCCTTTACTCAGGATCACACACGCCCAAGTTTTCCCCAAAATGATGGCCACCCCTGTCCCCCCTTTTTCCAGGATTATGTCTCCGCTGGTCCCTTTCACTATTCCCACCCTCCATTCTTTTCAGATAATCGTACACCCCTCCTACCTCCTGATACCCCACCTCCAAAAACCTTCACCACCCTTCAACTTCCACCCTCTCAACAGGGCCGCATCTGCTCTAAGTCAGTTCCCCCAATCCAAATTCAAACATACCCGGGTTACAATTTTCATCACCCCTGCCTTCAGAGGATGACTAGTAATTTTCAAGTCATCTTGTAGTTTTTTGTCTAGTTTTTGACTAGTCAGGATGACATGTTTTCTAGTGTTTTCAGGCTTAGTATTAAGGAGAATGTCAAGTTCAGACTAAACTATAGTTGTTATGTTTTTTGGAAGAGCATTTTTTTCTTATTGTAATGTGTATAAAATGTTTGATATATACACAGACTGGAAAATGTTAATTGTTTGAATAACAGTAAAATAAATACAAGTTCAGCATTAGGAATGTTGTCTTATCTTTTATTACATTGTTTACATTTATTATTGAGCAAAATATTGGGTCAGTGCCTCCCTGATTCTTAGTGGCTGGATGTCTGCAATGCCCAATGGGTCAACAGCACCTGGTGGTACATCAGGAGGTCCAGCTGCACTAGGATCTTCACTGTAGGCCTCATTGTGTTTTTCACAGATGTTATGCAGAGTGCAGCATGTGGAGATAACTGTGGGGACCAGTGATATGTCCACATCTAGACGTTTTGACAGGCACCTCCACCGACCTTTTAATCTTCCGAACGCACACTCCACCGTCATTCTAGCCCCGCTTAGTCTCTTGTTAAAATTACGCTGGTGTTCGGCCAGATTCCCAGTTTCCGGGTACCCCTTCATTAGCCAGGACTGAAGTGGGTAGGCTGGATCCCCCAACAGCATGATGGGCACTTGTGTGCCCTGGATCTCCTCAGTGGTCTTTGGTCATGAAAATAACAAATTACAACTCTTACTGAAGAGAAATACAGTGATAATGACATTACTATGCAAATCAAGGTAAATGTTTTAAGTTATATAATTGCACGTCAGTATCATTGATCCATACTTCATAACAATAACTTTTAGCATGATTAATAAATATGTGAGTAGATAAAGCTGGGATAGTTCAGTATAGTTTATGTACATACCTTTCTATACTATGTATGCTTTGCACACATTGAAGGCTGAATTTGAGTTTACAAGAAAAAATAACTCACGTTTGGAAAGAGGACTCCTCTTTCTGCCTTCTCGTAGATAACAGAATTACGAAGAACCCTGGAGTCGTGAACACTTCCTGGCCATCCGATGTTGATGTTTGTGAAACTATTGGGGTGGAGGTATTAATTGTACATTAAAGTCCGCGTGAACCAGAAGTTGCAAACGACTTTTCTCCAGTGCTGTGACGTATTTCCCAGTGAAAAGGAATATTGAACAGAGGGCAGGGTTTTACTCTAGCGCTCCTCCTCTCCATCTCTCGCTCATTACAGACTAACGATTTGAGGGGAGTGGTTAAGCGTTTCCCAACCTAAGTCCTCAAACCTACGTCATCAGGGAAGGTCCTCCAATGCAGAGGGGGAGGGGCATTTTCAGATTTTGATCAAAGATTACGAAGCCAAATTTTTTTTTTTTATTGTTCACCACAAGACTAGTAATATGCGCTAACAAAGTAAATACGGTCCATTTTGATTTCAGTTGGACTTTAATAAAGAGAAAAACATGATATCTGAGTAAAGACAGTGACAGAAACAAATGAAAGACAACACGTAATAACACAATAGCATGGGAAAAGGCATAGCAACAACCAGGGAGACAAATCAATATAAATGATGTATGTCCTTACCAGTATTTGTGGTCCACAACTGCTTGCAAGATCACAGAATGCCATCCCTTGCGATTAAAATAATGACTAATGTTTTGCTGACTTTTTTGTTGACTTTTCAAAATATTGTGGAAAGCAAAACACTGGATGATTTTATTTGCATCTACATTCATTGCATTTCGTGCTGTTTTACTTCCTTTTCCGGGTCAGAACGTCTACATTTGGTAGTTTCAGCAGTGTATAGTGTAAATGCTAAAATCGGATACGGGTCACTTTTAAAAGATGATGTAAGCGGGTCGTCAAAAAAATCGGATATAGTCAGAAAATCGGATTTGGGCATCAAGACCTGCAGTGTAAATGCAGTGACTATTTAAGACCGTAGATCAATATGGGGACTGTTATGATGTCCCTAAGTTAGCTAAGTTTTGGGAAAACCTAAGTATTCTGTCCCTCTATGTTCAATAGTATTGTATTAGTTCGTTGGTGCATTTCTTTATTTTCCCACTTGGGGTCAGTATCTCCTTTAGTGTTTCTTTTGGGTTGTTCTTCATGGATTATATCCCGTGTGCTACTCGGCGCTCTGTTGTGATGTGCTGACGCAGCAGGAAAAAAGTTTGTTACACGCAGTGTGAGAAAATGTCCGGAGGTCAGGTGTTGACATTCTTCACTCTTCTCAGTCCCCTTATATCTTTGGGAAGCTTTGACATGCCATAATCTGTAAGTTATTAGCGGCCAATTGTGTTTTTCTAAATGCTTAGTTACATTTCTGGTACTAAGAGGTTATGTTAACTCTTTCAAGCAAAAAGGTTGTTTGTGATCTAAGTCAAGCTAATGTTGCTAGCGTCTGTTTAGTATGTGGTTGTATAATATCTTATAGGTCAATGTGAACACTGCTTTCACTCAACTCAGGTCGTCAGGTTGTACATACAGGTTGTCAAAAGTAAAACAAGTAGCTTTTGTTTTACTGTGTAGCTTTGATTAAGGCTTGCCGAGTTCATGTTTTACTAAATCTAACTAAAGACGAAAGACCTGCTATATTTTTACAGATATGTTGAACAGTATTTTGAACTGCCTGTGAATCTGTGCACTGAAACTGCAATTAACCGCAGTATATTCCGCAACCACATGGTGGCGAACTGAATCATTTAAAGATGTAATGTTGTGATTCTTATATCTTGAACTCTGATCACTTCCAGCATTTAAATTCACAGCAATGAGTCTTGGTTTGTTAAATAATGTATTTTTAATGAAATTTGCTTGTATGTTCACAGTTTTACAATCAAAAAGAGAGGTCTTCAGTAAAGACACTAAGAAGAAAACTGTGTCCTGTTATTCCTGGAACCACCTTCTCTTACTGTTTAGCTCGCTGCATAGGCTGAGTAGCCACACACTCAACCGAGGGCAGAAGACTAAGCATCATTCATGTTGACAGTCTCACTCTCTCTCTGACACACACACACACACTTCTCTCACAGTTATGCATAAAAACACCACAGAAAGCAATTTATCAGGTAAATATAGTAAATGAATGTACATTAGCCATTCTTAAGCATTGTGCACACCGGGACGATTATCGCGCACACTTATTGCTCGCGTTTTTGTGTTCATACCAAGTGATTTTCACTGGCGATGCACCGCATGAACATGCAAATTCACTCCCTCATGGAGTGAATCCATAATTCCTCCATAAAACCAAAAAAACAACCCCCCCCAAAAAGTACGCTTTTACGCCTGGAGTTTTGCACATACGGTGTGCGCCCTTTGTTTAGTCACGAGGCATTAAACGTCGGTGATAAGTGCGTGCGATAATCATCCTGGTGTGCACGAGGCTATTAGGATGTACATGTACATTAGCCAGTCCTCTTTTATGCTCTGAGACATGATTGAAATGTTTTGCCAATTGAGTTTGAACAGGTAAAATGTGACTGAGACCAGTTGGTAATTAGGTTGTGGCCTTATGAATGCCAGTCTTTTCCAGATGAACAAAATATGCAAAATGTGATTTAGAAATTGCTATTGAGAGAAAAGAATGGGGTTATAGTTAACGTTTAGCAGTCTGGAGTCTTGTTCATACACAAGCTTTGAGTTTTCAGACTTGTGGGCATAGTTCCACTTTTTGTGTGTACACAATGGAGAAAAATCTTGGTTACTAATGTAACCCCTCAATCCCTAAAGGAGGGAACGGGAGCGATTGAAAGGGAACTGTGAATATCCCTAATAATTTTTTATTTTACCTTTTCTTCAGTAAATCAGAGTGGTATGACAGCTTCATCCTGTTCAACTGAGCAAGCAACTAAGTTTACAAACAGCATTTTAAACATGATTATCACAGACACGGAGGATGAGAGCTTTCAGAGGATGATTTCCACTTTCAACCCCAGGTACACGCTTCCTCCAAGAACCTACTTAATGAAAATTATGGAGAATAAATATATGAAGAAATTAAAGGCAAATAGAAGAAAACCCTTAAGGAAACTGACAGCATTGCACTCAAAACCGACATTTGGGCAAGTGTTGCTAAAGAGGTGTATCTGGGGGTGAAGTGTCACTTTCTTAGGGAGGATTTCGAAAAGGAGTCCCACAGTCTGACGACGATGTCCCTTGAAGAGAGACACACAGCTGCAAATATTGCAGAGTGGCTTGAAGATGTTATTGCCAAATTCGACATTCCACCAGAGAAAATCAAAGCTGTTATTCATGACAACGGTGCTAATGTTGCAGTGAAGATTTTGGCAGACAAGCATGGATGGGCATCTGTGCGATGTGCAGGTCACACCCTGAACTAGGTTGTGCAAAGTGCTCTGAAGAACCACCAAGCTATTTCCAAGTGTGTGGAAAACATCACTACCTTGATCTCATGCCTGGACAGTGGAACCTGATTGAGGAGCTAATTCAGGGCCTTGAGCCATTCAATGGAGCTACGGTGTTTCTAAGAGGGCAACAATATGTTACCCTCTCTGCCCTTCCACAGATAGTGCAAAGCCTTAAGAAGTCCATTCAGAGTTTTGAGACTGCACCAGTCAAGTCATACCAAGCTCATGTGAAAGAACAGATCACAACAAGATGGCAAGGACTGTGTTTCAACCTGAATCTCCAAACACAGTCCTAATCGCTGCTCTGGATCCCAGGTTTAGAAAACTTAAGTTTGTGTCTGCTGTCAACGTGTTGAAGGTCCAAAGCAGAGTACAAACCATGGCACTGGCTGCCAAAAAGAAAATGAGGCAGCCCAACTTAAGTGAAAATGTAGCCCCCAACACAGCACTAGACAACCCAGTAACGCATGCCAAAGGGGGAGCATCGTTTCTCGACAACACACTGGGAACATCATCAGACTCCAGCGCCAGTGTTGAAGAGGATGAGGAGCCGCAGATGCCCAAGTAGTGCAGATGTATTGTATTTTAGAAAACATCCTGTCCAAGAAGAAAAATCCACTGTTGTGGTGGGGAAAAAAAGGCAGCACGCTATCCAACACTGGCAAAGTCCTTTCTGTGTGTTCCAGCAACATCCACGCCATCAGAGCGTCTGTTTTCTACAGCAGGAAATATTGTATCAAAGCGCAGGGCAAGCCTTAGTTCCGAGCATGTTGGTATGCTCACTTTTCTTCACTGCAACCACATGCTCCTTTAAAGGATAACACACTCACATTCACAAACATACACACGCACCAGTATTAGAGAGACATTTAAGGGGGTTAATCTTTAAATAACCCGAATTTCATGTTACAGAAAAATGTAGAAAGAAATTTGATGTGTATTGACTCTGGTTCTTGTACCATGTTACCCTCTTAATATATTTATATACTGTATATTATATATATTTATATATTTATATATTTAATATAACCCTCTTTAAGTATATTTACCCTCTAAATATACTTAAATATCTTATTGAAGCTAAAGTTAGAGCAGTGAATGATTTTCTCTCTTCTGTTATTTAATAAACAGACCACAGCAGGTTTGCACGGCAAGAATACTGGACAAGATGAGCATCTGAGTGCACCTAGTTCGTTTCAGCGCGCCTTATAGCTCGTACACAAGGCAGCTCGTTAAAAAACAGAATGCTGTATGAACGCAACAATATTAAGCATAACATACTGGATGGCCTGTATTCTAGTATCATGTGAAAAATTACTGTAATAGTTCAAATACTTACGGTGTCTCATAATTTTGAGTATGGAGAGCCCCAGGATGTTTTATTTTGAGATGTTCATGCATAGCCCGTTGTTCTGCTGTGGTACGCCATTTCAGTTATACAACATGTGCCGAGCACCATTTTATTCGGCCTCGGTTAAAAAAAATTCCACACTTTTAATCGCGTTCTGGATATTCTGCATAATGCCTGATTATCAGCATAATCGGAGCTGATAATCAATGAATTTATGTAGTTGTAATTGATTACGTCGACTACGTTGTTGCAATCAGACACGTCATTGCAGCCCTATACTAATCATTTCATTTCTGTGAACTACACTGTAGAGACATATATAGTAATCCAAATTTAATAATCCAAATTCAATTGTAAATTGCATTTGTGCCACTTGTGCTATGTGTCTACGCTCAGTGCTCATTTTTCAAAAATGTATGTACTATGATTGTAAAATAATGTGAGTAGAAGTATGCAAGTGATAATAAGCAGCTCACCAATCAAGAACTACATTCAAATTCAGAAATGTGGGTTATAAGAGTCAGGACTGGGTTCACACGCATTATTTTCTAATTTTCCAGAGGCTCAACTTTGTCAGGATTGATCTTAAATATGCACCTGTTGGTAAAGGAGTAGTACAAAATACAAACACTGTTAGATATCAACAAAACATCAACTCACAGTTACACAGCATAAGATACAGAGACAAACACAATAATCTAGTTTAAAGAATTAAAAACATTCCCAATCAAAAGAGAATTAGGGCACATTTACCTAAAAAACTCCAAGCGTGGCCCTGCCTGAGTTCCAGTAGGTAGTGCATGTTGAAAATGTAGTAAATGATGAACATTGTGACTCATGGGTCATTGAAGCTTTTCAAATTTTCCATTATCGCCTCCTGGTCTGCTGCCACCATGAAAGCTGCTGCAGATATTGGACTTGTGTGGCAAATCCACTACTTTAAATGTGTCTATTTGCATGTATGGCAGACAAATCTCACTTACTACATGCAACAATGCATGGTGTGGGTGGCAGGTGGTTGGTCTCAGCCTCAACCTGTTTTGTCGATGATGTGGAACATTTTTGTATGATCCTCTTTGAAGTCTGATAGTAGCATAAACACTGCCCCAGAGGGTCCACCACTCATTTGGATTCAAGCTCTGTCTTTTGCAGCTATGACTAACTTCTCCATTGGAAGAGATTGAAAGTAGTCAAGAACTCTTGCACATTTAGTTGTCATGGCCTCTTCAAATGCCTCATTAATGTGGATACCAGTTAAAAGTTTGAAGTCTTTCTTCATTCTTCTTTAAGGACCTGTGTGTCCTTACCAGACCTTGTGTCACTTCTCTAAGATACAAATGTATCCGAGATTAACTCTTTTAAATGTTTGTCATTTTTCATGTACCTTTCTTGCATCTCTTTTTTTTTTCTTCTTCATCTGTGCATCCATATTCAAAGGCACAGACTCCAACACAATACAGCCATAGGAGACTTTACGTTTCTTCATATTTTCTGGAACAGTGCTTATCATCTGCAGGAGTAGTTGAGCCTATCCAGCGTTTCATTTCACTTGTAGTTATCAATTTTGCGCTGAAGTTGTTTTGTTTAAGAATCATGGGCACTTCCAACAACTTCATCTGCTCTCATATCTTTTAAAAACTTTGGATATTTCGTGCAATTTCATTAAGGTGCTTCTTTGACTTTTTTTTGCAAATGGCAAGGATTTTGCCTGAAATTATACAAATTGTTTCCTTCATTCCCTGTCTTTTGACCGCTCCTGATTCTCTAATTTCTTCCTTAAAACAGCTGGCAGCATGTTCCAAGGGATTTTTTTAATTGGAGCGCCAGTCACAGACAGAGGAGGTCGGTGTTGAAAATGTTCCTTGTGAAGTAACAGGTAGGCTTGAGCTTGGGCTTGTACTGACCCGAGGTGGTGTTACAATAGTTTGGGGTAAGACTGGGAAATATTCCTCCATGTTTGAGTGGTTTGAAGCTGAGAAGACCCCTAAAAAGCACAGAGACACATTCAGTTAAAAATATCATTGTAGCCTAAGTCTTCAACAGAGATAAATTTTTGACTGTGTAAATAAACAACTTTGTACAACTTGTGGAATGAGTACACTTATACCACTTATATTCCAAATATGTATGTATCAATATTTACAAATAATGTGATTAAAAACAGAGCTAGCAAGAGCTATCTTTTGGAAGTTAAATGTTTTCATTCCATCATATAGTAGCCCTAAAATGCCACTAGTGGCAACATCATTACTCTGTCATATTACGGATTAGGTCTTACTTACTGTTTATGTGCAAGAAGCTTCTTTACTTGAATGGGTTTGAGCACTCCTGCCAGGTCATCTTTTTGGACAAACTTCATATCATCAACTGTTTCCACCGTAAGGTTTTAGACAGCCAAAATGGGTTGCAGTGTGTTACACGCTGGTAGGGCTTTTTAATAAGAGTGTCTATATCATCCATGGCTAAAAGTGGAAATAAATTATTAGTGAACATGAAACGTAGCTAGAGGTCGAAAACACCATGCTTCCGGGATATTACTTTCATTGCAAACTGACAGTATGCTGAAGTGGGTAAAAATTGAAACACTTATCGGCGTGAATGCAAACCATATCTCTTGCAGCTTCTCCAATTTTATGGAGCCCATACTCTGACATGTAAGATGATGAGTGTGGCATCAGAAGAACATGCACATCTTTGTTTTATTTCATCAGAACATGGTTAAGTTGTCCAAATTCCAGAGACTCTTCATTATTAAGGCATATAAATAACCCCTTTTTATATAGAGTTCCCCAAAAGTTCACTTCTTTCGACAAAAAGTCAGATATGACCAAGCCCACCTCAACAGCACTGTGTACCTTACTGCTATATAGCTCAACATGGTAAGGGGAGGAGTCTCTCACTTGCAAAACTGGAGGAAAGAATGAGCTGGAGTTCATTTAGGACTGAAGTAACTGGTGATTGTTTTCAAGACTCCTCACACATTGCTTGAAATATAAGTGCTTGTTCTCAAACCTCAATGTCCATAAGTGAACAAGTGGGCCTAGCCTCATGATCAGTGATGGGTAGTGGAGGAGGTAGCGATGCATTGGTTTCAATTTGTCAGAGGGAAAAAGATGCTTCCTTGTTTCTGTGGATCTAAAGAAAACTACATTGGGCAGCAGATATTTTTGAGGAACAGACTAGCTCAACTACTTATTTGTATTTAAGGGTAGTGTGTCAATTTCTCCTGATTCTACTGTGAAGTCAATCTCTATTTTGAGGGACACAGAGACAGCTCAATCGTTTATCCTGGAAAGTACATTACCTTTTTCATATGTGACGTACACAGGAACTGATGTGCTGGTTCCTGTAATCGAGTTGAACTATGTAAAAGTTCTCCTTCATGCTGTGTTTCTGACCTCTGATCTAGTTTTAGGTCCTTTAAAAATGGGGGTATACTCAAGACTGCCTGTAGAGTTTAATCTGGAGAAATTACCTGGCTTGTGGTAAGGTTTTTCCTCACCCAATTGTAGTGACGACTCCGATTTGTGATTCGGAGCTTTGTAGTCGGTTTCCTTTAACATTTTCAGCATGCGCTGTCACTCGCTGGCACGCAAAAATGAGGATGTGATTGATTTATCTGGCACTTGTCTTGCTTCTATAGATTCTCCCAACGAGTTAAGGTTATCTTTATATCCCAGTGTGGTTAAAACAGATAATGAGATCAATGATCTAGAACCTTCTTTAACAATGGGGAGAGAGCAACTTGGTAAAGCCCTAAAATCTGACCCTTCTCTAACACGCTGTGTTGAGGCTGCGGAGGGTAAAGTGAAATGAGATAATGCTGATGGGGTACAGTACTTCTAGGATCAAATTGTATTACCTCCTGGTTATTGAACTGCAGTTCTTAAACTTGCTTTTGATCATCCACTGTCTGGTCATGTAGGCAGTACTAAAACGTTCATGGGAGTGACTAAATATTTCCATTAGCTTTAAGATCTGCTGTCAAAACATTGTCGTTCATGTCACGTGTATCAACTTGCTGGTAAACCCAACCGAATAATTCGACCGGCTCTTTTTTCGGCATTTCCAGTGATGGGAAAACCATTAGAGCGACTCATTCTGGACTGTGTTGGTCCTCTACCGTAATCTAAAGCGGGATAAAGTTTGTAACAAAACTAGACCTTCTTAAGGGGTACTGGCAAGCTCCTCTTACCCCTTGGGCCTTAGAGTTTTCATTGTTTGTGACCCCTGATGACCTCATGACTTCTGTTATGACATTCGGAATGTGCAACGCACCTCAACACCACCCAGTTTGCTACTTCTCGAAAAAAGTTACACGATAACATGATCGAAAAGAAGGCTCTTGAGTAGTTATTAGCATTGCAGCATTTTGAAGTGTATCTAGGTGAAGGTTCATTCCCAATTGTTGTGTATACTGACCACAACCCACTTGTTTTCTTGGCTCGGATGTGTAACTCGAATCAATGTTTATTGCTCTTTTTGTTAATAATTAGAGTGTTTAATTTGGATATCCGACATGAAAAGGCTTGCAGAATACCGTCACGGATTTAAGAGTTAAATAAATGCTGTTAAACAGTGTGGTAGATCTTTTTGTTGGGGAGGTGTTGCATATAAGTGTTATATTTACGTTGTGTGTTGTTGGGGAGGATATATTCTGTGTGTAGTTTTCCTTTGTCTCTCTCTCTCTCTCTCTCTCTCTCTCTCTCTCTCTCTCTCTCTCTCTCGCCTCTAATCTCTCAGTCAAGTCCAGTCAAGTCACCTTAATTTATATAGCGGTTTTTACAATACAGATTGTTTCAAAGCAGCTTAACAG
This sequence comes from Leuciscus leuciscus, assembly GCF_965113295.1. Lineage (NCBI taxonomy): Eukaryota > Metazoa > Chordata > Actinopteri > Cypriniformes > Leuciscidae > Leuciscus > Leuciscus leuciscus. Next base: position 6,586,189 of record NC_138723.1, read on the forward strand.
TGATAACAGAAAAATAATGCAACAATGTTTGTTTTGGCTGTATGGAAGCTCTAGAAGCAAATAGTGTCATTGTCCAGCTTAAGTAAGTAAGTTCAGTGTTGATTCATTTCCGTTGCAAAAATCCCTAGTTATTAATTTAGTTCATTTATCTATACAACAGCTCTGGAGAAAACAGTGATGTCATTGTCCAGCTCAGGTCAGTTCTCATACAATGGTGTCAATGCAGGTAGATCAATAGTATTGTTGAATATTAAGTGTCCCCAACTAAGCAACCCAAACTCCATCAGGTCACAGATTTTTTATTTATTTTTTTTAAACGTGGGAAAAACCAGGCTCAGTCGGGGGGCCAGTTCTCATCTGGCCAACGAACGAACAGTGTATGATTATGATTCAGGCTGCATTACAGGTCAGAAGTCAGATTGGTATTGGAACATTCAGAATATTTAATCCAGTTCATTCTGGCTGAAGATGTAATTTCTCAATGGTAATTTCTCACAGGTGGAGCTGTTAATGAGGAGTGACCTGATCGGTGACGGGAGTGATTGCCGCTGTACTTTAGCCTCCTGAACTAGGGATAAAAGTCTCCTCTCTCTCATGGCTTCCTTGGCTGTCAGAGTTTATCGTTGTTTACTCAGTATGGTGTTGTTAGAGTCGGCACATGAGACATTTGATGTAAAGGACTATTTTTCTAAATTGCAATTCACTTGTGTTAAGTTTGGCTAGCCCCTCCTGATCATTGCTGAATCAGAGCATAGTTGGGAGGTGGATGCCTTTTTGTTTTATAATCCGTTTTCTCCTATTTATGTTAAGCAGGGAGGGAAGCTTTTTTTTTCGTGTACTTTTTGTTAGTTATCTGATTGTAAAATTAAGGGGCTTTCGCACCGGAGGAACCTTTTCATAACTATTGGCGGAAGTACCCGGATTTCGCCGTGTTCGCAACGCAGGAACTAGGAACGATTTAGTTCTAGGAACTCCTTTTGGAGGAACTAATTTACCTCCTACTTCAGAGTCAGATCTAAACCAGCACTATAGGAACTACCAGTGACGTTAGTGACGCTGATTGGCCGAACACATGCGAAACACCAACACCCGCCATTTTTTTTAAAAGCTGAGTAAACACACAGATTATAGCCTATATATTTACTCCAGAAACTAACTCTATGAACATGGAAAACAGTGATAGATGGGCCTCTTAACCTTTACGCTGAGGAGAAAATCCAACGCAACTTAGAGGGGACCAAGTGAAACATGATAATGTATTTCTGCTCAACTAGCAACACTGGACATCAACCACACAGCAAGCGCTAATACCTTCATACTGGCGGCGCAAATGTAAACATGATAAGGGAACCATTCGTTTTCGGGGAACCACCCTGGTGGCTAGTTCTTAGAATTAAGTTCCTAGAACTACCCGGTGCGAAAGCTCCTTTAGTTAGCTTGGTTTTGCTATTTGTTTTGGCTTTGTCCCCTCCTGAAGATCTTGATGCTTCTTATTTACCTTTTTTTTTCTTTTTGCACTTTAAAAAGTGTTTTTGGTGTTTTGAAGCTTTGTGAGTGAGAGCGGGGACTCCAGGGATCTTGTTGATAGGATCCCTGTAAATTGTAGCAGGTATTTTCTTTCTCTTTGTTTAATCTAATCATAATATTCTATTGAATATTCAACAAATCAAGAGAAAGTGATTGCTGGTGCTGGCATCTTTATTCCACGTAGAACCACCCATCAAAAACAAATTCTCACCCCTTTCCTTAGCCAATGCACTTAAGTTTATACATTCCATTACTGCCACCTGCTGGACTAAATAACATCCTACTCATTACAGAAACAGTTATCTGAGACGCACCCTTATGACTACAAGTGCGTATTGGCTGCTCCAGCCTGAAAAATAAGCTTGTAAGGTCTTTACAAGATTTGGATGATGTGCCATTTGCGGTTGCTATACTCTTCGGCCTAATTTATGCCCCGAACCTCAATTACCCAGCCATGTTCGATACACTTTTGAATTCCTACAGAAAATAGTCATGGAGCTGAATGGGGACAAACTATACACAAACTATACACACTATAGACAAACTATAGAAACAGACTAAACTACTGAATTGTGCGTGCATGCAGGCAAATTGTGGGTGTAATTATTTGTCCATTACATTTTTATTTAAAATTCATTCTACAGTGTACAACTTACTGGATCTGATCTTTAATATGCTCAGATTATTATTTTTATTTTTTACATGCTATTGTTGTTCACATGAAGTGTTAGAGTTCTGCTGGTATTTTTTTCTTGTTAACTGTTGTTATTGTTTAACATTTGAGAGTTGTTGTACAATTCATTGCATGATACTGTAACTGATCCTGAAAGTTGTTAGTGTAATTGAACATAATTATTCACGGTTTTCATAATACGGTACAGTTTTCACTACAATATAAGGTTTTTGAGTAGAAAGGTTTTGGTATCTGGGACTGGGTGACACAATACTAATTCCTCTATGTAAACATTCAGTGACATACAATAAGCAGGACTTCATTATGTTTACATAATTACTTTCTGGAAAATAACAATAATAATATATGTAATTTGAGAAATGTCATGTCAGGAAGACACACACAAAAATGTATTTGAAGCTACTTTATTTGGTCCCTTAAAACAACTGATTCTATTGTTAAACCGATGTAAGTGATTAAATCATGTCAATCCAATGCACTTTCTTTAATGATTTACTGTGTTTACTTTAAAGGTGACATATTATGCCCTTTTTCACAAGATGTAATGTAAATCTATGGTGTCTGCAGAATGTATCTAAAATTTCAGAACAAAATACCCCCAAGATAATTTTGATAGCATATTAAAATTGACACTTTTTGGGTGTGAGCAAAAACGCCCCGTTTTAGTGTGTGTCCCTAGTGTGTGTCCCTTTAAATGCAAATGAGCTGCTGCACCCCGTCCATTCAAAAGAGAGCCGATCCTTTACATGAGCTTCGGATACTCCGTCAATAACAAAACATGCAAATCTCATTCAAAATCTCAGTAATAACCAGTAGCGAGTGCAGTCTTACGGAGAGATTCAGGAAGAGGTTGCAACTTTTAGACGCACCTGGACGTTTCTGAATACATACAGTCGGCATCTAGTCATAGTTGGGGGCGTGGTCTGGCGTGGCGAGGGTGGAGTCGGTGGGGGGGAAAACACTGCGAATATCGTGTGTATTTGAATGACAAAAATGTTGTATTGCGAGTCATTGACGCCTGCCGACCGGCAACGGTACATTGCAAAATTAACTGCAATAGGTTATGATTGCCCTTATTTAATTATAAACTGGGTCAATGACCCAACCAAATGACCGGAGGTGTCGTTTCCAGACATATTTTGTTATCTGGTTGAATCTCCAGGTAAGACATTGCGGCAGCTGTAGCGGTAACATTAGCCTATAACTCAATCAACTTTCGTATATGTTGCATACTATAACTCCATAAAACCTTGTCACTTACCAATTGTATGTATGCTTCACTCCAAACTATTAATCCTTTTGTAAAACGAGGGACTGTGCTGACAGTTATCCCTAACTCACAGACTGCAGTCTGTATTGAGTGTAGACCTCGAACTACTCCATAGGTTCGCGGCTCGCGTCATTACGTAGCGATTGGCCTATCAAGCGAGCCTTCAGCTGATAACGCTAATGTGAATGAGACATCCCTTATGAAAAATAACTATAGGAATCTTGTAGTATTTTGGGATAAGGGTAATTATATATGCATGCCACTTTCTGAAACAACCTTACACAGTTTTGATAACGTTAATAATGAACACAATGTTAACGTAGCCTACCTGTGATGAAATGCAGACTGCACACATACACATGCTTAGCCTTGGGATTCCACAACTTCCCTTGATCATCCTCACGCCTTATTGCTTGTAGACATTGTGTCCTCCTTTCCGGTTCTGTGTGTTTATTAGGAAGGATGTAGAACTTCAATTCATAATTTGTTTGTTTATTGGCGGTACAGAAAACGACACAGCAACTCTTCGGCATGATTGTCCCGTGTATTTCAATTAAGGCCAAGGCAATGTTTTCCCCCATGGGCTAAATTCACATCACGTGACGGGGTGTTCCCGGGCGCGTTCCCAGACCGACCATCTGTATGTAAGGTTAGTGGATACATTTATGTAGTTGTTGTCTGAGTTACATTGATTAATTGCATCGACTTGCATGTACCGTCATGTTTAACTTTTACAAAAGTTGACACAGTTCTGAGGTCTTTATAAGACAGCTGTGACATTGTTTTGGTCAATAGTGTTCAGTGCTCGTCTGTGCAGCAACGACAGAACAGTTTACATGCTTTGCTCGAACTTTTGCCATTGTATTAGAACTGGTTACACTTTTGCCGCTTGCAAAAAAAGCTAATGGCGGTGTGCAGATTAAGGGTAATATTATAATAAGATCTCCTTCCTACATCAGAAGGGGAGCAAAATATGGTCGGCTTATTTTTTAACATGCTTGCAGAGAAAGGCTCTCCAAAACAAAGTTACTGGGTTGCCATTTTTCAAGTTTTCTGGATTGGCTGATGCACCGGGGACCCGATTATAGCAATTAAACACGGAAAAAGTCTGATTTTCATGATATGTCCCCTTTAAGATTTATTTATTTGTCCATTTTATTTTTCTATTTCTATTTTATATGAGGTTTACCATTTTTATTAGTCAGTTAAATTTGGGACATGTGATTTTAATATTGAACATAACTAAGAAACAAAATTAACACAATTATGAACATACAAATTGCATAAACATAAATTAGAAAAAATAATGTGAAAAAAAATAAAATATATAAATATACCCGAATTGGTAACTGGGTTGCAGATTTAAATTATTATTATTATTATTATTATTTATAATTCCTGCTAACCCCAGATTTTGAACCATCTGCTGTGGGCATTGATGCCATTCATTTATAAGAGATAAATATGTTAGTGGCATTTTGTGATAAGGACGCATTTTCAGTATATGACCATTAGGTGTCAGTGTCCGCCTGGAGAATGTTATGAAGCAGATTTTATTGGGTACTAACTTAGACATGTTTGGATAGAGGAGACAGTGTAACAGTGACAGTAAAATTTAATGGTCACTGCTTCAAGTGAGTGGCACACTTTTATATGGGCACAGACAAGTAGAGTAAAACACACAACTAATAAAGAGCAACAAGCCGCGTCTGAAGACCAACTTCATAGACAAAAACAATCTAACAAGGGCCTTATGAATAAAGATCAGTAATTTATTAGGAATTTATTTAGTTATATCACGCCAACCATGAAATTATATTGACTTTAGTAACACTGGGGTCCACATCTAACGATGCTCTCTGGAACTTTCTCTGAGAACGCTGGATAATGTGAATGTGATTTGCCAACTAATAAAAAATAATAAAACATGAATATAACAAATAAATAAATAAATAAATAAGCCACTGCATTTTAAGTTCTGATGCGTCAAGCAACAATTATAGGGTGTCTAAGAGATGTGATTCAAATGTCTAAAAATAAAAGGTGAAAAGCTGTGTCTCACTAACTTCTCTAATGGCCACATCAGCTGTTATTTGCTGGATAATGGGCCAGCAATCAAAGTTAATCAAGCATAGTACCTCGTCTGTCATATAATTGCATGGCAAATTATCCATTTTAAGGCATCGTCTGATATTGCTGACATACACGGACATTTGGAACATTTGACTCCCTCTGCTTATTGAACTTTCCTAGGGATCGTTCACCCCAAAATGAAAATTCTGCACGCCAATTTATTTTCCATACTGATGCACTGTGTTTGATTATGGCATACAGGGCTTTCACTGTACTTTCTGCAGGCTACTCTGGCACTGGAAAGACATAACTGTCATCATGTCATTATTTAAAACAGTACTTGTCCCTCAAATGAGATGCTGAGCCTTCTCAAAAATGTATTCAAAATGACTTAAAGGGTTAGTTCACCCAAAAATGAAAAAATTAGCCCATGATTTACTCACCCTCAAGCCATCCTAGGTGTATATGACATTCTTCTTTCAGACAAATACAATCCGGAGTTATATAAAAAAAAAAATCCTGGCTCTTCCAAGCTTTATAATGGCAGTGAATGGCCGTTTCTGTTTTGAAGTCCATAAAAGTGCATCCATCCATCATAAAAGTGCTCCACACTGCTCTGGGGGGTTAATAAAAGGGATGCGTTCGTGTAAGAAAAATATCCACATTTTAAATTGTATCGATTAAAATAACTAACTTCCGGCAGACAGCATCGATTTACAACGAAAAAGTGACCCATGACCTGAAGCACAACGTAATGACGAACAGAAGCGCAGAGGATAGAGCAAAACAAAACACCAGTCACGAAGTCTAAAAAGAGAAAAAAATTTAAGAGAGATGTTGGAGGAGCTCAATTTTGTTGCCCAGTCCTGTTTGTTTGAACCGCGAGAGGCATGAAAGCTTACGCTACTCCTACATCCTACATCCTACTTCCTACGTCATCATACATCACTCTTCTGGTGTAAGTCGACTTGCGTAGGCGTCTGCCGGAAGCTAGTTATTTTAGTTAATAACGTTTTAAGGCCTTTATTAACCCCCCAGAGCTGTGTGGAGCACTTTAATCATGGATGGATGCACTTTTATGATGGATAGATGCACTTTTATGATGGATGGATGCACTTTTATGATGTATAGATGCACTTTTATGATGATGGATAGATGCACTTCTATGATGGATAGATGCACTTGTATGATGGATAGATGCACTTTTATGACGGATAGATGCACTTTTATGATGGATAGATGCACTTTTATGATGATGGATAGATGCACTTCTATGATGGATAGATGCACTTTTATGATGGATAGATGCACTTTTATCATGGATAGATGCACTTTTATGATGGATAGATGCACTTTTATAGACTTCAAAACAGAAATGGCCATTCACTGCCATTATAAAGCTTGGAAGAGCCAGGACATTTTTTTATATAACTCCGATTGTATCCGTCTGAAAGAAGAATGTCATATACGCCTAGGATGGCTTGAGGGTGAGTAAATCATGGGCTATTTTCATTTTTGGGTGAACTATCCCTTTAACAACATATGGGTTTGAAACGAGATGAGGGGGAATAAATATATTTAGAGTTTAAAATCCCAGAAAGTTCCTTCAGATTCCTGAGGCCTGAGTATTCCCAAAGAACGGAATATCGCTTGTACGCCCGTCACTTTAGCTGGATATGGTGTGTTTTCTGTTAGACTGGGTTGGATATGCCAACACATGCGGCTTTGGGGTCGGAGTGTGGTAGTTAGTATTTGTGTCTTGGCCCTGACAGTGACCGTGAATCAGGCACACCTAACCTTACAGAAGAGTGCTATATCCTCTTTTGACAGCGGCTCTTTTTTTTGCCAAGTCATAAAAATGCCAGTCATAGCGCGCCTGGCCAGGGAGAGTCTTTGAAGACTGTCATGGGACACCCCGCGGCCCTCCCAGCCTGTGAGGTGTCGGGCTTCACCGCGGCCCCTTGAGCGCCGTCTCCGCTCCGGTACCAGATACAGACATCACAGCCGTACGCCGGGCCGTTCTGGCAGGACTGGGAATGCCAAATGCAGTTCATGCTGATGGAGTGGACTGTAAATCAGTCTCAGTAAGAAGAAAGGGAGGAAACTCTCCTTTTCTTGTCCGTCGTCTGGCCCGTTTCCCCCCCCCCCCCCCCCACTAACCTCGTGACCCTGGAGTGCTTGCCACTGCTCGCGTCTGGCTAAGCAGGAATCCAGCCGGTCACCTGGCCAAGACTGAAATTAATTAGCACCTTCCCACCTTAACCCGGCCCCCCTCCTTCCTCGGACCAGACTTGGCGCTCAATACCGGCCATAAAAGGAGGCCGCCTTCATCCGCATTGGGAAAGAACCAATTCATCAAGCTCCGCTTCTGCTGCTGGGAGGTGCAAGAGTCAGAGGAAGATGAACAGCACACTTCTCAGCTGTCCCGGGACGTCTACGGGGGCCAGGATCATCTGTCAGGAGGTCAGCAGGGCGGTCGTGGGGTTCTCCTCTCTCTGCTGCTGATTACACAGTGTGATTCACACTTGATGTGCATCAGATGTTCTCTATACGGATGCTTAAGAAAGCTCAACCGATGCAGAACATACTGCTTTTAAGTCACGTCGGAAGCATTGTGTTTACAAGATGAGCGCACATGAAAATGACGTGTTTACAAGTGGGAAAGTCTGGATTTTCTTTAATCCAGGATTGAGTTTGGGATTTGTCAATCAAAGAATCATGGTGGACATAGATATAGAATAGGCATTATGTTTCAAAAAAAAATAATAAAAAAAATCCTCATTTAGTCATGTGAAATACACATGAATTTATCAACATAAGATGTATCATAAAACCCTAATGAACTGATTAGAAAAAAAAGAAGAAGTTGCATTTGCTCTTAAAACACTTAATGCTAATTTAGCATTACTGTAGCTCAAACATTAGCGTATGGCGCTAGCACCCCCAAGGTCATGGGTTCAATACCCACAGAATGCATCAACTGACAAAATATAATCAGTTCATGTTCTAGCCTGTGGCTAAATGGCAAAATACAAATAAAGCATAAATACACATTTAATCTGCATTCTTTGCTATTCATTTTGTGCTAAAAAGTGCTAAAAGGGCTTCCTGTTTTTTGGTCAGTTAGCTAAAAATCACTTAATTGCAAATCACATAATTGTTATGACTTCTGAATCTGAGATATGCAATACTTGCTAAGCTAAGTTGCTTATAGCTTACTTGCTAAGCTATAAGTAAATGATACAGTAGACAATTATTATTTTGCTTTCTAAGATACCTCATTTGGCCAAATTCTAAGACAGCATCACATGTATCCTTCTTAGAGATGGACATCTCACAATGCCATGAGCTCAATAATAATAATAATAATAATAAAAGAAATGATTAAAATGTGTGAATATTTCATTAACAGCTAAAAGTATTGATAAAAAGCAGTGGTGTAAAGTATTTGAGTAAATGTAATTAGTTACTGTACTTAAAGCTGCTGTAGGTAACTTTTGTAAAAATGTATTTTTTACATATTTGTTAAAACTGTCATTATGTCCTGACAGTAGAATATGAGACAGATAATCTGTGAAAAAATCAAGCTCCTCTGGCTCCTCCCAGTGGTCCTATTGCCATTTGCAGAAATACACCGCTCCCGGTAAGAAACAACCAATCAGAGCCAGGAGGAGTGTCTAAGCAGTGTCAATCAAGCTTGTGTACGCGCTGATCACACCCCTCTCTCGCACAGCGCCTAGTCGTTCAAAATCAAGACTGCCGGTGTGCCACAGCTCTGCTAATGAGGGACAAACAACCAAAACTGCCAATTTCTCGAGTGGCACCTGCTCATACAACAAAGACAGGTAAACGGAAAAAGACCGATGACGATAAACAAGCCCGTCGGAGGCCATTGACTCAGTGTCAAAACTCTAGCCGCATAAAAAATGTCACGCACTGTGCAAAGCAACAATTGAAACCTGCTTATTCATTGTCATGTTGCTGAAATGATGTACTAGCAAACCTTATTTAGCATTACACATCGCTAGAATAATTGCTTACATACTGTAACGTTGCCGTTATATTATCTTGCTAGCTATTTATAACTTATAGAAAGAGTGCAACGTTATGAAGTTACATTACATGTATTGCAAAATACGTAATTATTTGAGGACCAAGTTTGAAGTCAAAGTATGGGCAGGCCATAGTCAATATAAAGCATATTGTTGATGTTTTCGTCCCTACCAGTGAATGTGCGATAACTGTTTATCCGTCATCGGTGGTCCTGTTTACTAGCCTGCGCGTTCACGGCAGGCTCCATTGTGGTGGGGGAGGAGCTGTGGAGGGAGGGCTGTAGCGCAGCAGAGAGCGAGGGGGAGTGACCTGTAAGCTGTGCTTGTTCAAATTTTCAGGCTAAGTCAACGTTTTCTAAAAGTTCCCTACTGCAGCTTTAAGTATCTTTTTGGCTAGTTTTACAGAGTATAAAAATAAATGAGCAACTTTTACTCTCTAAAGATATTAGCAACTTTTACTCTCTACTTCACAACATTTTTGAATAAGTATATGTACACTTTACTCCAGTACATTTGTGATGAGTGATGCAATTACTCCTTACATTTTGCATGGCACCTAACTTTTCCTGGAGCAGTTTATTTCTGCTACAGAAGAAGTGATATCGCCATCTACAGGGCATGGAAGGTACTATATCTGTGTGTTTTGCCCTCACTCACCCAAACTGGTCAACATGTCTGCTTCACGTGAATGCTAGTGCATTAGCAGGCGTTTCATATATGAGACGAGGACGCGACTGCAGCCGAAACCTGCACATCCAGTGCAAGTAGGTTTTGACTAATTTATTTTACTCAACTTAATTTAAGTTATACTGAAAATACCTTTTTGAAGGATATTGGTTTACTTATGCCCTTTTTGAGCACTTGAGCATAGCTGAGACTTTTTGTATGTAGACTTTAAAGAGGCTGTCACCCTTGATTTATTGCAATTTTGAGGTGTTTGATTTTTAGAAAATAACAAATCAACTTTCTTGTTTTTCACTTGCATGTCTCAGGTTTTGAGTATTAGTGCATCTTCCAGCCTACATTCAGTACGAGTAAAACACTTAAAATCAGATACTTTAAGACTTTTACTCAAGTGGCATTGGAACTGGTGACTTGTAACTTGTAATGTAATGACTTCATAATGTAATGAAGGAATTTTTCACTGTAAGGTATCTATACTTTTACTTAAGTGTGGTTTTCAGGTAGGCTACTCTTTACACCTCTGTACGCCACTCTGACTTCACATAGAGAGTGGACACATACAGTATGTGAACTTGAGGAGAACTGGCTTCAAACATCCACAAAAAAGCACAGTTGGGTATTTGTCATTGCAAAAATAAATAAATAAGTGAGCTACAAAAGTACAGTTAGTACTGAGAAAATATCTGTAATCATTTGTTTGATATTTTGTTATGTAATGCCATAGAGTTGTTGAAATCCATTTTATTAAAGGGCCTGAGAGCAACTTAAAGGGTTAGTTCACCCAAAAATGAAAATTCTGTCAGTAATTACTCACCCTCATGTTGTTCCAACCCCGTAAGACTTTCGTTCATCTTCGGAACACAAATTAAGATGTCTTTGATTAAATCTGAGAGCTGTCTCTCTCCTCCATAGGTTTCTATGGGATCGAAACTTGCTGGCCCAGAAAAGTTAGTAAAGACATCGTTAAAATAGTCCAAGTGACTACAGTGGCTCAACCTTAAGTTTATCAAGCGACGAGAATACTTTTTGTGCGCAAAAACAAACAGAAAAAACGACTTTATTCAACTATTAATTTTCTTCTGTGTGGGGCTCTGAGTGAGTTCACGTAGTGTAACAGCGCAGCGCTTCTGGGTTGTACGTCAGAACGGAGGCTCACTATTGGCCGATGCTGGTCATGTGTGTGATGCGTGTGACGTACAACCCAGAAGCGCTGCGCTGTTACACTACGTGAATTCACTCAGAGGCTCACACAGAAGAAAATTAAAAGTTGAATATTATTATTCTTAGTGGTTATTAGTGGTTATTTTAGTTTTATTTGCGCACAAAAAGTATTCTCGTCGCTTGATAAACTTGAGGTTGAGCCACTGTAGTCACTTGGACTATATTAACGATGTCTTTAATAACTTTTCTGGGCTGGCAAGTTTCGATCCCATAGAAGCCTATGGAGGAGTGAGACAGCTCTCAGATTTCATCAAAAACATCTTAATTTGTGTTACGAAGATGAACGAAAGTCTTACGGGGTTGGAACAACATGAGGGTGAGTAATTACTGACAGAATTTTCATTTTTGGGTGAACTTACCCTTTAATGCCTTCTGGGTTACAACAGCTGGATATACATTACCAACTTTCAAAAGATTTAAAACAAGCACAAAATGTGAAAATCTACAATTGAAGAATTACACCCCCACATAGAGACAGAAATGTATCCAACAGTTGGCTCTGCATGAAGAAGAGCGTTCAGATGGGCACAGAGTTTATAGGGTGTACCTGCTGGTCCAGCATCTGCCAGATGAAAGTCTCCGGCATTCAAGGATCCACAAACTACGTATGGGGCGGTTTACACGACACCATTTCAACTTTGCAAAACTTTGCATCCATTGTGGCCGTTCATTTACACAACAACAGCATTTTGGGGGCATGAAAATGCAAACTTGTGAAAATGGGTTTCAAAGTGCAAGTTTTTGAAAATTATATCGTTATCATCTTCGTGTAAATTACAAACACTTGAATATGTGGAAACAGTGATGTCATGCGTATTACGTGTTCAGTCTATAAATTTACATACAAATATCTGAGTTACTTTTTCAAATAAGTAATGCAAGTTACTTTGTTTCCCCGTGTATTGACTGACAGCTCTCCTGTCGCCATGTTGGGAGAAATCAGGAGTAAGTGCAGATGTGTTGTGTGCAAACATAATGAGTATTGTAGTTCAAGACTAAATGTGAGCATTTACTCATCTCACTTACACAAAAACTAATTCTGTATTCTTCAAAATAAAGAAAAACGGTGAAATGCAAATAATATGTTATACTAATATACCTTTTATGTATTTTATCAACATTTTTAACCAATGTCTTTGCTGCTGATCGCTGATGATCCAATTCAACCACACTAATAATAAAAAATGACTTTAGATAAACATGTAAGTAAGTAAGCGTTGAACTTTCGTCTCCGGTGTCCTGTTCTTCTGCGATCCAGAGCGGCAGCACATCTGAAAGGTTAGTTTGAGCTGCGCCCTCTACTGTACAGACGTGAGTTTACAGTTCCTTTAGCGTAGACTTATTCATTTCAGTTTTGGGTTTAAAGGGCCTTTTTATTTGCCAAAAATATATATATTTTTGGTTGTTGCTGTTGTTTTAAAAAATAAAATAAACAAGCAAGGCCAGAAGATAAAAAGTAATGCAAAAGTGACTTAACACATTACTAAGTAATGCATTATATTTTTAAAGTAACTTTCCCCAACACAGCAGAGATGCATTATTTACCTATCTTCGATCAGTTTGTATTCACCGCTCTGTAGAAGAATGCGTATGTGCGCAGACGTGTAGTGTTTCTTTAATAAAGTGACATCGCCAAGTCGCCATGATGCTTTCATCACCAGCAGGGTGGATTGTAATGGACTCCTCACTGGCCTTCCCAAACAGACCATAAGACAGTTGCAGCTCATACAGAACGCTGCCGCCAGAAAATATCTGGTCAGGTCTTTACACTGGCTCCCAGTTACATTTAGGATTGATTTTAAAGTATTATTACTGGTATATAAATCATTCAATGGCCTAGGACCTCAATACATTGTAGATATGCACACTAAATATAAACCCAACAGATCACTCAGATCATTAGGATCATATCAGCTGGAAATACCAAGGGTTCATTCTAAGCATGGCGAGTCCGCTTTTAGCTCCTATGCTGGAACCAGCTTCCAGAAGAGATCAGAAGTGCTCCTACAGTAGTCACATTCAAATCCAGACTCAAAACACTTCTGTTTAGCTGTGCATTTACTGAATGAGCACTGTGCCACTGTTAGTCCGAATGATTACACTGTATTTTATTTTGCATCCTCCTTTTTATTCTAAACTGAGCTTAAATGGCACTGAGAACTGAGTAAGAGAGATGAAACCATGCTGATGGCCTGGGTCTGTGGTGGAGTAGTGAGTTTGACGTGATTAAACTCGAGGTTGTGTGGGGTGCGGACTGGATTGAATCCATTCCTAAAGCTTACAAAAAAATGTTTTTTGGGGTGCGGACTGATGGGGCAGTGAACCCGAGGTTACCGGTGAGTCAGTCCTAGAGCTCCTCCTGCTCAATTTTAGGGAAAAATTGGGTCCATCGGAGACGTCCAATAGACATTTTTGAAGATCCGTGTGAACGAGGACCATTTTGAGAACATTGTCATCTGTATGAGAAACTTTTCAAAAAATGCAAAGCAAAAACTATTAAACTATAAAAGTTATCATGTAAACGTAGTTTCTTCATTAGAGTTTATTTTTGAACTTAGTGCAATAGTTTATGTAAAATCCAATTTTTTTTAACAATCCGGCTGCATTGTTTAAAAATGTGGGCAACATTTCAGGTTTCAGAGAGGCAGTAGAAAAGTCTTATTTTGATATTTCTGTAATATGTGCTGTATTTAACATTTTAGCTTTAATATAATCTTTACATACAATAGAGTTGTATGTAATCAATAAAAAAATCCAAACAAATTGTATTATATGTTTGTGGTATTGCTGCACAAATGATTGTTTATTTTTTATGATTCCGAAGTCACCTCAACCTTTTTCAACTTTTCTATATTCTTAATACAGGAGTAGTGAAGATGCAATGAAGAAATCCAAATATGGTTTCTCTGGGCTAGGTTCAGATATTTAACATATTGTATGTTTTTTTTTTGTTTGTTTGTTTGTTTGTTTGTTTCTAGTTGGTTCAAGCAGGTTTAGAACTGGACTACTATTTGGTAGACCTGAACTTAACCTAGCAGAAAATATGGGTCCAGCTGTTTAAAGTCCCCGTGAACCAGAAGTTGCAAACGACTTTTCTCCAGTGTTGTTACGTATTTCCAAGTGAAAGGGAATATTAAACAGAGGGCAAGGTAGCGCTCCTCCTCTCCATCTCTCGCTCATAGCAGACTGACGGTTTGAGGCGAGTGGTTAAGCGTTTTCAACCCAAGCCGTCAAACTAACGTCATCAGAGAAGGAACGCCATTCCAGACCGGAAGTAACTTTTCAGACTTTGATTAAAGATTCCCACGGCAAACTATTGTTTTCTGTGTATTAACTTGCATGGATTAATTGTTCACCACAAGACTAGTAATATGCGCTAACAAAGTAAATAGGGTCAATTTTGATTTCATGTCGACTTTAATGACATGCTCCAGGGGGTAGGTGCATCACAAGTTCAAGGGTTTGCAAACGTGACATCCCATCATGCAATCTCAAGTTACTGAAGAGGATTATAACATTTACAAAACGAACACTGATGTTGTGCTGTTGGAGATTTCAAACTTGATTTCAAACTGCACTGCTCTTTCCACAAACTTAAAATGTATTTTCCCACTAATGTGTTAGCGCCCCTAGACTGGTATGATGTGGCTTTCCCAGCATGACAGTAATTGCTTTGTAATACTGTTTACCACATTTGCCACATGTTTGGTACCTTGTACACTTAATGAGTTATGTATGAGTTATAGTTATAATGATGTATAAACTGTTATAACAATGACAGTTATAAACTGTGTAGGGTAAAGTGAATATTGTAAACTGAGTAGGGTAAGTTATTCTGTTTGCCTAAATTGACTTCTAGGCAATGAGACATGAGATAGATTAAAACTTATGTTTCTAATTTATATTTTAGTAAGACCAAATTAATTAATAATGCATTATCCCATTTCAAAGTCTCAATTTGCACATTGTTTCTTTTATTTTTATTTTATTTTATATTAAAAAAAAATTGTAATGGGATTTTCTGTATTTTTTGACAGTTCTACTCTATTTTCAGTGTTTTAGGGGAAAAAAAGTGATTCAATTCAAAGTTGTCAAAGTGCAATTAACAACACTGGCATGCACCACTTTGATTTTCCTTAGAAATTGAAGTCAGTAATTACACTTAAGTTTTACATTTTATTGGGTAGAAACATTTATTACTAATTCATACATCTAAATGTCAACTTTTGCTACACGCTTACTGAACTTATCCAAAATATATAAAAATGGAGATTTATTTAACATTTACTCCAAGTAAATATCATATCTATTTCACGAGTATATACGCCACGCAATGCTGAGCAGCAAATATTAAAGATCAGCTGGGAGATTATTCCTGGAGATTGATATTATATCTGCGTCTGGATTCCCAAACCTACTGGAAATGGAGGGAGGGGCAAAACTGAATTTGCCCTACAGTTTTTAGGTGTCATTCATATAGTTAGCGCCTCTGAAAGGTCGAGGTTGTCATTAGACAGACCGAGGTGCAGACAGGCATGCAATGGTCTATTGATTTTTCCCAACGTGCTGTCGGAGGTTTAAACTTTAGGCCTGACAAAGGATGTCAAAATAGCAGACTGGTTTAGCCTGAGTACTTTCAGCATTTGACAGAGGAAGAACAGGTTGAAATATTTTGTAACTTGAAGAAGAGTTTCATCACTGTGATAATTTCAAAGTGATATTGCATTTAAAGGAAAGTTATGTTTCCTATCTGTCAGTCACCTCGACGTTGTGTTGAGACTGACACTGACACTAGGGGTCACTCTTGGGAGCCCAAAAAACCAAGGCTGGCATGCTCCACTCATTCATCTTTGTTCTTCGGAGCCGAAGCACCGTGTCTCTTATGATAAAAGAGAAGTGATTTTCCATTCACCTCCCTACGCTGCTGGATCCACCAGCACATTTCAGCGGTCTCTCTCAGTGCACACAGATAAGTGCAGGGAGTTCCCCTGGGTGCTTCAGTGGTGGTCTAAAAGAGGTAATTTCATTGAAAAAAGAGCAAATTCCTCTGAAAGAGCTACACAACAGATCACGTATTTATAAAGATGCCTTTCTGTCCGTGTCCTTCTGGGTGCAGAGATTTCTCTCTCCTTCGGACGGCTGCAATTGCTGTCTTGATTGCATGAGCCATGCTTATGCTGAGAGAGGTTATGAATGATATGATGGGTTCACACGATAAATCCCGCCTCTTTTCGTACGTGTTTCGCGTTTGGGAATCGGAAGGCTAATTAAAAAGTAAGTAAACAGCTCAGCCCCTTTGATATCACCGCTTTATATCATGTCAGAATCAAACTTGAAATGGTGAGCAATCAGCTTGGAGAAATTAAAGATAGTTTGTGTCTGTGACCAGTGTTTACAGAGCATGATTGATTATCTGAAAATAAGCTGACAAATAAAAAGAACAGCTGAACATCAGTTCACAAATAAAATAAATTGTTTAAATTGTTACTGTCTATATTTTGAAATAAATGTAAAAATGCTTAAAACATTAACTTGATGACATTAAAATTAAAATTGTATGTAAAGCAAGTTAATATTTAACCAGGAAAATGTGACCGTGAGGACTTTGCCTCCTCATTTCAGAACACCACTGCATGCCACTGATTTCTAGGTACGAGGCCTCGGCAGTGAGCACTGAGGGTAATCTGGGGGTTACAATGGGAGAGCTTCTGTTGAGTGAGTCCCCACAGGTCTCCCATTCCTCAGCACACTTGTGTCCCCCAGTTGAGTTAGGCGGTTCACCTGGGGGTGACCTGGGGTCGGAAAGCAATGCACTGCCACTTTCTGCCCCGGTTCCTTTCTTCCCGCAAGTGCATGAGAAAATCACAAAGTTGTGGAAGACACCTTTTTCTGGCAGAACACGCTTTGCTGGCTCCTCCGCCCTCACAACCTTGATGGTCCTCAGAGGTGGAGAGTGCGATTGCAGTGCATTTATGCCCACAAAATACTGCAACCTGGAGGAAACGTCTGAGGCTCCCTTCCAGGGCATACAAGTTTACCTCGTCTCTGACAGCAAGGGCTTACAATGGCGCTGGTCAGGCCACCTTCGCATTGCATGTGATGGCCATCCTGTAACTCTACTAAGCCAAAGCATCGAAAGATCAGCACCAGGGTAGTTCCGATCCATAGGTTATGCAGGAACTGCATTCAGCGACTGACTATTCCAAAGATCACACGAAGATCACAGCGCAGGCTCTGGGTCGGGTGATGACTATTCTCATGGTTCAGGAGCACCACTTGACCTTGGCTTAACCTTGCGGAGATGCAGGATGCCAAGAATGTTTGCTTTCTCAACGCCCCATCCCCCAAGGTGGCCTTTTCGGTGACACTTTCGGGGATTTTGCACAACAGTTCTTTGCAGTAAAGATGCAAATGGAGGCATTGCTCCACTTCGCCCTTTAGACCCGAGGCCTCAAGCCGCTGAGGGCGCCCCCCTGCGAAGTCTGCACCACCCCTGCCACCCTTGTAAGGCTTTGAAGGCCCTGAGACGGGCAAACCAGAGAAAGGAGAAGAGGCAGCTGACCTGCCCATCCCAGGAGGGGACGGGCCTCACTCCCATTGGAAGGAGTTCGTTTTAATATTCTTCCGACATTTGCCGGAAGGCCAACAGCTCTTTCATGGTCAGCAAAAGAGCAGTGTCCTCTTTCCCTGGGTCATACTCAAACACCCAATGCTTGTGGCCCTCATCATCACGATGCACTCTTTAGAAAAAAAGGTACAAAAGCTGTCACTGTGGCGGTACCTTTTCAAAAGGTACACTTTTGTACCTAAAGAGTAAATATTAGTCCCTCAAAGTAGCACAAATTCCTAGGCCGTCATCGACCCCCTATACCGCTGGCCTCCGGAGCAAGGTTACTTTTCGGATACACCATTTGCCACGAGTTCTAAGGGACGCAAGTCCTCCCGCCAGACATTGTTACATTGATGCTGCTGGTGCAGTTTGGATGGGTGGCTAGTGCTTTCCAACCTGTCAAGCTGGCTCATCAGAACGGCTTGGCTTTGCGATCCAGTTCGTCAGGCACATGCCCAGATACAGCAGTGTTCTTTTCACCTCAGTACAAGGAGAGAATGCCAAGCCCAGAGAACTTGAGAACTTACTCTACCTCTTCGGCTTAAACTAATGGTGCCTCGTTGGCAGACATCTGCAGAGCTGTGGGCTGGGCTGCACCCAACACCTTTGCGAGATTCTATAATCTCCACATAGAGCCAGTTTCGTCTCGAGTCTTGGGTACTAATTGGTAAAACTTGACAACTGGTCTGGTGTAACGCTTGCATTCAGTGCCTTTTCCCCTTTCTGAGATGATAATGTGGCTTTGTTGTCCATCTGAGTTTCCCATGTCTGGCGAACCCAGGACGCCTTTTTGTACCTTCAAGCACTCATTGGTGGCCAAGTTCTGTGGAGGATTTTACTACCAGGCCCAGAACTCGTGGTATGCCTCTTTTTACAGGTGAGCCCTTGTACTTGGGCTAAGTGCTCCATATGTGCTGATTCCCTAACTGTGATCCCATATGATGTATCCTTCCACTATTCAGTTTCCCTTTCAGTGAACCTTCACCAGTCACTATGGCCTGTAGTACTGAATGTGCCTTAGGTGGAGCCCACCACAGGGACTTCTTCCCTATGTAGTACTTCCCATTAGGTGAGTCCATATGACGTACTCTCCACACACTATCCTCCCTTTGGGTAGGATGTGATATTGGCAGTGTTCCTTTCTTGGCAAAGAAGGAGAACACTCCCCTAACATAACAACCAGGTGTTTCCAGCTGTAGTAAAACAAGCAAATAAACAAACAAAAAAAGAGAATGCCATCTACGGCTGAAGTTACCTATTCCCCTTGCAAGGACAAGTCCCCTGAGACAGAGAGAGTCATGCAAATTCCACTCGCCCAATTGGTCTTTTCTGAATATGCCAGAGGTGTTTAGGGCTCAAAAGAGCCACCCCTAAGTGTCAGTCTCGACACAACGTCTCATTCCCTCCATCAGGGAATAGGGGTCACAACAGTAACCAAGATGTTTTGTGTACATTAATATAATGGTATAGACAGAGTGCATCTTAACCATGTGATGCATTGTGTCTAATAAAGTGGCTGACAACAACAAAAGGGCACCAAGTGGCATGGATTCATATGCACAAGTTTCATGTTTTGGTTCATGTCTTTTATTTTGTTGCATCTAGTCTAGTTCCTGTCTTTTAGTTCTTGGTTCCCCTTCCTTCGCTAGTCTTGTCATTGTTAGTATTGATAAGTTATGTCTTATGATTGGTTCATGTTGATAAGTCTTGGTTATGGTTGCCTTGAATTTTTGTTTCAGCTAGAAGGATATAATTAGTAAACTAACAGTAAACTTAACTACACTAGTACACTAAATTACCTGTAAGTTCAATTGTAGCATAGTTGCAATAGTGAAGAAAAAATTGTTGTCTACTACAAAGATTATGCTTAAGCAACATTTTAAAGTATACTTTTATAAACTAAAAATTTGACCAATTTAGTCCTAAGAATTATTGTAATACTACACTTACAAGTAAACTACTAATACATTTATCAAAATATCTTGTTTCAAAGTAAAAAGAAACAATACGGCACATTTTTCTATTTTGGCTTGAGAAGCCAACATAATTTAATACTAATTTAAAACAGGGGTGCCCATTTCTGTTCCTGGGGATCTAACTTCCTGCAAAGTTCAGCTCCAATCCTGATCAAACACAACTGAACCAGCTAATTACAGACATGTGTGTTGAATCCGGGTTGGATCTGAGCTCTGCAGGTGGGTAGATCTCCAGGAACAGGATTGGGCACTACTGATTTAAAACCACCCTGAATTCCATAGTTACACCCATAGCAACAACCTAGCAACCACCCAGAATACCCTAGCAACTGCATAGCAAATGCTTTGTCTGTGAGACTTAAAACCTTCAAACTTATATATTTGAAAACTGAGTCAAACTTAAAACTCCTTCAAATTTAAACCCTTAAAGCTTTAAACTTCAAGCTTTTAAAACTGCTTCAAACTTGAAACCTTCAAGCTTTTTACACTCCAGATTCACAAATTGGTTGAGAATTCAGTATCATGTTAAAGGTGTATAATGCAATACACTATATAACATCAGGTGCATGTTATGAGTTAACATAAATTAATAAGAATTACGTTTTTTAATTATTTATGAAATAACAAATTACAATGTGTGTTAAGCTGTAAGAATAACTTGTAATAATTGGAATTCATTTGCCTCAGTAGCTGCAAAATTTATGAAAACCTAAAAACTCAGTCTCAATTTTACATAAAAAATGAAACAGGTCTGTGAAGATAAAAATGCATTTAGGCCTTTGTGGAGAGTGAAAACATTGTTAAAATTGCAAAGTTTGTGCCCAGCCTCTGTGTAACCTCTCTCGAAAAATATAAATAATTTCTGCTCCCCTCACAGAAATCTTGATTCAAATCATTTACAACAAATCAGTGCTATTTCATCTGTCAATCAAGATGGCAACCGTGAGCACCAGCTGTGTCAAAGACGTGCTTCTGTGCGAAACAACCGACACACTTTAAAAAGCCAAAAAAGCTCCTTAATATCCCGGCCTGGCAGCTGTCCGTCAGAAAACTCAAATCTCTCCTCCATAACTAACCAAGCCTCTGAACGCTACAGGCCTGGCATGACCGATCAGTCATCGTA
Source organism: Leuciscus leuciscus (assembly GCF_965113295.1). Classification (NCBI taxonomy): domain Eukaryota; kingdom Metazoa; phylum Chordata; class Actinopteri; order Cypriniformes; family Leuciscidae; genus Leuciscus; species Leuciscus leuciscus. Next base: position 6,607,419 of record NC_138723.1, read on the forward strand.
ATGCCTGGCTAGACGGCCGTTGGAGACCGCAAGCCTGTGAGCCATTGATTTTCCTGTAAGTTTCTCCCCTCTCCTGCCAGCTAATAAGGGTTCTTGGGTCTAGACTTTAGAAGACTTTAAGTGAAGGGTAAGTCAACAGTATGCCTTCGGGTGTACAGACTGAGAGAGATTGATGCTTGAAGGAGAGTTATGTTTCTCCCAGACATAGTAACTCTCATGTCAGTGGTTCATGATCGAACTTGGAAGAAATATGAAAGAAAATAAGGAAATGCTCTCTTTTTTTCACTTCATGTACACTAGTGCTGTGGTGCTACTGTACCTTAAAGGAAAGGTTCACCCAAATAAAAGTTCTGCCATTATTATTTAACCTCATGTCATTCCAAACCTGTATAACTTTTTTTTTTCTTTGGAACACAAACATAAATATTTTGAAGAATTTTATCCTCTCCACTGAAGCTCTCAAATACAGTGCCAATGACTTCAAATCTTTTGGGCCACTTTCACATAGAAGGAGAATATCGTTGTCAGTCCTGTATTTGAGTCCTTAATGCGTTACATTTACAAACAGTTCAGTTATTTATGGGAGTGACAATCAAATTATGTTACCAAATTCACACCTGTACATTTTTAGGGCATTTTCTGCAAACCCCAGCTGTGTGAACTGAACTGGGATGGACAACTGCTAATCTAGCGTGTGTTGCATGTTTAACTTTTTGGTTTTGGTAATTTACTGAGACCTCAATATGGAAGCTGTTTCTGCCATGGTTAATTGCACGTTTTTATTTTACAATTTGAACTTTATTTCTTGCAATTCTAAGTTTATATCTTGCAGCTCTGACTTTTTTCTCCCCTCAAGTCTGAATGGAGAAATATAAACTCAATTTAGAAAGTCAGAATTGCTAGATGTAATCTCAGAATTCAGATAAAAAAAAAGTCAGAATTGTGAGATATAAACGGGAGTTATCAACTCAAAATTGCGGGAAATAACTGTATCAGAACGTGTGTCATAATTCTGAGAACAGAAGTTCAAAGTGCGAGATGTAAACTCAACATTGTGAGACTCGAAATTAAGACCAAACTATGTTGTAACTTGTAATTCCGAGAAAAAAGTCTGAATTGTGAGATATAAACTTGGAATTGTGAGAAATAAAGTCATAATTGTGAGAAGTCGAAAATAATTTTTTTAATTTGTTCAGTCTGTTACGGAAACAGACTTTCATAGTCATGAGCTGAGTGTCATTGAAGGTTTAAGATCCAGTCACTGTCTTCCACTAGAGCTGCTCCCATCAGGTTTGTGGTCCGTGATCGACTCAAACGCTCCGCTCTCTACTATAAAAGCTGTGTTGGATAATTAAGATTTGATGAAGAACGCCTCGGTTACGACTGTAACCTCGGTTCCCTGAAGAGGGAACGAGCGTTGCGTCGAATTGACGCTATGGGGAACGCTTTGCGTGATGACGTCTTGAAGCACATGTAAAATCAGTCCAATGGTGTGGCGGAACGTCAGAGGCGGGTGACGTCACGTACCAGGAAGCTATAAAAGCCGGCCCGAAACAGAAAACGAAAGCTTCGTAGAGTCTGAAGTCGTGCTGACAGGCATGAAGGAGATATGGCAAGGTGACGCAACGCTCGTTCCCTCTTCAGGGAACCGAGGTTACAGTCGTAACCGAGGCGTTCTCTTTCAAGGGAACTCGCGTTGCGTCGAATTGACGCTATGGGGAACGTCTATACCAACGCCACCATAGCTACAAATGTCTGTCCTGTGTGAAATCAATTGCGCAGCACTAGGAAGACAATAACGAGTAGAACCTGACGAAGGTGTGCGGTGAGGACCAGCCTGCCGCATCACAAACGTCCTGTAAAGATACTCCTGATATAAGGGCCTTAGAGGCCGCCATACTCCTAGTAGAGTGCGACCGGACAGCCAAAGGAGAAGGCTGTCCAGCCGCCTCATAAGCAAGTGAGATAGCCTCAACCACCCACTTGCTCATCCTTTGCTTAGACACTGGACCTCCTTTGTTAGGGGGCCCAAAGCAAACAAACAATTGATCACTCTTACGCCACAGGGCAGCTCTGTGGACATATGCGTCTAACGCCCGAACAGGGCAAAGCAAATTATTCGCCTCCTGGTCCAATTTCGAAAGGGAGGCGGACCTCCAAGTGCCACGAGGGAAACGAGATACCAAAGGGTCTTTCCCCACAGACATTCCACCCAAAGGAATGTGGTAAGCACCTATGGCCGCCACATAAACCTTTAAAGTGGACGGGGTTAGACCTGCAGTGAACCGGTCCTGCAGGAACTCCAGAACTGTACCAATTGGGCAGTTGACTGGATCCAACCGACGGTCACTACACAAAGAAGTGAATACTCTCCACTTCAGGGCATAAAGTTTCCTCGTGGAGGGAGCTCTGGACTGTAGAATGGTCTCAACAACCTCAGTTGAGAGACCTGACTCTATGAGCTGGGCCCCCTCAGAAGCCAAGCCCACAGGTTCCACAGTTCTGGCGGGGGTGAAATATTGAGCCCCCTGCTTGGGACAGAAGGCCCCTCCTGACAGGAAGCTCCAGAGGATGCCCGTCGAGGAGGGACACAAGATCGGGAAACCATACTCTGCCCGGCAGCGCGGGGCTATAAGAAGCAGGAAAACCCGGTCCCTAAGAACTCTCTCCAGAACTCCCGGGAGCAGAGCCACTGGGGGAAAAGCGTACAGACGTAGCCTCGGCCACGTCTGTACCATAGCATCCAGTCCAGAGGAGCTGGATGCGTGAGGGAGACCCAAGTCCCTCCATATCAGCTCCACCACCTTGGGGTGGAGCTTCCATTCCCCGGGCCTCGGCCCCTGTCTCGACAGAGTGTCTGCTCCTATATTCTGAACCCCGGGGAGGTAGGCTGCCCTGAGTGACAGCAACTTCCCCTGGGACCACAAGAGGATATGGCGTGCCAGATTGGACAATGGGCGCGAGCGCAAACCCCCTTGGTGGTTGATATAGGCGACTACCGACGTGTTGTCCGTATGTACTAACACATGGTGTCCCCTGAGACCTGTGATAAAGCTCCTCAGAGCCCGGAAGACAGCTAACATCTCTAGGCTATAGAATGCCAGGAACGATGATGGTCTTCCCACAGACCTTGAGATGAGCGACCCTCAGGATCGCTCCCCAACCCGTGAGGGAAGCATCCGTCGTTAGCAGTTTGCGACGACAAGGAGCTCCCAGCACTGGGCCCTGGGACAGGAACCAAGGTTTCTTCCACATAACCAAGGCACGTAGGCATCGCAGCGTGACCTTGATTGTGCGAAATGGGTTGCCCCTCGGGGAAACCCCTCTGGTCCTGAGCCACCACTGCAGGGGCCTCATGTGCAGTAGTCCAAAAGGTATCCCGTTGGAAGCTGCTGCCATGAGACCCAACAGTCTCTGGAACTGTTTGACAGTGAGTAGCTGGCCTAGCTTTACACTTTTCACAGCTGCAAGGATGGAATCTACACGTGGCGGTGACAGGCGCGCCTGCATCGACACTGAATCCCAAACCACGCCTAAAAAAGTGGTCCTCTGAAGTGGAGAAAGCACACTCTTCTTGGCGTTCAGCCGCAACCCCAGCTCTTTCATGTGGGCGAGAACAACATCTCGATGTTGAACCGCCAACTGATGCGACTGAGCTAAATCAACCAATCGTCGATGTAGTTCATGATGCGAATACCCTGGAGGCGCAGAGGCGCCAGAGCTGCATCCACGCATTTGGTGAAAGTGCGGGGTGATAAAGCCAGGCCGAATGGAAGAACTCGATATTGGTATGCTTTGCCCCCGAAAGCAAACCTCAGGAACTTCCAATGACAAGGACGGATGGAAATATGGAAATATGCGTCCTTGAGGTCTATCGTGACAAACCAGTCCTCGGACCTGATCTGTGACACGATTTGTCTCAATGTTAACATTTTGAACTTGAGCTGAATGAAAGACTTGTTCAGAACTCGAAGATCTAAAATGGGACGCAATCCCCCGTCCTTCTTTGGAACTATGAAGTACCGGCTGTAAAAACCCGGTTTCCCTGTCGGAGGGAGGTACATATTCTATGGCCCCTATCTCTAACAGAGTATTTACTTCCTGTTCCATAACCAGAACCTGCTCGGGGCCCACCACTGTGGGCAGGACCCCCATAAACCGAGTTGAGCGTTTCTAGAATTGTATCTGATACCCTTTTGCCACGGTCTGCAGGACCCAACGAGAAACATTTGACAGTAGCTTCCACGCTGTCAAAGATTCTACTAGAGGTACCAGCCTCTCGAGACTGGTTTCTGGATTGTGTTGCTGTTGAGTAGTCGGTTCGTCGCCCTGTAACGGCGCACCGGCAGGGAACGACCGAACAGACTGCTCTAGCACCCTCCTCAGAGGGGGCGGGCATCCCGAGGCCACTACGTTTCCGGGTGGACCTTGAGATATGTGCTCGCCGGAGACCGCTGCGCCCTGTAACACCGGAGGCGGCAGGGTTGGCAGAACGGTCCCCTGAGGGCACCGAAAAGAGACGGCACCGTATTTTTCTCCTGCTGTTGAGTAGTCGGTTCGTCGCCCTGTAACGGCGCACCGGCAGGGAACGACCGAACAGACTGCTCTAGCACCCTCCTCAGAGGGGGCGGGCATCCCGAGGCCACTACGTTTCCGGGTGGACCTTGAGATATGTGCTCGCCGGAGACCGCTGCGCCCTGTAACACCGGAGGCGGCAGGGTTGGCAGAACGGTCCCCTGAGGGCACCGAAGAGAGACGGGCACCGTGAAAAGAGGTGTTAACCGCTCTGCTTCGGGGGGACTACCCTCATTTGTCCTGAGCCCTCAGACATCAGGACTTTTTCCCAGCAGCCTTCTTGGCGGTAATAACGGTCCGCAGATCCGTTTTACCCCTCGAAGACTGCTGGGTTTGAGAGCGCCCTCCGTGTCCCCGAGCTTTTTGTGGGGGAGCACGGGAGGAAACGCTCTGTTTCTGAGTGGCACGGTGCTCAGCGCTCTTTTTAGATGAGTGAGGCTGCTCCCGCTCAGCAGCCTCAATGAAAGAACGGCGGGGGAGAAGTTTCTGAAGAGAAGCTGCCTGTTTTGAAGCTTCTTGTGATTTAGCTACAGCACTGTTAACTGCATCTCCAAATAACCCTTGAGTGGATACTGGTGCATCTAAAAGAACATGTTTTTCTTTGTCCTTTATGTCACTTAAGTTGAGCCACAGATGCCTCTCAGTGGCCACCAGGGCTGCCATAGAGCGGCCGATGGATTTAGCCGTCTCCTTGGTGGCCCTGAGAGACAAATCTGTGGCTCTACGCAGTTCAGACACCGTATCAGCACTAATACCCCCGCCATCCTCAGAATCACCCAATAACTCAGCCTGGTAAGCCTGCATTATGGACATTGTATGTAAACACGCTGCAGCTTGACCGGCGGCGGCATAAGCTTTATGAACCAGGGAAGATGTAACTTTTACTGGCTTGGATGGAAGTGCAGGAGCCTTCAGAGAAGATGCCGTTGCTGGAGAGAGATAGCTCGCGAGCGTCTCTTCCACCCTCGGCATCTCCCCATAACCATGCTCTTTATAATTGTGAATGGATGAATAGTGTGATGTTTGTGCAGTATACACTCGATATGACACTGGTTTTCCCCACGATCTCGACACCTCGGTGTGGAGATCGGGGAAAAACGGAAGGCTTCTGCACTGAGGCTGTGCACGAGATGGCAGGAAACGTTCGCCGAGCTTGCTTTTCGAACGAGCGCCCTGCCTATCTACTGGCCACTCAATAGATAATCGCTCGACAGCTCTAGTGATAACATCAAGCAATTCTTCAAACGCATGAGACTGAGGTGGCGAATCCTCAGACTCAGCGTCAATACTAACAACGTCCAACTCCTCAGAGCTGGACAATTGCAGTATTGGTGCCTCCATCGGGGGGGAAGAAACCGCAATGCGTGCTTCCACACCCTGATGAGAGGCACTGGATCTATCAGAAGGAGGCTGAGATAAGGCAGAGCCCGTCTCAACATCCACTGATAGATCCATTTGCGAACCCCAGGTCTGTGATTGCCGCCGTGCCTTGGCAGCGGCGGGACCCGAGCCCTGGGGAACGCGATCGGGATTGAACCGAGCCAAGCGGGATCGGAGCGAACGCAATGGAAGCGCGTCGCAATGCACACAGTCACCACCCTCGAGTGCTGACTGGGCATGCTCCTCACCCAAACAAACAACACAAAGAGCGTGAGTATCACCTCCCGTTAAATAACGCGGGCAGGGATGGACACACACTCTAAACTGCTGCTTGCTCGCCATACTGAATATATATATATATGATATAGACAGACAACACCAAATATACAGACAGATTTCACACAGAGCGCAACTGAAGACTCAGAAAGCTTTCGTTTTCTGTTTCGGGCCGGCTTTTATAGCTTCCTGGTATGTGACGTCACCCGCCTCTGATGTTCCGCCACACCATTGGACTGATTTTACATGTGCTTCAAGACATCATCACGCAAAGCGTTCCCCATAGCGTCAATTCGACGCAACGCGAGTTCCCTTGAAAGGGAACTTGCACTTCGATTGTACTCATGTTGCGTCAACTGTAATAAGTTTAGCCACTGTCACTATGGCTACAGGCGATAGTCATGAATAGAATATGGGCTCAACTTCTACTCGATCAGCTATTGCTACTACGTGAACAGGATATTTAGAGACTCACACGTGTTAATTAATCCCAAACACTGAGAATGTAGCTTTGTTGTCAATTTCAGTGTTGGTGGAAGAGATATTTCATTCCAAATATCTCTTGTATGGCTTCAGAGGACTTGGAAAATAGTGCACAACTTATATTTTACTTACCCAAAGTCGGGCTCAGACTACAATTTATCCCTGATTACCCATCCGGGCAATCTGAGAAACAATCTTGTCCAGGACCTTGGTCGGTTACGATGTTCGGCTTAGATTATCTGGTAATGTGAGGTCGTTTATAGATCTTCCGATCCGCTCACAGTCACATCAGGGCCACCACGATAATATCAAACAATTGTGATATTTAGGATTTTAAATCAGGATGATTATGACTATGATTACCTCAGTACTTTCACAATACCCAATGAGAGACAAGTTTACAAGGAGACAGATGGGAATGAGAGAAGTTATGAAACGGCGACCGCAAAACAAGCTGGTGTAACGCTGGCTGTGTCTTCAAAAGAGTTCTACAACCGTACGGACAAAAAGAAGATCTGTTTCAAGGATTAGGATGAAATTGAGTTGCAGGCACAACAAAAAATCTGTTTAGTTATAGATAATTAGCACACAAATAGTCAAAAACAGTCAACAGAAAATATTTTAAAATTCCCAGTCGGCCTTCAGGAGAATGGGAGGAACACATATCGGGAAAGGCTAGACCGGGCGACGCGTCTGGCTGGGAGATCACTGGTGGGCGAGGGATGGGGTGAGAGAAGCCGGTCCTTGAGGAGCAGAAAGCCAGCCAGGGCAGGAGCAGAGGGCAAATGCAGTCTAAACAGCGAGACGGAGAGGAAACAAAACTGGCACTGGAGCCTAGAAACAGGGCACTACACGATGGGCATGGGCGACACGGGGAACCGCCCAGAGCCACATCTTGACGGGGGTGGCACAGGGCACCAATTAACCGTAAGTGTTTTAACCTTAATTTTGGGTCAATTAACCTTGTCAGGACACGAAATGGAGCCAGTCAGAGGTAGGAAGAGCAGGAGGGGGAGCGCGAGAAGTTATAAATCAACACAAATTGAAATTATAGATAAGAAAAAAGAGTCTATAGGGTGGTTCGTCCAGGGAGCCATACAAGCTACTGTTAGTGCTATAAGCTGACATGCGACAGCCCTTGAAGCTAATGTTGGCTGGCATACTAATGTTATCCCTCTAGTGCTGATGGGTCGATTTCGACCAAAAACGTTAATGTGTTCTTTTGTGTGTTTTTTTAGCTACTTCATCGGTACGAAACTTGGTAAAGGTTTTGACATTTGCTATGTGAACGCAGAATTTTTTTTATAAAATCATCTTTAAAGTCATCTTTAAAAAGAGACCAAGCTTAAGTCTGTGCTCCAAAGCATTAAAGATTCATGACAGGTCCCTGCTTAAAAAGTGAATAAATGGATTATAACTACTGCATAAATATAATTTAATACCATAAAGTCCCCTCAAAATTTTAAATAAAAACATGATCAAATTAAAATAGTACAATCATTTCATTGAAATAATTTTTTTTTTTTTAAATGAATAAAAAAAAAGAGCTCCAGAGGGTTAAACGGAGAGTTCACTCAAAACTGAAAATTAGCCCATGATTTACTCACCCTCAAGTCATCCTAGGTGTATATGACTTTTTTTTCTTTCAGACGAATACAATCAGAGTTATATTAATAAATGTCCTGGCTCTTCCAAGCTTTATAATGGCAGTGAATGGCACGATATTATTTTAACTCCATTAAAGTGCATCCATCCATGATAAAAGTGCTCCACACTGCTCTGGGGGGTTAATAAAGGTCTTCTGAAGTGAAGCGATGCGTTCATGTAACAAAAATATCCATATTTAAAACTTTTTTCGACTAAAATAACTAGCTTCTGGCAGACGACCGTACGCAAGTCGACTTACGCCAAAAGAGTAACACTTGACGATGTATGACGTAGGATGTAGGAGTAGCGAGAGCTTTGACGCCTCTCGCGGTTCAAACAAACAGGGCTGAGCAACAAACTCAAGCTCCTCCAACTTCTCTCTTAAAGTTTTTTCTCTTTTTAGACTTCTAATTCGTGACTGGTGTTTCGTTTTGCTCTATCCTCAGAGCTTCTGCATTCGTCATTACATTGTGCGTCAAGGTCAAGGTCTTTTGCTTCACTTCAGAAGGCCTTTATTAAACCCCCCCGGAGCCGTGTGGAGCACTTTATCATGAATAGATGAACTTTTATGGATTTCAAAAAATATCCTGCCATTATAAAGCTTGGAAGAGCCAGGACATTTTTTTTATATAACTATGATTGAATTCGTCTGAAAGAAGAATGTCATATAGGATGACTTGAGGGTGAGTAAATCATGAGCTAATTTTCATTTTTTGATGAACTTACCCTTTAACTGATTTTAAAACCTCCAGTTCTCACTAAAGAACAAACAATATACATTTTGTTTGCATCCGCTTCCGCATGAGATCATGTGAGGTGCTCCCTCTGGCATGATAATCATAATAATATCTTGTAGTTTAAGATGATTTTCGAATCTTGAGGTGTGCGTATGTTTTAAATTTGAGAGAAGACAATCAGTAAAGATTATCCTAATGCTCATGATTTAGCCAGATTTCATAATTTAAAGGATGAAAAAACTCCTGTAGTCGAGCCCAGCTTATTGGTGGAGCTTTTTGATGTTTTAGAAGATAGCAATTGGTTTGAAACGACATGTTGAAGAAATGATTTAAATTTTGTTTTTGTAGGGAACTATTACTTTAACATAACGGTAGTTGCAAGTGTACACAAACACAAATTGCAGCTTATAGAAAAGATATGAAGAAAGAAGTAACACGTATATAAATGACTGCAGTGTGTTTTATGATTTTATAGATGGACGTGTTTTGCAGAGATCCAGCATGGTTTAATTGAACGTTTCAAATGCCATCATCTGTAATCATCTTCAACCTCATCTTCCACATGTGCATTCAGTCAAAGGAAAACATTTATCATGAGACCTTATCCACACTCTGTAATAATGCGAAGGGTGGCTTATATTAGATCAGCAGTTCCAAAAGTGGGTCACAGGTCGAAACAGTTCATAAATATTTTACGTTTTGGTGAATTGGTAACTGGTATGAATTTGTACATTCTTACTCATACCATTTTATACAATTAGCTTGAACCCCACTGAGTTTAGGAGTGGACCTTCATGTTTTTTTTCTTAATCGTACAGAGCACATACATATACATATGAAATCAGCACCTTGTAAAATAGTTATGTTTTCTCATGAATTTGAGTTGGTCCCAATAGGAATTGCAGACGGCAGGGGGAAATAATGTTAAATGCTATGCTGCTTTTCTTCAGATTGATTTGTCACTTGATAAAAATGAGGTTACATCGTGAAATCATGAACAAAACTATGCAAAGTAAAATAAATAGAAAGGTAAATACATGTTTCAAGGACTATTTTGTAAACAATTTAGGTATTGTGTTGGGTCGCTTGTTGATGTCAAATGTAAAACCATTTCAGAAATGCACCACATTCAATGACGGACATGAACAAAAAAGATTGACAAGTTCTACTCATTGTGAAATGGTCACATTTAATGAACAACTTCTCATTTTATATACATCTATAAAAAGAACCCAGATACAGGTTACAAGAATCTAAAGCTAATACATACATTATTAAATAATAAACCTTTTCTCATGTTAAAGATACATATCATAGTTTACAAAATATGATCAAGGAGAATTAAGCAATTATGGTTTGAAAAACAAAACAAAAATAAACAAACCACAAACAAATAAACAACAAACAAAAAAAAATATAAGGTTCTAAAATTATATTTTGTTCAATGATAACCAAAAACAAAGTGAAACAATCGTCCTTGAAGAAGGTAGTATTAAACTGTGATACTGACTAGAAAAGTCTGCTAAAAACAGATGGTGAAAGGCAAAGAGTCGAAGAATGAAAATATGGTTCTGAATGGTGCTTAATCTTCAGATGGTCTGACACGGCACATTGTTCTTCCTGTTACAAAAGGTGGTCCAGAACAGTCCAAACCAATTTTGTTATTTACAGTTTCAACTTATCTGTGTTCACGGGCCAAAAAAGAAAAGAAAAGAAAAATTATAAAAGAAAAAAAGAGGAAAACAAAAGTAATACAACAGATATCAAATGATGGCCTTCAAAATAAATGTGTTACTCCTCAGTCTTTGAAGCTTGGGAAGATTTTGTACTGCCAGTTCCAATTCCTTACAGACACAGGTTTGGGGAAGCTAGGGATCATGGGGAAAAAAGAAAAACAGTCCAAGTCTTTGGCATGATGAGTTAGCTGTATGTCGTGGGAATCAATGTTACACAAAATGAGCTTTTTCAGTCCTCGGAACAGTTTGAAAGATCGAAATGGATGGAAAAATCTTGTATGACAAACAAAGATGAGGTGAATGCATTTTGTTTGTGTTGTTCTTGTGCTGCCAGGCAGGTGAGGCTCGTGTCCCCAAATCTTTTGCTCCCCTGGGGTTCGGGTCCTGTGTCTGTGTCTGGTCTGCCATCAGCTGTCATCGCCAGAGATGTTGAAATGTTTTATTGTTCTTTTGTCTTCCTTTTGTAATTGTCAGCATTTATTAATCTTTCTAGGTCTTTTTTCTTTCGTGAGAAAAAGAACTTGAATTAAATTATCAATGCACGATATCTATTAACATGTGCAAAATAGAAATAGAAGACTCCTCTTTTTTTTTTCCACAGGAATGAAGCGTACACATCTGAAAACAAAGAAGAGAAAATATATGTTAGATTTGTGCTGAAGTATTTTTGGAATTTAATGAATTGTGTAATGCATTTGTTTGTCATTCATTCACTTAAGGGCCAAGATACGAGTGCATGTGTGTGTGTGTGTGTGTGTGTGTGTATATATATATAAAATAAGTTATACTTCTTTAAATAAGTTATACTTCTTTCCACTCCCTTTCGAGCAACTATTATTAGTGTAAATAATGTATGTGGATATGTGTGTGTGTATATATATATATATATATATATATATATATATATATATACATACATACACTCACCTAAAGGATTATTAGGAACACCATACTAATACTGTGTTTGACCCCCTTTCGCCTTCAGAACTGCCTTAATTCTACGTGGCATTGATTCAACAAGGTGCTGAAAGCATTCTTTAGAAATGTTGGCCCATATTGATAGGATAGCATCTTGCTGTTGATGGAGATTTGTGGGATGCACATCCAGGGCACGAAGCTCCCGTTCCACCACATCCCAAAGATGCTCTATTGGGTTGAGATCTGGTGACTGTGGGGGCCATTTTAGTACAGTGAACTCATTGTCATGTTCAAGAAACCAATTTGAAATGATTTGAGCTTTGTGACATGGTGCATTATCCTGCTGGAAGTAGCCATCAGAGGATGGGTACATGGTGGTCATAAAGGGATGGACATGGTCAGAAACAATGCTCAGGTAGGCTGTGGTATTTAAACGATGCCCAATTGGCACTAAAGGGCCTAAAGTGTGCCAAGAAAACATCCCCCACACCATTACACCACCACCACCAGCCTACACAGTGGTAACAAGGCATGATGGATCCATGTTCTCATTCTGTTTACGCCAAATTCTGACTCTACCATCTGAATGTCTCAACAGAAATCGAGACTCATCAGACCAGGCAACATTTTTCCAGTCTTCAACTGTCCAATTTTGGTGAGCTTGTGCAAATTGTAGCCTCTTTTTCCTATTTGTAGTGGAGATGAGTGGTACCCGGTGGGGTCTTCTGCTGTTGTAGCCCATCCGCCTCAAGGTTGTGCGTGTTGTGGCTTCACAAATGCTTTGCTGCATACCTCGGTTGTAACGAGTGGTTATTTCAGTAAAAGTTGCTCTTCTATCAGCTTGAATCAGTCGGCCTATTCTCCTCTGACCTCTAGCATCAACAAGGCATTTTCACCCACAGGACTGCCGCATACTGGATGTTTTTCCCTTTTCACACCATTCTTTGTAAACCCTAGAAATGGTTGTGCGTGAAAATCCCAGTAACTGAGCAGATTGTGAAATACTCAGACCGGCCCGTCTGGCACCAACAACCATGCCATGCTCAAAATTGCTTAAATCACCTTTCTTTCCCATTCTGACATTCAGTTTGGAGTTCAGGAGATTGTCTTGACCAGGACCACACCCCTAAATGCATTGAAGCAACTGCCATGTGATTGGTTGATTAGATAATTGCATTAATGAGAAATTGAACAGGTGTTCCTAATAATCCTTTAGGTGAGTGTATGTATGTATATGGGAGATAAACTGTGCTATGTTTTTTTATATTGTGTTAATATATATGTATATATATATATATTCTTTTCTTTTTTATTGCTCGAAATAAACTTCAATCAATCAATATATATATAAAAAAATATCAAAAATGATATCTGGTGTCTGAATAATTTTTGGATTGACTATGTATATATATATATACATAGACAGGACACTATAATGCAAGTGAGGATAGCAAAATAAAGTAAACTGTGATATATTATACCCAAAAATTCTTCATACAGTGGACTACCAGTAAAATTTATAAAAATTTGGGACCTAAAATTATTCAGACACTTTGACCTGACCATGTTTTGCTGAAGTGTTTTAATTGCTAATGCGACCTTTTTACACCACAGACTGAACAAAATTAAGAATTGCTTGGTAACTAGTTGACCTAAATTGGTATTATCTAATTGTGTACTTCAATTTAACAGCTGACAGATATTCAACATAATTCATTTGTGAGACAGTCAAACAGAGGAATGTCCAACACCAATGAAATATCAACTGATTTGATAACTCTGAGTTCTTGTCATATTTTATTACAATTTTCTAAACTATAGCGAATAAACTGTGATAATGCGAGAAATGTTGACGGTGTCTGAATACATTTTGGTTTGACTGTGCATGTATGTATATAACCCAAAATCAATATAGTGAACTCCTTGACCGAATTTGAAAACATTCCCCAACTGAGCACTTCTATACGGCGGTCAGCCTACTACAGCATAAATTACCGACACAGTATTGCAAATGAGAACAAACAGGGGCCAATGAGAGCAATATCCAAATGGCTCCCACTTCATGCCAGTGGGAAGTTGTAATTGGTGAGCAGCCACCCGTGATGTTGCCTTTAATTTTGTCTTGGCTTATTACAGACTGACCAATTAAATCTTGCTCAGAACGGCTCAGTGTGCAGGTATAAGGCGAAGGTATTTGTGCGTATGCGTGGCCGTCTCGGGAGGACGAACACATCCTACCCCTGAGGCGCTATCATACACTTCCTCCTGCCTTCCGGCTCCATGCATGAGCTTGCTTTAATTAGAGATAGGCTCGTTATACTGTGTTGCTGAGTTTGAGATAACAGGCATGCTGTAAACATATGGCCCGAGAGCTAATGAATCTCTGGCTTGTTACTCGGCTATCTCCCCCTGCTTTCTGACTCCTGCAGGGGATCGATGAGGTTTATATGGCTGTAAGCATCAGTAAACGGTCCGTCCCTCAGTTTCTCAGGGGTTCTGGGTGGAATGTGCTGGTCTAATGAGCCAATGAGTCTCTAGTCGCTGTCCTGTATTCCAACCCGCTGTCAACAATCTCTAGTTTTTCCCAGATGAAAGAGGGCTGACCACACTGCAATTGTGTCTAAGAATGTTCAATTTCACATATTTACAAAAAGGCCCAATAGTCTTTTGAGTTTGTTTTGAGACTGGAACTCATTCAGTAGTCTGTTCATTAAGTATAGAACATTTGACTACCGAGAGTGATACAAAATCACGTTCTGCAAGGACTTTGGCCATGTGAATGATGTTAAAGCCTGAGTGGACTTAAGACCACTACCTCCAAGACTCAAAACTAGACTAAGACCTAAATCAATACCAGACCCATGAGACCAAGTTCAATACCAGACCCTTTAAGACCCAGAACAAAACCAGACCCCTTAATTACCTACATCACTACCACACTACCAATACCCAGACCAGTCCTCCTAAGACCCAGATCAATACCAGAAAGTAAACTTCACGTTCCGGCTCGCAAACTGTCTGATTGATGTAATTTTCATCATCAGTACAGTCCATGTACAACAGCGCATGTGCACGTGATCTGTCCATGCTCATGGTCAAAAGAGTCTACTTTAAAAGGCGTGTGTGCTCAACTGTGTGCGAGATGGGACGTAATGCAGAAAACGAAGTAAACCATCTTAAGATCCAGACCAGACCCCCCTAAACCAATACTGTGACCCAAACAAATACCATACTGTACCAAGACCCAGATCAATATCAGATCCACTAAGATCCAGACCTTTCAAGGACCAGATCCACTAAGATCCAGACCTTTCAAGGACCCCATCCAGACTCTATTTTAATAAACTGAATCAAAAAATTGGTAAATTTATTGCAGCATTCATTTCTAATATAAAGGGATTTTGGCACTGTCAAACACCCGGCGCAATGCGGCGCCAGGTGCGACACAAGTGTTTTTTGCTAGTTTCAGCCCGACGCAGTTATCATTTTCACGTCCTGCACCACGTTGTTTAAATAGCAAATGCATTTGTGCCCATATGTGCGCCCATGGGCTGCTGGTCTGAAAACGAGGTGTGTTCATGCGCATTGTTGGTGCGTAGCTATTTTGAGGCAACTGAAATAGACTGTGCCATTGACCAAATGAAACCTGGTCTAAAGTCAACGTTTTTGTTTAAGAGCGCGTTAGTAATGTGGGTCCACAACATGCAACACTTTGTCCCGTAGATGGTCTGCTTGTGCGCTTTAACCTCGCGCACGAGCAGATCCGTTTCCTCGCTAGAGAAGCGTTTAGTTTTTCCGCTTGCAAATTCCGCCATGTAAATAGCGAAACCGCCATGGCGCGAGCGCAACTGGTTTTTAAAGGGAATGGGAGATGAGACTCTGATTGGTTTATTGCACGTTACGCCCAAAACACACCCATTACTCATTAAGAGAATAGGGACCACCCTTTTAGACCATGTGCCGGGAGCACCGACCATTTTTCCCGTCGTTAAACTAGCAAAAGTGGATTCGGACACGACCTAAGTGCACTTGAACTTTGTGCTTTAGACCATGCACTTAGATTGCTAAAAAAGGGCCCTTAGTAAAGTGGTTGAATAGGCATTCTTCTGAATTCTCTGTAATGGTGAAGATACAGCACCAGCTAGTGGTGAAGTTAAGTATCACTATTAGTACCTTGGAAATAGACTGTGGTACTGTTTGAGATCAAGCATTATTCAGCCAATTTTCGCGGGGGAAATCTTGTCATTTCAAATGGAATCCATGCAATAGGGAATTTCACATGAGGACAAACGATTTCCCCACACAGAATTCGCTAGCGGTTCAAGTTGGTCACATGGATTCGCCATGTTGACCAACAGAAAGCTGCTTGGTTTAAAAGTGACTTCTGTGTGAGCTGTGCTTCATATATAACTACACTATTGACAATGGACCCTTTTGCCTGCAACATTTTGTGAGCGCACCTTAAGACTAATTTTAATATTTTTCATTTTGGACATTGACTGATCAGACCTTGACCAAGGTTGTTTATTTTATTTTATGTGGTCTATAGCGGTCTCAAGACCATGACCACAAAAACAAGACTCCAACTCCAACAATGAGGCGAACATAACACAACTTTAGTTACTCCCGGAGTTACAATATCTCTTTAATAAACTATGTGCATTGGCTTCAACTAATAGTTAGTTATTGGTGTCTCAAGTGTATTGTCATTATGTATCGTACATAATTAGGAAAAGTGTAGTCCATCTGCATAAATAAAGTGGTACTGTAAGCCTCTTATGATTTATAAATGCTTGCACATTATGTTCGCACATTGCTCATTGTTAATACCTCAGGCATTGTTCAATTGTTTCATTGAAAGCTTGTGATCCTTTCTCACATTAGAACAGGGAATGAGATGTTCATTCTGGAAATAGCATTGCAATGATGTCACATACCACATGATGGACAGCAGGACGCAGGCCAGGAGCAGGTGGGTTGACCAGAGAAGGGTGGAGCAGGCCGCTGTGGGTTTACCCACTCGCGGTGCGGCCGAAGGCGGACCAGGGGTGGTTTCTGCCAGGGAAGAAGAAAATGGTCACTTTTTCAACAGGAAAGGGTTTGTATGTCCTTGGTTCAAGCACTATATACTGCATGGGTGAATGACTATCTATACATTTCTTTTTAAAAAAAGAAAAGAAAAAAAGAAATTCATATATACAATGTTTTGAATACAATTAGCATGTTTTAAATATATTATTAAATGTATTTTTTTTTGTGTGTGTTGGATTTAAAAAAAAAAATTATGTGGTGTGTGAACAAAAACAACACCACCCTGCAGACCCTCATCAAGGTCAAAAGTGCTGCATTGCCAAGAAAGTGCAAGAAGACACGAAAGGGAACTCAATTCGTTTCTCGCACGCTGTATGGGACGTGCCCAGAAATTAGCGTCTCAGACAGCGCGCAAATACCGAATTGAGCTCTCTTTCACATCTTCTTGTGCTTGAAAAGATATATTCAAACAAAATTATCTTGACATGTGTCCTTGTAAACATTGTCAGTTATGTCTTACGTTAACTTAAACAGTTGAGAAAGAAAACGCATGTGTATCAGTATATTGGATCTGTGCATTAGCTCTTAAAGTGACAAGAGCAGGAATATCAGGCTGCTGTCACTTTAAGAGCTAATGCACATATCCAATATACTGATACAAACACGTTTTCTGTGTTTTTAATTTGATTCGAACCACAAAAGACAATAAATAAATAAATAAATAAATAAATTTAAAAAAATCACTCACTGCTCTTGACTGAATAACCTTTGTAACTTTCTTTTAAGGATTAAAATGGCTATTACATTTTTTTTAAGTCACTGGTCATTGGCAGGTGTGGCAAAAAAGTTAGCTTTATGCTGTAAGGGAATAATGTTATTAAGCTAAACCACTTTTGCTTGATGTATAGACATTAAATGTAAAAAAACAAAAAAACAAAACAAACAAAAAATATCTGAAAATGAGAATAAAAAACAAAAACAAAAAACATTATAGATATTGGAAACCATGGAGAAAAACTCATTTGAAACTCCAAACTGTGACTGGTCACTTTAAATATCAGTTAGGCAGTCTCTTCCTGTTGTATTGGACGGGTCCTGGCCCAATAACTGGACCAGATTTTAAACCAAGAGTCAAAAGCCTGGTAACATGAGACATTCAACTTAATAAAATAAACCTTTTAATTCTAACTCACAATACAATATTGTTAGAACAATATGTTCAGTTAACTAAACATCTGCTCCACTACCGTTTGAACGTATTCATGTTGTGCAATTGTGAATGTCACAAGTGTAAGTAGATATTAGTTATTGTTTCAATATCACTTGTTTATTGTATTATTTGTGCAGTGTGACGATGTGTGAAATGACTCCCTAGAAAACATCTCAGATAAAGTAGAAAGACCTGTCTCGCACAATGACTCTCATCTCAAATTAAGTAAATAAAATGCTGAACTAACATGAGGCAATGGATGAATTATTACAAGGACGTTCTCCTGTTTTACCCAGGAGAAAAGAAAGAAAGCTTTTAGAGAGAGTGTTTTGACACGCGGCTCACACAACTACATGTAGCATGCATTTCTGCTGACTTCTTGATTCCTTCCTCCGTTCCAAGAACAGTTTGTAGAAACTCAATGCCGTCTGCTGGATCAAACCGAGCAGGGCAGCCGTCACTAGATATTACTTCTAATAACAGTCATAAAGTTGTCAGTGCTATTTATAAAACAAAATGTGCTTAGACTATCATAAGGGACTTCAAGACAAGATTCTCTTTGTCCGTCCCAAAATGGCTGTTGTACCAGTATTCGTAAATCCTAAACGTGGAAAAACTAAAACTGGGGTCAGTTAGTGACACTACTTTTGATTTGTCATCTCCTTTGACATGGTTTTGTGCGGCAGTAGTAGCTACACACTGCGTCATTGTCTTTTGTCCATTTCAAAACTCTCTCATGGCAATTTGTGACTATTTTACATTTTGGAAAATTGGTGGCTAATTCATATAGTTTTTCTAATGATTGTACATTTTTGTACGATTCACATCATATAGATCATATACAACATTTCCACCTCGTTACATAGTTACATTTTCCTGTAAGATCAGGTTGTCCATTTTATGACAGGTGGCGACCAGTGTTAAGGTGCAATACCGCCATCTACTGAGTTGGAGAGTCAACAAATTGGCGCAGGATTATTTTTTAAATCATATATGTCGTATCAGTGGTGGGCGAAGTACACAAATCAAATATTTGAGGAAAGGTACAGATAACATAATGGAGTAAAAATTGCCCACCACTCTGTAGCATTAACATATCATGAATATTTCATTCCTTAAATATCAGAGTTATCGTCAATACCGTATATTGCGACACCTCTAATGTGAACGATGGGATAGTGGTAGAATTTGTGAAATACATTGTCCAGTTAAAAACCTGAGCATTCATAGCTCAACTGGGGAGACATGACTGACAAAAAAACTTGTGGTTATTACGATGAGGTGGTATTCCAAATCCATTTACTAATATCATTCTATCATTTCACGGTAAAATATAATTTTCAGTGAGAAAAAAAGAGGAAGTCATGATTCAATCCATCAGGAAAGATTGGATGGTCAAAAGTGAGTCCAAGCAGAATCCAGACCTTTAAAGTGGATTATAAAGGACAACTCCCAGTTTTTTAAAAGCTTTTTGACTGAGATATGGAGGCTAAAGGCCAAGTTACAAAGAGAATATCAATGTATCCCATTTTGTTTTCTTTTGGATAACTTGGCATTTGAGGTAGGGTTGATTTTGAGTTCATACTGAACAGACATATGTGTCCCTCAAGGGGTTTTGCTGGTGTCCGATTAAATATGGCATCTACGTTATAATTTTCATTCATAAACTTAACAGAACCTGAAGTTAATTCATCATTAACCTCAGAGTGCATCAACTATTCATTTGTTGTTAAACCTCTCTGACAACAGAGGGCAGCGTGACTGTGAGATGCAGGGCTATAGACACTGTCTCCCCATTATCAGTCACTATTATTGTTTTATGAGGGAACAGAGATCACGGAGGCAGACAAAACTGTCATTACGGTGAATAGGAGAGTAGGCATACGGTTGACAGCTCAGGCATACGGTTGACAGCTCATGCATACCTGGGATAACGTCGCTCTCAGTGGTGGAGGTTATGGGTTTGGGTTCCTCCATCCAGGGGGTGGCGTGAACCGCCACGCTCCAGTCGCTCCAAGTGCCGATCTCCATGTCCTTGGCTGCCAGTTGGATGATGTACTCTTTCCCCGCGTAAGCGTCGGTAATGGTGTGGGAGGTGCTGTCGGAGAGCTCCACCTGTCAATCAATAACAAGAGAGCCAATCAGGGATATGGAACTTGTGGGAATGATGCGTGCTGTTGAGATGATTACAAATGAGACGTATGCGATGAAGAATGTTGAGGTGTTCATAGTGAAAGAGATTGGGTGGGTGAGGGCTCTTCCTGTTTGTGTGGTGCAGTGGACTTCCACACACATGAGGACCACCTGTAGACTCTTTGGTGTCTGAGGGTAATGAGGTTGAGAAGGTCACTTGACCACAACAGAGGAGGGGGCGCAAAGAGACTGGGAAGTCCCGTGCATGTCTTTGAGGAGAGGGGGAATTTGACTAATGCACTGCAGCTGAGGCCTGTGGAGGGAGATGAGTGATGGCAGAGACGGCCAAGCGCCTGTGACTCATCCCGCGCATCCATCACTGGCCTGTCCTGCACTGCCGAAGCTCCAGTCTGGAACTCCAAAGCATGTGCAGTTGCTCAATCTGTGCTTTTCTCGCTCTTTTTCTGTCATACAGCAGGACTAGGGGAAATTCACTACCATTTCACGAGTTGGAATTTGAATTAAATTGACCTTGACCCACAAGATGTTGAATTGGAATAACAGGAATATTTAATATAGTCACATAACAGAAAGGATGATGTACACTGATGCACATTTTCTCAACTAATAACACAATGTTTGAATACAAAATTGTTAGTTCCAGTTCTTGATTCTGATTGGTCAATAGCAGTGTTTTATTCACAATAAAACACGGCCATGACCGCGTCATCAAACGGTTAGCAACGTAAACATATGTTCTCATTGATATTTTTCATTGAAGCTTATAGAGTAGAGTATTGTGAGAGATTGAGTAAGCAAGTGTACCTGCATTTACAGTAGATATAGCATTTTCCTTCAGGTCAGTCCTATATTCGTAATAAAAATCTGTTTGAATGTCCGCTGCAATATCTTGACCTTTTAACAGGGTTTTCACGTGCCCTGACACGCTAATCATTTGTCAGCTGCGTCTTGCTTCTCTGTGTTCACAACAAGTTCAGTCCTTCCAATATAAAAAGTCCAATATTTGCGTTGTGCCTAACAACACCCTTCAGCCGTGACTTATTCACGATACAGCACAACCTCTCGTACCTTATTGCTTACTTATATAATTATAAAGCAGCATTTTACAAATGCGTAGTGAGTTATTTAAAATACCATCTGCAGCAGTTTGCTACCTCCATTTAAAATCAAATCAAATTCAGGAATTCAATTAAAATGTAACAGGCGTTCTCAGTTCAATTCTGACCGGTGCACAGCCCTCTCGCACTCATGCTTAGTAGAAATGAAACAGTGGGACAGAAGAATTACTTTGCCCACAAAGCAAGATCCTACTGCAGTAAAGTGCAGAGCATATTTTCTGAAGAATTGACTATTACTTCATTGCCTCCCAGGTCTCCTAAGTGTACAACACAGAGAAAGAGTGAGCAGGAAAATTGGGAGTGTGTTTGCTTGGAGACTCAGAGAATATCTCATCTGCACCTGAGCTGTTCAGAACAAAGACCAAAAGAGCTAGCACCGTCTGCAAGTCTTTCCATCTAGTGTGCGCAGACAAACACAGCCTGTGTGGCTGTTAGTCTCTGCATTTACATTTTAATTGAACTTTATCTTTCATAATTGGAAAAGAGAGCATTGCTCATTTCCCCAGTGCTCCTCAAAACCCACAAAACAAAAGCTGCATCCTTTTAATTTCAGACTAAACCACGTTCTCTGCGCTTTCCCACAAAGTGGCCACTGAGCACCTGGGCTGTCAAGCGTTTGATTCGATTATTATCAAACTGCAGCGTTTCGTCCATCTATTGTCCTATATTTATATATATTTATTATTGCCCTTGAATTGCAAATGTGTGCTTTTCATTACCAAATTCCCATTCACCTCAACAGCCGTTTTCCACCATCGGGCCAAACAGTTCTCGCGGCTTAACCGTTCCGTTTCGTGCTGATCCGGCCCAGCCGGGACGGATATGGTTTGGTTTTCCACAGTGGGGCTGATAACGGAGCTCTTTGGAATGTAATACAAATGCGGCAGTCGTTGCCTTGTTAACACAAGAGTTTACATATTGTATGAGATGTAAATAGTGACTGCATTATAGAGGATGATCAGGTATTTCTATTACTAACTTGTGTTTGTGATGTGATGTTTCCATCGCTCAAATGAGTGACGACGGCGCTACACATTTGACCAGTATGGTTCAGCACGGTTAGCCAGCCGTGTTGAGAATTCCGGGCCAAGAAGGGTTTCTAATCGTGCCTTGTTGAACCAAACTCACAAGTGAATAATAACGGGAACCGTTAACGTTTTGGTCCGATGGTGGAAAAGTGGCAAACGACAATTTCTCAGCTGTCATGGCTACTTTTAAATGGGCGCCATTGGAGAAATAATGGTGTAGTTACGGCCCCAATTAAACCCTCAACCAATGTTTCAACAATGGCAGGCGGAGAGAGTCTGAGAAATGTGTCAGGAAACTATTTTTTTTGCAATTTAGTTTGGTCAATTACATACATCAGCTGATTTGATTTGCAAGGCTGCTTTAAAACAATAGTTTCAGCCATTCAAAGAAAGGTCAATGCATATTTAATGTTTGATTCCACCTGTAATCCTGTTACACAAACCATTTCACAATTGCTGCCATTTTGCTGCCAAGCTGTCAACTCCCGAAACGGTAGCGGGAGTCAAAATGTCCTTTGTAACCCCTGTACTTTTAAGACACTAGGCTATAAATCCACAAATAAAACACTACCATCGGTTACAAATAACAAGTTCATGGAAATTCCTGCCTAAAATCAAACTTTAAAGGCTAAAAAAATTGATCAACAGATTCTTGTTTGTCTTTTTCTGGATCAGGTAACATTGCACATAGTGCAGAGAGAGAGAGAGAGAGAGAGAGAGAGAGAGAGAGAGAGAGAGAGAGAGAGAGAGAGAGAGAGAGAGAGAGAGAGAGAGAGAGAGAGAGAGAGAGAGAGAGAGAGAGAGAATTGAATTTTGAAAAAACTTTAATTCACAAGTAGCCAAAAATTACAATCACCTTTTTAACAAACAACAGTGTGTATATAAATTAGGCTACTTACAATTTTTTTTTTTTTTTTTTTTTTTTTTTTTTTTAGAAGCAAAAGATTAAATCATCCTCAATTACTGTACACAACCCATCATGACTGCACCATCTCATTTTAAAAGTGGAAAGATCATTCATGTCATTGTAAAATCTGAAATCAATCAGCATTCTTGCTTTGACTAAAGATCTAAAAACCAGAATCACATCATCATTACACCCTTTCTCTATTTTACTTTTTCTACTCATATAAATTGCCAATTTGGCTTGACCAAAAATAAAATTCAACAATTGAAACTCTATACGTTTTTTCTGCACATACTTAAAACCAAATATAAAGGTTTCTGGATGAAAAATCTCATTGAACTTATCACACATTTCTTGAACCAACACAAATAAAGGCGTAAGCCTAGAACAGTACACAAAAGCATGAAAAACAGTCTCCTTTTGAAGACAAAACGGACAGCCAGGGTTTTTACTCACATCCAAAACAGAAATAAAAGAGTTGACTGCAATAGCCCCGTGCAGAATTCTCCACTGCAAATCACCCGTTTTTTTTAGTAATGGTGTTTTGTATAGCACTCTCCATTCAGGTTTTACATCATTGCATACTTTAAAAACTGACCGCCAAGGGGTATCAATTCTTTTGTCAAGCATTTTTTTGTTCAGAATAAGAACACACATTTTATACAGATCTTTACCTTTACAAGAAAAAAAATCAACTGAAAGGAAACCTTCTAGTTTAAAAAAAAAAACCTGAACACTCTTCGAAATTCGGCTGGATTAGCACACATGGAAACAGGTCATCACTATCAGGGATACTAGCCCCTGAAAAAAAATCTTTCAATATCAAATTTTCTTCACTTGTAAAGGTTTCTTTTAACTTGTTTACAAAACGTGTCATCAAGCGTATAGATCTTAGTCCAAGTTTTTTTGTAACAGCCTCTATGTCCTTAAAATGAGGCCCAGTTAAGGCCACTAAATGGCTCAACACCACCACTCCTGAGTTCTGTAGCACCTTACTGAAATCCTGCAGAAATGTGGAAGAGGAAATGTCCAATCTAGCTTTGAAAATCAAAGGTTCATTCAATAGCCAGTAAATGGAATGGAAGTTCTCAGTCTTTAGGATGTAAAAAATACTCCAAACTTTAAAAAGGTTCTGATAAAAAGAAGACAGATGCGAGAGGTCCATACTTTTGGGGTCCATCAAAAAAAGGGCTTTATCCAGAGCAAAGCCTCCAACAGTACGTAGTAAAGCACAACTAATGGCCCTCCAGCTTACATTCACTGGCCCATCGAGAAGTCTTTGTATAAAAAGTAGCCGAAACGTTGCAATTCTGCTTTGTAGATGAATTAAACCCTGACCACCTTCTTCTTTAGGTAGATACAAGATGCTCTGTGGGATCCAATGAAGTTTATCCCAAAAAAAGTCAACAAAGGTCGCTTGAATTTCTGCCATTAACTTTGCGGGGGGATCAATACATGCCAGTCTATGCCAAAGCAGTGATGCAACCAAATTATTGACAATGAGTGTTCTACCTCTATAAGACATGTCAGGTAAAAGCCATTTCCATTTATCGAGACGACCTTTTACCTTCTGTAACATTCCATCCCAATTTTTTTGCACAACATTTTCATCTCCCAAAAACACCCCAAGATATTTTAAACCACCTCTACTCCAACATAAACCTTCAGGAAGAGTGGGTTCCCCCTCCTTCCATGCTCCTAATAAATAGGCCTCACTTTTTTTCCAATTTATTTTTGCTGAGGAGCATTTTTCAAAATCTTCTAATAATTTAGATAAAACCTGTATGTCATTTTGTCCATTGATTAAAATTATAATATCATCAGCATACGCTGATAAACAAAAATTAAAATTACAATTTGGTATTCTCAAACCATCCAAACTCTTCCTGATTTGTTGAAGTAGTGGTTCAATTGCAAGAGAGTATAGCATTCCTGACAATGGACATCCTTGTCGGATTCCTCTATTAACCTTGAATGGAGCACACAAAACACCATTCATTTTGATTACACTTTCAATGTCACAATATAGATTTTTCACCATACCTAAAAAATTCTCTTTGAAACCAAAAACCTCTAGAGTATTCCATAAATATGAGTGTTCAACTCGATCAAAAGCTTTTTCTTGATCAAGGGACAGCAAACCGCAATTGATATTAAATATTTCAGAAACCTGTATAATATCTCTAATAAAAGAAACATTGTCAAAAATTGACCTTGTAGGCACACAATAAGACTGATCAGCATGGATCACCTGCCCCATTACCCTGGCCAATCTATTTGCCAATGTTTTTGAGACTAACTTATAGTCACTGCACAAGAGTGAGACTGGCCTCCAGTTTTTAATCTCGGTGAGATCTCCTTTTTTTGGCAGAAGGGTAACCACTGCTCTTCGGCAGCTCAACGGCAGCCCGCCCTCCAGCAAACCGTCGTTGAGCACCTCCAGCAGATCAGCTCCAATCTGTGACCAAAACGTTTTTAGAAAATCGACCGGTATCCCATCTATTCCAGGAGTTTTTCCGGACTCCATACTCTGGAGTGCTTCATGGAGTTCTCCTAAAGTTAGGGAACTCTCCAGGTCATTTTTTGATTCTTCTGAGATCTTGGGTAAGCTTTCACCCAAAAACCGTTCTCCACTTTCTAGCCTACCCTCACTCTTATACAGGGACTGATAAAAACTCACTGCCTTCTCACGAACCTCTCTAGGGTTTGTTAATAAGTTACCATCCTCGGAACGTAAGGCATGAATTATACGCTTTTGCCCATTTTTTCTTTCATGGCCAAAAAAATATTTGGAAGGTGCATCCATCTGATCAACATTAAAAAATTTAGCACGGACCAAAGCCCCTTGTGCTTTATAGTCTATTAATTCTTTGAGCTCAGCTTTTTTCTTTAAAAAGGTTTCCAAATAAATACTATCGCTTGAGGTTTGAGTCAATTCCTGTAAATCCATTATTTGTTTTTTTAGCGACTCCAATGAATGAGTTAAATCTTTTGTGACATTTTTAGTGTATTGCTGTGTAAACTGTTTTATTTGTACTTTGCCATAGTCCCACCATTGCTGCAGGGAATTAAAAGATGACTTTGTTTTTTTAAACTCCTTCCAAAAAAACTCAAAAGATTCTATAAAAAACTTATCATTTAGAAGACTTGTATTAAAGTGCCAGTATGCGCTTTTGAATCTAAATGTATTCAAAAAGAATTTACAACTCACTAAATGGTGATCAGAAAACGATACTGGCGTGATATAGCATTTATTAAACATGTTCAATTGATGCTTAAAACCATACAGTCTGTCTAATCTAGCTAAAGATAAATTATTATCATGTGTATGAGCCCATGTATACTGTCTTTCATTTCCATTCAGAGCTCTCCAAACATCACACAAATCATATTTTTCAATTAAATGAACAAGACGTTTACGTGAGGCCATGTGGGGTTCAACATGATTTCGGTCTCGATCACATTCAGTACAATTAAAATCACCACCTACAAATAGTAAATCTTCTGTACGACAATTTTGTAAGGTTGAGCAAAGGGTGTCTAAAAATAACAGTCTTTCCACAGGTACAATTGGAACATAGATGCAAATCAAAACAAGAACAAAACTTTGAAAAGTAGCTCGAACTTTTAACAATCGACCTTTTATAATTTCATCAACATCGTAAGAAATTGGTTTAAACTTCTTACTAAATAAAATAGCAACTCCGCCACTTAAAGTAGAGTTATGGCTTAAAACAAGTGTTCCATTGAACTCTTTCATCCAATCAATCACATTATCTGAGCTACTATGTGTCTCTTGTAAAAATGCTATATCTATATTTTTCTGTTGCATTTCCTCAAAGATATTTGCTCTTTTCTTAAAATTCCTTGCACCATTTACATTTAAAGAAGCGAGATGTACTTCACTCATCAAAAGAAAAGTTAGATAGAAAAGATACACTCCATGATGCCAAAAAAAGGAGCTATCTCTATTCTTTATTTCACTTGGCATCTTTATTTAGGGCATTGTTAGTGTTCCTCACAATTTTTTTAAGTCTATAAACTTCCTTGTTGGTAAAGCAATCTCCGTCCATAAAACTCTTTGCTTTATCAGCAAACTGTTTTAGGTCAGGGAAATAATCTTTTACCCTTACTCCTCTCTTGTTTTTCGTCGATCTTAAAAACAATTTTATATCCTCAAGTTCGTAGCTACGATCCACAACTTCACTTTGAGAAAAATTCACGCTACATTCTGAGGAATCACTGTCACTCTCGGTGTCTTGTGTCTCGTTTACGTCATCAATTTTGCTAATTTTTGCCTCTAAAAAATTATTTTTTTTTCTTCTTTTTTTAGGCATCTTAAAAAGGTTCTCTTGCTCCGTCAACTTTGCTTCACTAGTTTCACTTATAGCCGTTTGATTCTGTTCATCATTTCTGCTGTCTTTTTGGTTATCAGACAGAGAAACCATACTCGACAACTCACTAGAAACCGTAACTACGGATGCAATATTAGGACACGACTCAGTTTGCTCATTCGGAGCTGTGGCTAACTCAGCCTCAGACTCCCCCGGAGGATTTTCTAAACTTTCTGTCACAACCGAGCCTCCACTTGGCACAGCTGTCTCCATTTCACCGTTACTTTCCTCACCCTGCCGAACCATTCTATTCTCATTTTCTTTCTCCCCTTCATTATTTTTATTCGGGCAATTTCGGATTAAATGTCCCATTTTTCCACATCCGAAACACTTAGTCTTACCAGTAGTGACAAAAATGGTATAACTAAAATCCTCAATACGAAAATTTAGCGATAGATCCAGATCTGCGTCATCTGGAATGACCATGTAAACAAAACGCCTGAAAGAAACTATATGTTTCAATAACGGTGATTCACTGCTGATCGGTATCTTTTTAATTGGAGACACTAGCTTACCATAGCGAGACAATGCTTGAGTTAAGATCTCATCACTCACAAAAGGAGGTATGTTTGAAAGTGTTACTCTTTTGGCAGGCAACGAAAGGGGTAGCACTGACACAAATTCTCCACTAACTACAATTCCCCGCTCTACCAACTCATTAGCTTTTTCTACACTGTCCAAAAAAACCACTAAAGCATTATTCATCCTAGAAGCGGACAAAACACCTGAGTGTCCAACCACCTCTCCAACAGCCAAGCAACAGTCCTCTATGCTCACCGCGGACGTCACCTTTACTGCGTGACGTCTCGTAAGTGAGCACAAACCCTGCACCCGCTGGGCCGACATGCTTCCCAAAAAACGGACAGCACACGGCCCTACTACAACACTAAATAACAGAACACAAGCAGAAAAAAGCAGCGTAGAGAGAAAAAAAGGAGAAAAATCACTCACAGCATTCAGCACCACTCAGCCCCGCCGCTCACACCTCACACCCAACACTCACACCGGAAGCGGAGAGAGAGAGAGAGAGAGAGAGAGAGAGGGGAAGACGGATATAAAGAATAGTCTGAGACATAATATTAGAGAGAGCTATTTATATAGCCGTATTATTATGTATCAAATACTCTCTGACCCTCATACATGGCTACGCCTCGACAATCCAAGACGCCTCACTGTATTCTGGGCCTCGTTCAGTGCCGCCAAAGCTCATAAATGAGATTAGATGTAAGTTGTGTCATCGGAACAACGAGAAGAGGATTTCTCTCTTACGTTGTGTATTGCAATCAGTGAATCAGTGAAACAATGAAACAGCTGCACACTGGGTATATACGAGACAAGATAAAAGCTATATTTCCATGTAAATCTGAGCTTTTGTCCCAACCAGCCTATTGGTTTCTAAATTTATTTGGTCCAAAATCCACATGTAACTGTATATTAAACATTAAAGTCAAATGTTGACATCAAAATCGATGCTATTTACTTTCATAATACATGTTCTAGGTCTTGAATTATTTATTGGTACATGTTATTCCTGAGATAAACACCTGTACACTAATTTCTGATGAAATAAAAAAAATGAAATCCTCCCCTACTTCTACACTGGTTGTGAACTCCATTTCATGTTGACTTTAACACATTCACATTGGCTGTGATTTCTGTGTAGGCTTTTTGCTTCTAGTTGTTATTGGTAACTGAAACCAAAAACAATTAAAAATATTTTCTGATAATTGAAATAAGATAAAATATGAATATTAGATGAACACCTTAAACAAAAAAAAAAAAAAAAAAGCACAAATGCTGCTTTGACAAATAACTGAAATGAATACATTTGAGTACTAAAATTACTAACCTAAAACTGTAATACAAATAAATTAAGCTATATAGAATACCCCCCCCCCCCCATTATTATTACAAATTATACAAATTACAAAAAACACATAACAAAATTAGTCAAACTTAAACCAAAATCAAAAAGCTAATTCCAAATATTAATAAATACTACAGTATATTATTTATACTATAATATAAATAATACTAGACTTATTAGAAATATTGTGTATTGTATAACACACAAAATGTGGTGTGGTCATGTGTTTTAATGCATGTAATTATTATGGATTACAAATGTGGTTACAATTATACATTAGAACTCAGAACTGATTATAAGACTTCATAAATGCTTAATAATGCATTTATAACATTTATATTTAAAGGCTTCATAGAAACTGTTAATGTTTAGAATAATCATTATTACTTACATATGTAGGATATTATAGATACTTAGTATATAAATATTAGAACATTGGGATATTAATATGAGCTACAGTGCAATAAACATGAGAAATCACTACATGATTACTATTCAGCATATTTTGAACCCCACTGCAACTACGCTGACATCTTTTGGTATAAAGCACTCATAAGCAATTCCAACTAAGATATAGAAAATGACTGAAGATTTCTGACTTGCATGTTAGGCAACTGAGCAGCAAATGGATCTGCCAGACTCCCAGCAGTCACTGCTGGCTGATTACTGCCACCATGCTGAGATATACTCTGCCCACTTCCCTTCACTCGCGCCTCCAGCCCAGCTGTGCTTAAAGCTGACGGCAGCGGAGTGCGGCGCTCCACACCTGATGCCGGCTTGACCAAACACCAAAGCCTGTAAACAGCTTCTGTTGATGCTATATCAGTGAAAGGGTACAAGGCCAGCAGGTGCAAGTACGATTTCGGACAGTTTTCTTTCAAAAGTGTTTTAGAGTAGTTGTTTACAGTGTTCAGGATGGGAACTTGGCCCTTCTTGTATCTCTCATTCTTTTAAAATCCCTTGTTTGCCGTCATTTCGTCAGATATATATTTCCGATTCTTCCGTTATTGAAATTTTAAACCCTGACCTTGCAGAACCTTTGAGACTGAAACTGGAAGCTGCATTCACAAGTATTTAGGGTTACACTTTATTTTAAGGTGTCATTGTTACAGTGTAACTATATATTTAAGTACTGAGTAATATTAATCAACTACATGTATTTAGGGTTTATGCTACTCTGAATAATGCCTGAACTTCGTATTTTGAGCACTTCTTGCGTTGTTTTTGCTTCTTCATGATGACTCGCTTAATTTAGTCCTAATTTGTAAGTCGCTTTGGATAAAAGCGTCTGCTAAATGACTAAATGTAAATGTAAATGTACTTTCTATAGGGTTAGGGTATAGGATTAGGGTTTGGTTGAGGGTTAGTTGCATGTAAGTATGCATAATTTCCTGTTATTACTATGGTAAGTACATGTAACATATGTAAAAAGTACACTGTAATATAAAGTGTTAACATATTTAGTATGGTCTGGTAAGTACACAGTCTTTTTAATGACTCGGAAATGTCCGACCTTAAATAATGCATACAGGAAATGATTTTAATAATTTGCTAAAACTTTACAATAAGATCCCATTAGTTAACGTTAGTTAATACATTGACCTGCAATGAGGAATACATTGTCATATTTATTCATCTTTTTTAATGTTAGTTAATAAAAATACAACTGTAAGTTCATGTTAGCTCAGGTCCATTAAATAATAATAAAAAATACAACTTTTGATTTTAATAATGTATTAGTAAATGTTGAAATTAACATTAAGATGCTTTAGAAGTGTATGTCATTGTTAGTTCATGTTAATGCAGTTAAAGGAATAGTTCATTTCAAAATGAAAATTATGTCATAATTTACTCACCCTCAAGTTGTTTCAAACCTGTATGAGTTTCTTTCTTCTGCTGAACACAAAATAAGATATTTTGAAGAATGTCGGTAACCAGACACTTGATGAACCCCACTGACTTCCATAGTAGGAAAAAAAATACTATGGAAGTCAATGGAGTTAATCAACTGTTTAGTTATCCATATTCTTCAAAATATGTATACATCCATATATCCTCTTTCAGCAGAAGAAAGAAATTCATACAGGTTTGAAACAACTTGAGGGTGAGAAAATGATGACAGAATTTTCATTCTGAAGTGAACTATTCCTTTAATTAATGTTAAAAACAGAACCTTAGTGCTACCAATAATTGTAATAATAAATGAAGAGTTCAGATGCAAAAGCCTCTAAGTGCCATCTGACATTTTCTTCTAGAATAATCATTTCTATCAAGCTTGCATATTTAAATTCAGTAATTTCACTTAAATGGTAATGAAAATGACCTATTAATTGTCATTTAAGTGAAATTATTGAACTTAAATATATGAGCTTGATAAAAATGATCATTCTAGAAGAAAATTTCAGATGGCACTTAGAGGCTTTTGCATCTGAACTCTTCAAATACTGGATGTCTGTGGCCCGGTCAAAAGATTCATACAGCACCAGATTTAACTATTCAAAGTCTACAAGTGGCCTTTTTGATGTGATTGGAGTGTTAACAAGTTCTCACTCACCAAAATATGCTCTCAAATATGCTATCCCTCCACAGCACCAGATTCTTAAAAAAACATTACACTTCCATTTCCTGAGCCAAAACCGAGTGTGGAGCGACTCATTACGGCACTTTAATTCAGCTTTTTATCTTCAAAGGCTCCAGTCTTGAAAAGGAAATGTGTGGCTGTATCTGGACACTTGAGCATTACATTTGAAGGACTAATTTCATTAGCACTTACAACTTCCCTCATTTTGTCAGATACAACCCTCTCTTTTTTTCTTGATGTGTCCATTGACATCACTACAGGAAGTCTAGAGGAAGAGGAAGCGTTCAAACTCAGTATCACAGATCATTGACGACTAATTCCAGCTAACGGCTTCCAGATCCAACGCCCATCTTCTCCAAACGGCGGCTCACATCACTGAGAGTGCAAACAAACAGTGTTAATTCTCAAAGTAACTGATTTAGAAATTGTGGTTCGCTAAGTATGTGCATTAACCTGAATTGCTTTTAATGATGGTTTGGAATGCACACTGAGGGAAGTGTTTGTGCCGTTCCAAGAACACATGCAGATTTTGGAGGAACAGATGGGAATAAACTAGCCAACCGATTAAAGTCATTCCATTCCGGGTTTTTTGTTTTGTTTTGTTTAACTGAATGCAAATACTGCCGTGTTCTATAGGATGTAATCCGTAAACAAAGAATTAGGGAATGGCAAGCGAAATGCCAAAAGAACAGTTAAAGACTAGCTCAATAAAAGGAGTGCTAATGTGGTCCAATTCAGTTTAATCCCTGAGTAAACACAAGCTTCCCTCAGGGGTCGAAGTCCACGGTTCCAAGTCGCCAAATTCACGCAAAGTACCAACGCAGTGTCCCATTTGTCTTTTGCTATTCATGCAACATGAGCACTTATGAAATATGCACGAGATCTGAACAGCATCTCAATAAATAAATAATTGATATTATCCCCTGAATGGACAGAACAAGAGAGACAAAAAATAAAAACATAAAAAATGACTTTGTTTAATAGATTCTAATGTCTATTTACTTTGTGTCTGGTTTCATGGTTTCATTATCCAGTATTTTTTTTTTTTCATGTTTTTTCATCTTTTAGGATTTTCATTTTAAGCTCAAAGTCATTTTATCTGAATATAAATGAATGCATTAAATAAAAATTACGGACATTTTATAATCTGTTTGTGTATCTGTGCACACAGTTTTCACAGTGGTGCCATAGGAGAACCATTTTTGGTTCCACAAAAAATCTTTCAGTGAACATTTCTCAAAAAGAACCCTTTTTTTGTGTGTGAAGATTATTTTAATAATCTAAAGAAAATGTTTTCCACTATCAAGAACCTTTGGTGCAATGGAAAGGTTCTATTGATGTAGCGTATATGGCATAGCTTAAAGCAAAGATTGAAGGGTTTATTAAAAATCATATTCCAGTATTATTCACTAATTGCAGAAGTAATTAATTAATTTGAGTGAATCATTATTTGCGCAAAAAGTTAATATTGACTTATCTGTGGAACATAAAATAAGATATTTTGAAAAGTTTCTCAGGTCTGGAAGCAAATGATGACAGAATTTTCATTTTGTGGGGAACTATCCCTATAAATGAACAGTGTTGTAACAGTTCCCGATATTTTGTTACTCCTCAAGCCTCGATATAATGCCAGGTAATTCTCCAAGTATAACATCATCTCTTGATCTATTAATTGCATGTGAATGCTTTCAAGTTTCCTCTGGCATTGAAAGCTACACAATAGCACCTTCTTCATCTGTTGAGCTATATCAGCGGGGACATTATAAATTCATCCCATTTCTAAAAGGTGCTCAAAGGAGCAGCGCTCAGATCTTCCGCTCATTGTGTATTATCTACAGTATTTTCATCTTAGCATCAAAGATGGCTGTCGAAAACAGCTTAGCCTATACAGTGAGCCGAGGGGAGGCCCGGAGGAATGGGAGATTTGAACATTCTTGAGAGATTACATAAGGGAGGGCATGGTGACCCCTTTCTCCCTTCAGAATCCTGTCACCCTGTCCTGACTTAAGGCTTTTGGTATGGAAATCATGGCTTTAAGGGATGTGGATTCTTTTATTGGGGCCTGAAATTCTTGGGCTTTTTACTTGCCGTTGTGTATCCAAGGACAATTCAATATGAGTATCCTAGCGGAAAAAAGGCAACTTTTACAAATGTTTTTTTAAATCTTTGAGATCAATAGTTCTAAACTGGTGGGACAAAACCCCCCAAAAAATGGGTCACAGATCTGTTCTGATAGGGTCAGGCGGGGGAAAGAATGCTAAAGATACAAATAAAAGGAAACTAATGATAAATCATAGGCACAAAGGAAGATGAAACCAATGGAAGAATTCTAGGTAAGGTAGAAAATTAAAAGGTGAGGTAAATTGTGTGTAAAGTTTAAAATGAAAACGTCATAATGAGAGATAATGTGACAAATCATACCATATTACGTCACATAGCGAGATTTAAATTCACTGCAACATATCATACTGTGAGATATAGTCAAATAGCGAGAGTCACATTGTGACGTATAAAGAAATATTATTGTGAGATATAAAGTTGCAAAAATGTCTAGATATAATGCCATGCAACGAAATATTGTGAGAAAATCACACTTGTGAAAAATATTCACATTTTGAGCTATAAAGTCACATTACAAGACACAGTCACATCATGAAATACAGTCGCAGACATAAAGTCAGCATGAGAGTATGTCACATTTTGAGATGTAAAATCACATAACATTATTAGATATAAAGTCACACTATGAGATTTAATGTTGTGAAATAGTCACAATTGACTGCAACAGATAAAATCCCATTGTGAGACATATATAGTCACATTGCAAAATACAAAGTTGTAAGAGAGATATAAAGTCATACCGCAAGGTTTAAAGTCAAACTGTTAGATATAGTCACAAATGTGAGAAAAAAAGAAAAAACTTTGAGATATAACAATGTGTATATTTAACAATGAGATATAACAAGTGTGTGATTCTACCACATGTACATTTACTTGTACTTGCATATACACTGAAACTCACAATACTGACGTATTGACAGCATCTAAAACATAAATTATTTACATATGCTCAACTTTACAGACGTAGAAATCGAACAAATCCTTATTTATAAGTATTGAAATCATGCATTTTGTGTGTTCATGTGTTTTCAATTGCATTTATTAAATGTGGTTTATATGCTGTGGATGATAATAGAACCATAAAACACATTATAAAATTTACAAAAGTAATACATTTTAATCTTGCGCTGCTAATCTTTAGTATCCATACGAGAACAAACCAAAATTCCAGCCTTTATTCATTGATCTTCATCTCAACAGCGACCGAAAACGTCAAATTGTCAAATCCCGCTCTCGATATGAATAAAAAAATAGACGCATCAAGAAGCGTTACGACACGTTACGGCAGGGATCTAAAATGTCTCTATAAAATGGCAAAGATGCAACTATACAAACATCTATGTGATAGAAAAGATTCATAATTATTTCACGTTTTCTTAGCTGTAAATATGTAATAATGTTCACGTTTTAAATGTTGTCAATACCTCCAATTACAGCATCTATACAAACGTACAAAAATGTAGCTTACGTTTTGTACCGGTAAATGTTATGTACTAATACCTCGTATAAAGAATGAGACCAGACTGGATATAAAGTTGCAAATGCCATTGAAATATTTTTTTTTTTTAATGTTGTTTTTTACTCTAAGGTGTAAATGGGTTTTCATACAATATGCTTCCCATGCCTTTTGTTGTTCTTGTTCTTGTTGTTGTCCAAAATGGTCAATACCAAGTGCATGTCATGTTAATAATTGTGCACAATTATGGGTTGCCACTTGAATTCCACTTGAGAGAGCCACTTCTTTAGACAAACACAAGTCACATACACATGCAAGGGACCATTAGCATACTTAAGGCTACAGTAGATAAGGAAACTCTCATTTGAGTGTACAGCGCCGTCTACTCCTCCTCGCCCTCCCGTCAGGGGATATAAATACGGCAGGCAGCCCAGTTGGAGAGCGTGTCTACTGTTGTGGAGAGAAAAAGCAATTACGTGCCACTTCCAAAATTCACGTTTGACTTTCTACTGACGGGATAAAAGAGGCTGAGCAGCGCAGGTTCTGCCACTCAAGCTAATGAGAGCTATTCCCTCAGTCCCCCTTCTGCGGGATCACTACTGCTGACCAACAGGTTTAATAGATAATTGTCCACGGTTCTAGACCCCTTTTGATGCCCAGCCAACAGCGGTGCAATTAATATCAAAGGTAGTGGAAACACCTTAGCGCTTATCACGAAGAACTGACTGTGTGAAACTACAGGAATTCATTCGGCTTGCCTGTGTTGAGTGCATGAACCGTTTTATGCTATTTAAGTGGGACTCGTGCAAAGCAGTCGCTAATGAGGTGTGTTTCTTTAATGGGTTGAATGTCAACAAAGGAGATTGACTGCCGTCGAAAAATACATACGCGTGAACGCATAACCTGAGGAGGCGCTGGAGGCAGTGTCCGTCAAAAACGTTGGGAGAAGAAAACAAATATGAGCTCAAGTACTGTGTAAATCGCTCATTTAATATAATTAGATTAGTAACTAACTGTATTATATAATATTCTATGATGAATTAATTATTCCAAATTAAATTTACAGCCTTAGTTTTAATAAATTATATTTCAAATAAAAGTACTGGTAAATATCCCAATTGCTCCACAGCTGGAGAGGTGTTTTTGCCTCCTCATTTGTACAGAGGGTTGTGCATTTGATCTGCCGAGTGACTGGATTTAATAGGGGAAACTGTGAAAACGTGAGTAAAACTAATGATTATCAGTTTAAACAAACGGTTGGACTCGATATAGTGTTCCTTACTGCTAACCAAAGATCCAGTGATCCATGGATATTGACATGCAGCCAGGAATCGTGTTTCCTGATAATTATATGTGCCTGATTTCGACACCGGGGAAATACATAAAGCACATTTGCCTGTGAACGCTTTATATAAGTACAATATAGGTAGGTTTAAATCCATGTGATCACTTATATCAATGTTATATATATCATCATATTGTCCTACAGTCATACAGCCCTAAAACTTGTATAATTATTTTTATTTTTTGTCAGTGTTTATTTAAAAACATCCAGTTATGCAGAATATACGATGATAAATATTTAAAGGGGTGGTATAACGCCCTTTTCACAAGATATATAATACGTTTTTGATGTCCCCAGAGTCTGTATGTGAAGTTTTAGCTCAAAATACCCCACAGATATTTTTATATAGCAGGTTAAAATTGTCACTTTTTGAGGGTGAGCAAAAACGCACCGTTTTTGTGTCTGTCCCTTTAAATGCAAATGAGCAACTGCTTCAGGCACAGGGGGCGGAGCTTCAACAGCTTGCACTCACACAGACGCACTGAAAATTTCAAAAAGTTTTAGCCTTTTATGTTCAAACCGGAGTCAGACAAAGATAGGGAGACTCAAGAAGAAGTGACAACATGTAGACAACATTTCTGAATGGTTAGATGATGAATTTATGCAGCTGATGTGTAGTTATCTTCTAGTCATTGATTAGCATATTCAGTCTTGATAATCTATAAATCGTGTTCCGCGGTTTATGTACATTTTAGGGTTAGTGATGTCAGACACTAACAGTCACTCCGGCCAGACGGTGATGTCACAAGCATATCCTCTATAGTCTATTTTTGTATCAAATTTGTATTTTGTAGTTTTTATATTGAGAACAGCTCTTTCTGTCTCTCTCACACACACTAATACAGCGCACAGTGCCCCAGACAGATGTTCCCCACGCTGTGCAGTCTCAGATCATAAGATAACAGTCCTTAGGGGGCTGTGACACTGAATAAGACATGTGAATACACAAACCTTTATCCATCGACATCTCAAGGATGCCCCGGCTGATCTGAGAATCAATATGGGCGGCAGAGATGGAGCCAAGGTGCATTTTTCGATCTCCACGCTCTGAGTATCAAGAAACAGCTTACAGCGCCCAAGGAAAAATAACCTTAGAGCTGAACAAACTACTTAATCATAGTGTTCAAGCTGTCAGAGGTGAATTTTAATGTCTAATGCACTATAATGCAATAGGAGAGACATGCAAGGATGACTGAAGAGGTATATATTAACATTGGAGAGGCTGAAACGTTTGTCATGATGAAGCACTGACCCGTCAACTTTACAGAGCGACGTTCACGTTTGTTCACGTTCATGTTGTCACAACATTGCATTGTTAGAATAAAAAATAAAATACATTTGCTGCTTGGCGAATGTTAATTTTAGGCCCTGTATGCATGTGTGTGTACATATGTATGCATGTGTATGTATGTATTTATGTATGTAGCCTACTGTATGTGTGTATGTGTGTGTGTGTGTGTGTGTGTGTGTGTGTGTGTGTGTGTGTGTGTGTGTGTGTGTATGTATGTATGTGTGTATGAATGAATATATGTATGTATGTATGTATGAATGCATGCATGTGTGTATGTATGTGTACTGTATGTATGTGTGTGTGTGTATATGAGTGTATGTATGTATGTACTGTATGTGTGTATGTGTGTGTGTGTGTGTGTATATGTATGTATGCATGTGTGTGTGTGTGTGTGTGTGTGTGTGTGTGTGTATGTATGTGTGTATGTATGTACTGTATGTATGTATGAATGCATGCATGTGTGTGTATGTATGTGTGTACTGTATGTATATATGTATGTATGTATGTGTGTGTGTGTGTGTGTGTGTGTGTATATGAGTGTATGTATGTATGTATGTATGAGTGCATGTGTGTGTATGTATGTGTGTACTGTATGTATATATGTATGTATGTATGTGTGTGTGTGTGTGTGTGTGTGTGTGTGTGTGTGTGTGTGTGTGTGTGTGTGTGTGTGTGTGTGTGTGTGTGTGTGTGTGTGTGTGTGTGTGTGTGTGTGAGTGTGTATGTATGTACTGTATGTATGAATGCACGTGTGTGTGTGTATGTATATGTGTAATGTCAGGCCCGGCGCCACGAGGGGGCACACACATGATTTGTGCCCCCTCAGTTTCATTTTTGTATTCATGGTTACAAATGAAATGTTTAACCTTTTGAGCGGTACGGTCCCATATATGGGATTTTTATTTCTGTGTCCCTGAGAGTGCGGTCCCACATATGGGATTTATAATGTTCAGTGACGTGACATCACTGCCAGATTCAAACTGTGCTCTCGCGCGTTGACTGGCACTGAGCCAGAGACGGACGAGCTCAGCGCTGTCATATATCACAACTCTTCAGTGTTTTCAACCTCATAATGTTTATTTTAGGTTTCAGACATTTAAACACACATAAGCACTAGTGAAACAATACATTTGGAGTTTGTAAAATACACACTGATGTCTGTGGAAGCAGCAATAACAATCTATTCAAATATAATTTGCCGACGTGTGTTATTCATATCAGACAAACATAGTGGAAGTAACTATAAAGTTTACTCTATTCTTCTCACAGTTCACCGGACACTTTCTTGCATGTATTTCGGGAGAAACTGATGACTGACAGGACTCTCTGAACTGCGGCGCAAACAAACATGGCGGCGCCCATCTCACGTTATTGGTCTCAACGACCAAACACACTCACTTACACATTTTTAAGAATCGGACTATCAGATAGTTGATGACATGGTGAGCAAGTTTGTGAATATTTTGAATAAAAAAGGAAAAAGGAAATAAAAGCGATACATCTGTCATACAGTGTTATTGTGGCTGCGGTGTGTCACGTGACAAACATGACGCGTCGCCATGGAAACAAATCACATGAAGAAACAAATGCTTTTCTCCAAAATACGTTGGCCATATTTATTGGCACCCTTTTATTAAAGAATTTTAACTTCCAAATTAATTTTCCACACTGACTGTATATTATGCATCATACTTTATTCATAATAACAACAACAATAATAATAATAAGGCGAAGAAGAAGAATTTTTCAAAGTAGTTTCATGATAACACGGTTGTCTCTTTAATAGAGGGGTAAAGGTACAAGGAGAGAATGTTTGTGGAGAGAGACTAATGGTTTTGGGTGCAAATGTATTAAACCCAGCACTGAGGAGGAATGGCTCGAGAGCTAGACCCATCAGCACTTACTCGTGTGTATATGAATGTGTGTCCATTCACACACTAGTGCCATCACCATCCTGATGATAGATAATGATGCGTAATATCACTTGTCTCTGAAATAATCAG
Organism: Leuciscus leuciscus; assembly: GCF_965113295.1. Lineage (NCBI taxonomy): Eukaryota > Metazoa > Chordata > Actinopteri > Cypriniformes > Leuciscidae > Leuciscus > Leuciscus leuciscus. The sequence goes on from NC_138723.1 coordinate 6,647,677, forward strand.
AAGTCCAGCATCTCTGATGTCAGAGCTGTGATGGGGCAATTACAGCCAGTGATATGAGCCTGTGTTGGGCAGAGCCTGGAGCGTCACATGCATGGAAGTGTGTGTGTGTGTGTGTGTGTGTGTGTGTGTGTGTGAGACAGACTAAAACACACCTGGGATGATCAAGAAGCTGTCTACACTTGCTTTCCCATGATATTGTGTCAAAGTGTTACAGCAATAATAAATAAATAAATAAAAATGTATGTATATATATATATATGTATATATGTATATATAATAATTATATTTTTTTATTCTTTTGTGTGCTTTAAAATTAACATTTAATAATGAATACATAACTATTTGTAAAAAATAATGTGCAAAAATGCATAAAAGTATTAATTTGAAGCACTATTATTACAAATCTTACTGACCACAAATATTTTTGGATTGAAGCGATATATATAAATTTGTAGTGTCATATTTCATTAATATTTGGGATCAGTAAATTACTTTTGGTTGCTTTAAAATTAACATTTAATAATTAATATATTACTATTTGTAAAAAAAATAATGTGTAAAAGTGTATGTATGTGTACAGTTGAAATCAAAATGATTCAACCCCCATTGCAAATCAGGTTTACTGGCAAAATCTACGGACTTGCAGCCGTTTGAAATGAACTAATCAAACAAAAGTCATTAAAATAGTTCAACACAACAGATCTTCCAAGTGGTTTCCGCAAATTCGACTGAAAATGCAACTTTAATGACTTTGAATGAATAATTGTTGTGTAGAGCTATTTCAATTATTTGTTTGATTTGTTCATTGCAAGCAGATGTAAGTCTGTACATTTTGCCAAAAAACCTGATTTAAAATGGGGGTTGAATAATTTAGATTACAACTGTATATATAGAGCTTCAATAAAAGTATTTGGGGTCAGTAAGATTTCTAATAATAGTACTTCAAATGAATACTTTTGATGCTTTTTAATGCATTTTGCACTGTTGCAGATGATTTGAAGCAAGACATATAAATGATATACAGTATATATTTGTAAATGTGTATGTGTATAATATGGTTTATCATTTCTATTCAGTTGCCCATCTGTGGTCAGCCTGTGACTTATTTTTTTTTTCAATGCATTGGATGTAACACCTATGATTCACAATACAGCGAACTTGAGTGCTAAAATGAAGTGAAAAGAAAGTGAATTCCCCTCACTACACTTGCAATGTAACCTTGAATATTATAACAAAAGAGCTGGAGTTTTGTCTCATAAAAAGAGCAACAGCATCAAGAGATGCGTAAATGTTTGATTGGTGTGTGTCTGCCCACAGGACGAGTGTTGTGGACGGGGGCTGGCCGGGGTGGAGCACGGGACGTTCATGAAAGATGGTTGAATACCCCCTTTTTCTCCCGCTAATATCCTTTACCATGCTAATGGTACTGCAATGCCGCTGCTATTGATCAATCTAAGTGCGGGCTGGAGGATGAGAGACTCTTTTGGCAGATGCACAAAAGGCCATTAAACGCGGGGCGGCCGGAGGGGAGACGGGGAATGCGGCGTGTCAGGGAAGGGGAGAGAGAAATCAAGGGGTGAATGAATGAAAGAAAGAAGGGGATTGTGGGGAAATAAGCACATGGTAAGCGAGACAACGACGGCGGCTGTTCTTTCTGCGTAAGACCGCGTGAAATTTGACAATCCTCAAGAGGACAGAAGCTGATGTGGGGGAAAATAAAAACACAGAGCTGATTTGAAGGGATAGTTCAAACTCTGTCATCATTTATTCACCCTCATGTTGTTTCAGTTCCCTATGACTTTCTTTCTTGAGTGGAACGCAAAAGAAATACTCAAGACTATGCGGTGGAATGGGGAATGAAGCTTCAAAAACAGACAAAAGTGTCATAGTCCATGAGACTTGCGCACTACATTACAACTTTCAAGTCACACAAAAAGATTTGTGTCGAAAAAGTCCAATCTCGTTCTCCAGTGGGCTTTTAGCTGTTGTGATCGGATCATTGAGTCAGTGAACAGATCAGTCTAATTCAACAATCAATCACTCAGAACAGTTTTGTGAATCAGATTAACCTATTCATTTAAAATATGTGATTTAAAATGACAACTTAGATTATAGTGCACATGTTGTAGCATTTTATGACCCTTTTATGGTGCTTTTGGATCCTTTTTGAAGCTTAAAAGCCTGAAACTGCGTGAAATACAGTGACCTGCACATTCTTCTGGTTGGAATCGCTACAGAATTTATACTTTTTGTGGGAAGCAACCTATGAATGGCATATTAGCATTATTTCTTTTTTTTATTATACCTCAGTTATGATTGTCATTATATTCACATTACTAATGGAAATCATTCTGTGTGGATACAATTTATTTACTTTTAAAATAAGTTTGAAAGCGAAATAAATTAAGGCAGTGCAACAAATATTACAATGATTTATAAACACTTTATTTATATTTAAAAAAAAATTGTGTCAGTATGATTTTTTTAATAAATGTATACTTTTATTTACCATTGACACAATAAATAATAAAGACATTTATAATGTAACAAAACATTATTTTAAAGAAATGCTGTTCTTTTGAACTTTCTGTTCTTCAAAGAAAAAAATTATCTGTTTTTAACAATGACAATAATCATAAATGTTTCTTGAGCATCAAATCATCATATTAGAATGATTTCTGAAGGATCATGTGACACTGAAGACTGGAGTAATGATGCTGCAGGAATAAATTACATTTTAAAGTATATTACAATAGAAAACAGTTATTTTAAATTGTAATAATAATTCACAGTATTACTGTTTTTACTGTATTTTTTTTTAATCACAGTGCAAAAATGCAGCCTTGGTGAGAAACTCAAAAACATAAAAAAAAAAAAAAAATATATATATAGCCAACCCCAAACCTTTGAATAGTAGTATAAATAATTAATCAATTTATACACACACATAAATAATATATCAATTACATTCTACAGTAATGCGAAATGCGCTTAATTGCAATAACAAATTATGGCACAACACAAATATATATATATATATATATATATATATATATATATATATATATATATATATATATATATATAATTTTATATTTTTTTTTATACACTGTATATATTCTTACTGTCTTCTTTTGATTCTGCTGTGAAAACTGACCCGGACCGGTTTCATGAGATTCATCATTTCTCATTTATGTTATCAGCTAATTTAGAAGTGCAATATTCACAATTAACTCAAATATGAAAGGTGTTGGAATGGTTCACCACTGAAGAACACATTAAACTGTGATTCAAACAGCAAATCAGTTTCAAGATAGATGTGCAAAATCAAATAACACAAGAAATCAGACCACAGAACTGCTAATACAAGGAAACATTGCAGATGTTTTTGTTGGCATGAAGTAAACCTCAGTGTATGAGTGTCTTCTAGGTCACAGGGGACGTACTCCAGCATGATAAACCCTGGCTTCTGTAGAGATCTATAAATAAGAAGGGGTGTGAAAGCTGTGGCCGACGGGACGGTGAGAAGGGACAGGTCATTATAGCGTTCCACCTTCTGTCGCCTCGACAAACAAAACGCCGGGCCCTGGGCCGCACCACAACGTGACTGAGCATTCTTTTACCAGACTTATACATCCCCAAACACACACACACACATATTTTAGAAGATCACACCGCTGCTTAGTGCTATTAACCATGTCTTGAGGTCTCAGCTAGGTGTTTTCGAAAGTTCATAATGGCTCGCATACATACATTCGCACACCCGAGCAGGCTTCTCATTTGCCCCGGAGTAAAGCCGTGACTCACTGGCGTTTGCATTTCCAGCCGTGGACTGATATCATAACTGCGACTGCTAACTGACATCACACGCTAATGGCTAATGGGTCCTATGAAACATGGCCTAGTAGTCAATAAATCAGCATAAGTGCACTGTTATTTGAACCTATCTCTCCATTACAAAAAGAGAACAACAAAGGACATATAAGAACGGGGCAATTATTGGGCCGCGCTGTTGTTTATGCTTGCAGTTTTCTTCATGAAATAAGATATTAAAGAAAATCGTTTCGCAATTTATTCGTAAATGTAAAATGAAACAATTATTTTGCACATAAACAGGAAGATGTAAAGAGGAGAATGCTGTTACTCGCACCATTCAAGGACACGTTAGAAAGCAAATGTTTTGTTTACAAGAAACCAGGCGTTTCAGAGGAAGAGCTGGAAGAGCTGGATGAGCTGGAGTTTGCCAGGACTTTCCTTAAATGATATTCTAGGTTTATGTTTAGTAGCAAGCACAATTTTGTTCATGTCTATGAAATAATACTTAGTTATTAATTATGAATTGGCAGACATGCAAGTCTAGACACAATACCGTTCAAATGTTTAGGGTTGTTAAGATTTTTTTTTTATGTTCTTGAAATTTTTTACTGTATTTGATAAAAAAAATACAGTAAAAACAGTAATATTGTGAAATATTATTACAATTTAAAATAGCTGTTTTCTATGTGAATATATAGTTAAGTGTAATTTATTCCTGTGATCAAAGCTGCATTTTCAGGATCATTACTCCAGTCTTCAGTGTCACATGATCCTTCAGAAATCATTCTGATATGATGATTTAATGCTCAAGAAACATTTATTATTATTATTATTATTAATGTGCTGCTTCATATTTTTGTGAAAACTGTGATGTATTTTCCCCCAGGATTCTTTGAAATAGAAAGTTCAAAACAGCATAACTCTCAAAAAACATGTTTAAAATCAGGAGATGAAGACTAAAGTTATATCAGTAACCTAATAAATGCCTTTTATTAATCTGTTCGGAGATATTAAGATCCCTTAACCCCCCAGTTCAATAAACAGTAACCAAAATACTTTTGTGTAATTCTACATCCATGCCAGCAGGAGTCAGTATAAAGCCCCTCTGAATGAATACTCAGCTTTTGTAACATTCCTCTAGACTACACAAGAAACTTTTAAATTGATTTAAATGGATTTTAAATGGAAAAAGTTGTGTTTTTAAAACAACCAGATGGAGTAGTTACGACATCTACTAGCATACGCTAACAAGGCTATGCTAACCAGCAAAAACGTAACACCTTGGTGTGCGACACTCGGCTAGAATAAACTACAACGTGGACCACCTTTATGCAAACAGTGAAAAGGTTAGCTATTCTACTACCCATTTTCAGTCAAAGAATTATCTAAATCTCATGCAAATTCCATTTGTTCTTTTAAACCTTCTCCATTTCGGCACACTGCACTCCTTCTCTAGCTTTAGTCTTGTCCATCATTGTGATTTCCCGAAGCAACAGTAGGCCAAACCCCATTAGATCTACAGTCACATATCAGTCACCTGAAACTAGATGGTGCTCTACGAAGCTTGGCCTCTAAAACAGCACATTCATTCTGTGCGACTCCCAGAAGCCCCCACTGGTCAAGAGCAGATTGTTTCTCATTTGGCTGAGTGGCACCACAGCGGCTTGTTAAAGCTCCAGTTTAAATACATCATTTCTGGGAATGAAAGGGGCAAAGAAGAAAAATGGCCCACCACACCATTTCCCCCCCCCCCTCCACACCCCCTGCCCCCTTTCTTTTTTTCATGCTCCATGCTGTTGCTTTCCTGGACAAAAGACAGAGCGTGAAACATATGCAGTCATTTCACAGCTGTCTTGTGTCTTTTCGCCGTTCGCATCTATTTCAATCTAGCATTCACATCTCTCTCCAGAATATCTTGCAATTAACAGGATTTCACCTGTTCTGAAATGTGTGTGCTAATGAAATGCATGCGCAAGGTTAACATTGCATCTTGTCTTTTTATCTTTAACCCAAGGGAAAATTAACTAAACAGTAGGTATTAACAAAAGTAGGTATTAACATGCCAAAACCCGCAATTTATACATTAACCACCAGCAAACTGTGCAGGTGTTTTGAATTAATGTTTTGAATTAATGATTTTTTTTATTTTTATATTTGCCATTTTAATAAAAAAATTATAATAATTATTATGAGCTTTTTTTAAATATATTGTAATTTAAAAAAATATAAATTTTTATAAATTTTTATTTTGGTTTTATTTTAGTACATCAAGTTGAACTAAATTAAAACGAGAAATGTTGCTGTGAGAAACTCGTTGAAATAAAATACATTCATACATGTTCAAAACAAAAATTCCGTAAACACGGCGTCGTCTCAAGAAATATCTGCGTACACACGAAACCACTGAAACCGACTCAAAACGATGTAGTATACATGCCAGACCAGTATGTGGCGCTGTAATTCTGCCACAGACATACACTAAAAACGGAGAAGAAGACTTAAAGCATGCGCATAAACCTTGCGCGCTGTATACTATGGCTGTATACAACAATAATATTAGGCACAGTAGCTTCTTTTTTTCTTTTCTTTTTTCTTTTTTAATCAAGAACTTTGTTGAACAATATGAAAAATCATAAATGTAGTTGCTGTGACTTAACGGTGTCTGACTTGTTGACACTTGGTGTGATGACATCATCGTTTCACAAAATGTACGGATTGGCCGTACACACGAAAACGCAAGGGCGGCGTTTTCAGATTTATCCACCTTGGGACCCGGTTTAAAAAAATAGCGGTTTCAGTCTCCGAAAACGCCGGATCCGTGTGGACGAAACGGCAATACGATAAAAAATGTATACGTATACAGCGAAACGCGTCTCCGTGTGGACGGGCCCTAAGTGCCTAAAGACTGAACACATAATACACAAGCATAATTATGACATCACAGTTTACCCAAATTCTCGTTTTTGTAGTTTACACAGAGATGATAACGGTATCATTATCAAAAACTTGCACTTTGAAACCCATTTTTGAAAAATGTGCGCTTTCAGGCCCCCAAAACCCTGTTTTTGTGTGTGTAAATGATCGGCCAAAGCTCATATAAAGTTTTCTGTATTTGGTTGAATACGGTGTCATGTGTCATGCCCTTAGTTTCAGTTTTAGTTTTAGTTAACTATAATATCCCTGGGTATAAATAAAGTCCTATTCAGGCAAGTCATTTCTTTCAGCGGCCATCTTTGAAACACCTCTCAGGCAGCCACTTCAGTCATGCGAGTGCAGCTCCTATCTCTTTGAATGGGGAACATCATATTCTCCAAATCTGTTCACCAAGCATATTTTAAATCACCAATGAAATTTGCTAAACGCTCGAATCATGAGAAAAAGCACGCATCTCAGAACACTGGCTGTTTCTATAGCAACCAGAGCTTCACAGGTCAGCTGCAGTGACGCAATGACTTTACCAATTAACCCTTCGCAAAGACCCGTCCGCCATGGCGCTCTCAGGCCACATATCAATGAGCCAGTTTACATGTACCCTCATAATGCAATTATAATGGGATTTTGGTAATACTGCAATTAAACTTTACCTCATGTAAACACAGTACTTCGATTCAACAAATATGATTTTAAAGCTCATGATCGTAGTAAACCATCACAAATAAATTATGTGCCGTATGGCTGTTTGTATCGCAAAAAACAGGCATGTAAACACATTAATTGCATTATTACCACTCTCACTATGTGCTCGCTCCAATATATACGGATGCTGTGTGTTGTTCAGCTTCATGAATGAACTCTGTGACGTTATTCTGAATAATTCTAATAAAATAATGACGCTAAACTGTCAGCTCAAGTCGCACAGTCTCTGCTCCGTGTCGTCATGCAGAGACGGAAAGAAGACTTTGGTGCAGTGTATATACAGGCAAAGCCAGTTACAGCGGTATCAGAATAACCTTTCAATATATAGAAGTGTGATTTACACTTGATGCAAGTAGATTAAAACTGTGGCCAGGAACAGACCTACTCTACTGTACGTGAGTTCAGCATTTTTGCTGTAGGGTATGCGAAAAAATGGTGATAAAAATCATAATAATGAGTGAAGAGATTTGCTCATGTCATGTAAACAAGTCCTCACCGGAAATAATTGCATTATTGGTGCACATGTTCTCACCCTACCCCTGCTGGTAGATGTTGTAACTACACCATCTGGTTCTAAAAATTCACAGTTACGTTTACATTTATTCCTTTAGCAGACGCTTTTTATAAGGCCGCAACTAACGATTATTTTTCAATCAAATAATTGATTATCTTTTTGATTAGTTGGTTAATCTAACATTTTAGATTTATAAATTAATTTCCGATTAGTCCATTAACCCTTTGTTTAATTTACCAATAAATAATAACCGTAACTTCTTCCATTAATAAACCACTGTTTTATTCAAATATTGTGGGTTTGCCAAGAATACCATCATGCATCATGCAATGCATCATCAATTACGCATCATTTTTTATACAAAGCAACTTACATATAAACTTCATTAGGGAATTTGTACATCCAATATGAATTCACCTCTCAAAATACTGATCATTTCAAAAGAGAAAGTCACCGCTATATTCCCACTTTCAGTAAATATCTTATAATCTCTTCCCAAACACCTTTGAGGGAATGAAAACTTTCAAAGATCATCCCTCAGTGAGTGTGAATGCATGCATATCTCTCTTATAATTACTCCACACTTCCGTTGCTCTTAGAGTCGTCCGTTAAATGTCAGTGCTTTTTAAAGCTCCGCCATATGCCTCTTCATCTCAGCTCCATCATTAAAACTAAGCAGAAACATTGATCCAGTGAATTTCTCAGTCCAGTCATTTATTGAGTCGTTCAACAAAAATGACATTTTTTCTACTATATAATTACGTATGTGAGGCCACACATTTTGCTTTGAAAATTGTTTCTAATGTTAGGTTTCAATAAATACAAGACCAAACTATTACTTGTGGTACAGATTAGATGTTTTGTAAGTAGAGTTTGTTTTTCTGATCTTGTAATATAGCTGTGATATGTTTAATGGGTCATTGTTTAAATTGTTTACTCACCTTTACATCGTTCTGAACCTATATGCAGTTCTTTCTTCTGTTGAACACAAAATAAGCTATTTGGAAACAATTTGTTTGATCCATACAATGAAATTCAGAGGAGTCCAATGTTGTTTTGGACCCCAATGACTTGAATTTTTGGATACTTTGGAAACGTCTTCTTTTGTGTTCCACTGAAGAAAGGTTTGGAATGACATGAGGGTGAATCATTTTAGGGTGAACTGTTTCTTTAATTAATTAAAACTATTCTGTGCCAAAGCAGTCGTGAGAGAATCCAAATGAGTCTTAATTTAGAGGTTTCACTGTGTTCCTATAATGTGAGATTTCAGAACAGATGGCTGACTATTTTTTGTCCTTTCCTCTGAAAAAAGAAAAAGACAAAAAGACAATGTTAAGTCCTAATTACCAGACTATTTATATCATGAATCCAAAATTAACTTATGCTTATCAATGCGACACAAAATTTTGTGTTTTGTCTATAAAAGTACTTTGAATTTGTGGCTACCTACCTGTCTACCTAAAACTGTAGATCTCAAAGTCGAGTCAAGTCACCTTCATTTATATAGCAATCTAGATTGTTAAGAAAAAAAAAGTTGGGTCCAAAAACAGTCAGTATCTGGTGTGACCACCATTTGCCACACGCAGTGCAACACATCTCCTTCGGATAGAGTTGATCAGGTTGTTGATTGTGGCCTGTGGAATGTTGGTCCACTCCTCTTCAATGGCTGTGCGAAGTTGCTGGATATTGGCAGGACCTGGAACACGCTGTCGTATATGGCGATCCAGAGCATCCCAAACATGCTCAATGGGTGACATATCCGGTGAGTATGCTGACCATGCAAGAACTGGGATGTTTTCAGCTTCCAGGAATTGTGTACAGATCCTTGCAACATGGGGCCGAGCATTATCATGCTGCAACATGAGGTGATGGTCGTGGATGAATGGCACAACAATGGGCCTCAGGATCTCATCACAGTATCTCTGTGCATTCAAAATGCCATCAATAAAATACACACTGTCTGCCATCTGCCCTGTGCAGTGAAAACCGGGATCCATCCGTGAAGAGAACACCTCTCCAAAGTGCCAGACGCCATCGAATGTGAGGATTTGCCCACTCAAGTCGGTTACGACAACGAACTGCAGTCAGGTCGAGACCCCGATGAGGACGACGAGACCTTCCCTGAGACGGTTTCTGACAGTTTGTGCAGAAATTCTTTGGTTATGCAAACCGATAGTTGCAGCAGCTGTCCAGGTGGCTGGTCTCAGACGATCTTGGAGGTGAAGATGCTGGATGTGGAGGTCCTGGGCTGGTGTGGTTACACGTGGTCTGCGTTTGTGAGGCCGGTTGGATGTACTGCCAAATTCTCTGAAACGCCTTTGGAGGCGGCTTATGGTAGAGAAATGAACATTCAATTCACGGGCACCAGCTCTGGTGGAAATTCCTGCAGTCAGCATGCCAATTGCACGCTCCCTCAAAACTTAAGACATCTGTGGCATTGTGCTGTGTGATAAAACTGCACATTTTAGAGTGGCCTTTTATTGTGGCCAGCCTAAGGCACACCTGTGCAATAATAATGCTGTCTAATCAGCATCTTGATATGCCACACCTATGAGGTGGATGGATTATCTCGGCAAAGGAGAAGTGCTCACTAACACAGATTTAGACAGATTTGTGAACAATATTTGAGAGAAATAGGCCTTTTGTGTACATAGAAAAAGTCTTAGATCTTTGAGGTCAGCTCATGAAAAATGGGGGCAAAAACAAAAGTGTTGCGTTTATAATTTTGTTCAGTGTAGTAGAAAATGAAGTTTTAGTTGAAAGAGACACTGACACTGGTTTTCTTTTTTCCTGTTTAAATGTAAAGCTTGTTGCTTTGAGGAAATCTATTGTAAAAACTGCTTTATTAATAAATGTGATGTAACTTGACTGGAGCGCTGAATCACAGAGCTGGTGCAAACATCCACGTCACTATGATCAGATGCTTTCTTAACTGCTGTTTTCTCACCGCTGTCAGTTTTGATGTGTTTCTGTTGCCATTAAGATGAAAGCACAGCACACATTTACATATTCATATAAACGTCGCTCTCAAAAGGTTGGACGGTGTGGGGATGATTGCTAACAGTATATCACTGCAAAGGTATTTCAAACTTCATTTTACCCCTAAGAGAATAATGCAAAAGGACTTTGCCGTGAGGATATTGGGGGCCTTTAGATGCATTTCTAGACAACTCTGCGAACACAGAAAGCGGAGATATTAAAATCTGAGTTATGTTTGTATACCTTCACCTAAATACAACAGGAAGTTTATTAATATTTAAAGAGCTCCTCTTTTTAAACCCAGGGACATTGTCCGCTAGCTGCGAGCGCTTGATTGTTTCCATGCCATATTTTGCTGTCAGATCCCAGGCAGCTTTGAGGCACCCATCGCTCAGCGAGGACTGTTCCAGCTGCCATCCTCTCATTCCTCAGCAGAATGAATGGCTTCCCTACACCACGCTCCCCGTGCCGAGCTGGCTCTTTCATCTCTCTGAAGCCCTCTCGTCGTGATGCACTACGTGAGTATACATATGAGGCACAGCTGAAACGCGGCCCAGCAGAAGACTGATGAGGTTTCCACCTTGACGTGATGGAGCTCAATATGGTCTTTGCTGCAAGCTGATATGAGCTTGTGTGCGGGCTGATATGGTTTGTTTCAGATGAGTAGTTGTCTCAGGGAACTCAAATAGGATTCGTACGGCACTGAGTAATAGTTGTTTTGGAAATTTAGTAGTTGGGTTCTGTGTAAGGAGGGATGAGATGTGCTCTGTAGTGAAGTATGACATCTTCCATGACTATGATTACACAACACTAGCTGGTATTTGCAAGGACAGGTAGATAGAAGACGAGAGCAAAAATTCCTGTGTGAATTCCTATTGAAATCAATACATTTTGCCTGCGGAATTTCAATAATTCAGACAGCAGAGTTTCAGTTGATAAAAAAAAAAAAAAAAAAATCTTTGATCAGGTATTGACATTAACTTTTTTTGCTCACTGGCCAAAATGTTGACATCGATACCATGGGGAAAAACTCCCATATAGATATTTTTAATATTATAATTTGGTATCAGGTATATTAGGCTGCTGTAACTTTAAGACCTGACACATGGATCCATTATACTGTTACAAGTGCGTTTTCTTTCTCAACTGTTTACGTTCACTTAAAACATAACTGACTGTGTTCATGTGGACACTCGCCAACCAACATTTTAACATTATTCTGTGTGTATTTGACTGTTTAAGTGCAATAAGAAGCGGATAATAACTAAATTCAGTACTGAGAGGCGGCTTTATGTGCGCGCACTTTGGGTTTGAGTATAAAATACGCGGGAATGATTAAAATTATGCACAATACACGCAATTCCACGCCGAAATTCAAGCCCTGTAACCAACAATATTCATCCGGAGCAAATTAAGCGAGTGAGTGAGGAGAGGCGGGTTTGTGTGCAATTCCCTGTCGGAGAGATGAGAGAGAGAGAGAAATCGATATTTTTGACAACTACATTGGACTATTTTCAGATGTCATTTTAAAAGACTACAATTGAAAAATACATATATTATATATAAAATTCAACCTGCCAAAGTGGCTAGTAGGAGTGACTGTGTTACACGCCGCTGCTGAAATCCACCCACATTTGGCGGGTTGGTGGGTGTTAATGTCATGCCCTGGGCCCACAATTATAACTTAGATACTGTTCAGATTTTATGCCTTTAATGTTGTGGAAATATTCCCCATTCTATCAAAAAGTGTACTGAATATTGACATTTTTCAAGCTGAATTTAGAAATTCCTGTATCATGACAACACTCCTCTGTACTGCACATCCCATTCATCCAGAGCAGGTAGTTTACTTCATAATTCTCTCACACAAAAAAAACAAAAAAACTATCTGAAGTAGCTCTGAAACACTCAATTTTCTTGTGCGAGGCAGTAACTAGATTATAGAGTAAGATGTGCACATCTACTTAAAGAGCTTAATGGAAATAAGCATGACACAACATCTACTTTCAGCCTTGATATGTAAGAGGAATAAACACAAGAATCCCAAGGGGCTTCTTAAGAAATAGTATTTGACTGGCTGGTGTAATGTGCGCTTATTCAGCAGTATAGCAACAAATGAAACTATGGGTTATGAATCACCTCAGCTGTCTTCAAAACTCTGATTGACGTCTTAGAGAGCAAATCATTTTCCAAAGAACATGTCTGGTCTTATTCTGTAGAGCATGAGGGACACAATTGGACTCATGTGGAGACCTGACAATGGAACCAAATCACACCAGTCCACTTTGACCCCAAAGGATGCTGTATTCTTGTACAAAAAAATGACACATGTCTGCAACACTACTCAAAACCTTGCAGAAAATGTATGTCGCCAATATATGTTATATTCTGCACGCTAACAAGTAAGGTGTGCTTGGCTTGTGGGACGCTGAGCCACAGACAACTGGCTTGTTGAAATATTTCAAACTAGTTGGAGCTTGTTAGTTAGTTAACCAGCAAGACTACATTGTTTGACCGACTTGCACAAAATACCAGCTGGTCGGGTTTATGAAAATGCTATCATTAATAATCTAGAGTTCACATAGCATATGTGCTCTGCATAAATGTTAAAGATGCAACGAAGATGGACAAGAAGCTACAGCAGTGGTGGTCCACACTTACGTGCTGCCACTGGTCTCGGATGAGCGGTCGGTAGCGTAGAAAGTACTTCAGCGGGAAGGTCTCCACATCGGGCCACGTAGTGGGACTGTTCCAGGTCACCTCTAGTCTTCGTGCATTGTTGGCTATGGGTTTGGCCACCACCTTCTCAGGGGGGTCAGGTTTCACTGTTGGACCAAAGAGACGTCGATGTAAGCTCATGACCTATCAAAGGTATCATATTTTAAAGGAATAAATCCCCTCAAATTAATTCTGTCATCAGAATTTCATTTCTTTCTTCTGTGGAACACAGATGGAGAAAAGTTCTCAAATCGTATTCACATATGGTCATATTCTAATGAGTCACATAAAAACTCGTCTCGCCAGGTTTGACGTAATTGAACCAAATGGCACCAAATGTTTTTTTGGGCATCTCTTAACAGAATTAGTTTGAAAGTGCAAAAATGTATTTTATGCTTTTTCTCACACAATGATATGGTTTACTGCAAGAAACTACAGTTGAATCAGGACACACATTTTAACATTAAGACGGTTGTTTTTCAAAATATTGTTAAAGTATGCAAATGATCTAATTAAATATGCATTCATTTGCATACAACTCCATTATTTTATTTATTTATTTATTTTTACAGAGGGGATTTTGGATTTCTCTTATCAGGAAAACTTGTCAAAATCCAGAAAAAAGAAGAAACAAAATCACAATGTTCTTAGGAATAACATTTTATATAAACCAGGTGAATGATGTGAATAAAACCCTGTCTGAAAAACTCCAATATAGATTGTGTCTATATAATGTCTTGTCAAATGATTATCTGGAAAACTTTTCAGTTACTTTTAAGGAACTTTGTCTTTTTTAAGCTTGACAGCCCATATGCTTTCATGGAAAAGGACAGCTTGAACATTGTGCAAAATTTCTCATTTAGTGTTTCCTAGAAGTCATATAAGTTAAATAAATCATATCGGTTTAGCAATGTCATGAGAGTAAGAAAAGTTGTGAACTATTCATTTAACATAGTTTGGAAGTGTGAAACTGCCTCAAATGTTGAGATGCTAATGGTAAATGAGTTTTGACAAGGCTCAGTACAACAAGAACACATTTTTAATGGCTAAACAGAAAGAAGCACTCATGACGAATGCCACTAGCAAAACACTACAATGGAAAAAGAGATGAATGATGAATAGTGTTGAGATTTCCTCTTTATGATCCCCAGCTCATCCCTCTGAGCAGAAAATCAGTCTGACATAACACACACGTCTTTTAAAGAAGCCACACTGTGACATTTCGCGAGATGTCTTTTGAGCGAAGGCGTCCCCTGAATATCAGGAGATCCTGAGGTTTATGGGAAATAAGCAGAGAGCAACAGAGTGGCCTTTCTCTTCTTCTCAAGCTGCGGCATCCAAGGATCATTCTGTTTGCTCTGCGGTTTTAGCTTCACTCACACACAAACACATACACACGAGGACAAAGAGATGTTTCTGAGCCCCGTTCCCTTTACTATTCATAGCAGACACATAGTGGGTTCAGGATTTATAGCTCAGGCCTTGACCTGGCTTGAGCGAAACACTCTTTACGACTTTCAAACACTGTTGATGTTGTTTAGATGTCAGCTATTCGGATGCTAATTTTTTTTTTTTACGTCTTGGCATGCTAAGAGGGAGGGCTAGACTGCAAAAAATAATTTTCTTAATCAGTAATCTATTTCCCCAGTGAAATATCTAAAAATCTTGTAGACAAGATAAATTGCTCACTTTAGAAGCAAATATTCTTTCTTATTTTGTATTTTTTTTTACCTTGTTTTAAGCATAAACCCTCACTAAAATCGGATTATAGTTTTGCTTAAAACAAGGAAAAAACAATTTAGCAATGGGGTAGGAAAAACAAGTCATATATATCATGAATTTCAATATTTTTAATAGAAAAAAAAATCATACAAAAATACTGATTAAAAAATATATTTTTGCAGTGTAGCAAAAAAAAAAAAAAAGCATTACATTTAGTTCTCTTGTTCTTTGTAGATGTGGTCCATATGTAATGATCTGCATGTTTTAGGTCTACTGTAAGTCAGTTTATTTCTTTGATACTCATCAATATGTTCCCTACTTGTCACTGAAAGGTATGCTAATCATAAGTTGCTTTTTCAAATGAAATCCAATCGCTGTTGCATATGAAATGCATTCCATTTTCCATAAAATATACACTAGAACCAGAGGGAAAATATTTTCGGTGTCAATCCAGTGATCCAGACGGCATTAGCATTTTTATTACTATCAAGCACACATGTAGCCATGCATGTAAGTATTCTATTTAGTTGCCAGAAGCCGCCAACAAACAACCAATATATCAGAGATATTTTCTTCACTTCTGTTGGCCTGCTTTGGTGTTGTTCTTTCAGTAAAGGAGGTGATTGTAGGTTACCAGAGTGTCTGAAACACTTGAGCTCGATGTTTTGTCCAGGTCTGTTTGCTCATCACCAGTAAATCATCCAAGGTTAATAACGAATAGGAATTTTCTAAACAACTCTGGGTATGATTTTTTTTTTTCAAGCATTTTAATGTGTTTCCATCAAAACAACTTGTAAATGACTTCATGATGGCATTCTGTTGGTTAAACGACACACAACATTTCCTGTGTCGACATTAAAGCAGAAAATAATAATAATAATTTAATATAAACTGTACCTATTGAAGACTCCTCAAAGCTGATGGCGGTGGAAGCTCGACCCAGCGAGTTCACTGCTGTAACGTTGACCCGGTAAGGATAGCTGGAGAAAAGTTCTGGAAACTTCACGTGACACCTGTTCTTGTGAACTTCATCCCTCGTCACCTCCAAGGGCCTCTGATTGTGTCTGAAAAATTGTAAGAAAATGTAATCTTCTCAAGCAGTCTTGGTTTACGCAGTAAAAGACAACATATTTTACATTCTTGGGTCTTTTCAAGGGATAGTTCAGCCAAAATAAAATTATTCTGTCATTCACTCACCCACAAGTTGTTCTAAACCTGCATGAAATTCTTTCTGTTGAACATAAACGAAGATGTTTTGAAGAATATGGGTAACCAAACAGTTGCTGCTCCCCACTGACTTCCATAGTATACATTAAAAACGGTTTAGTTACACACATTCTTCAAAATATCTTCTTCTGTGTTTAGCACAAGACAGAAATTAATATAGGTTAAGAACAACTTGAGGGTGAGTAAATGATGACAGAATTTTCAGTTTGAGCTATCCCTTTAACAGCAACACTAAGTTATTGTTGTATGGAATAAATGTCCATAATTTCCGGAAGAAACAAACATTATTATTCCATTTTGATGTTTTGCAGTGGTACCGCATGGCACAAGAGCAGCAGATATGTTAAATTAGGCACTGCCATTTGCTTGCCCCCCGGGTACCGTCTGGGCAGAGGCCTTGTAGCTGACCTTTAAACCTCCTGATATCAGCTCTGCATGTGCATTGCAGAAATCTTTTATTGGGTTTTGATAAAGCAGCATATTTTCATTCATAAATCACTTGTTATGTAGATAATGTCTAGTCCTGACATTATGTTCTTGTATAATGACCTAAACTGCACAATTTATGACACTTAATGGATTATTAAGTTGTTATTAATAGAGGTGAAACAAGGTCAATGCTGTTTTTAAAGTCAACTTTAATTGCCAGTTCCTTTTGATGAGTGGGTTTTTTATTTTATTTTTTATTAAAATCTGACACATTAGCCACTGAAAACTATTTTTCAAAATGTTTTGAGTGATTTATTTCTCAGCTCAACAAGATATTTCTTTGTACATGTGTTATAAATGTACGTTTTGAGTAATATTAATTTACGACGTACTTACTGTAGGGTTAGGGTTAGGAATAGGGTTTGGTTTCAGGTCAGTCGCATGCAATTATGTATATTTAATAGTTATTACAAGTAACTATAAGTGTAGGACACTGTAAAATAAATTGTTACCAAAGTATTTTGAGTGAATATGCAATTTATTTCAAAAAGTAATTTATTCCTGGCTGAAGTATCACAAAAATAAATAAATAATAATAATAATAATTATTACTGACCTCAAACTTTTGAACTGTAGTGTATTTTTTCATGCTGACAAATTTAAATATATTCAAATATATTTAAATAATTATCTTGATTTAAAGCTAATGACGAAATCTCATTTAGAACTATTTAAATCTTTAAATGCTGTTTTCTTTTGTCATTCTCCAGTACAAACATCTCAGCCTATGTATAACTAATGTAGACCAAACTTTCCAGTTATACACTTAGCAGTATTCTGAAGATATTTTCAGAGGGATTTGTTAATAAATCATTCCTGGCCTGATTTATGTGACATTTTAATATAAAAACATATGGTGAAAATCGATTTTTTTAAAGGCTATGGACAGTATATTTTGATTTCCTAGGTAATGAAAGCATATATCCTGAAATCCCTCTGATTTTTTAAATTTTTTTTTATTTTTTTTATTTTTTTTTATTTTTTTTTATTTTTTATTTTTTTTTTTTTTTTTTTTTTATTTTATTTTTATCTTATGTGTTAACAAAATGAAAAAAGAATTTTGTACCTGGCTTTATCATATGTCCAGATCTATCTACCGTAAATATATACAGAATTGCGCATATTTAATGAGATAATGCCTAATTTGCATAATTAAACATAAACATTTAAAAAACTTGTAATACATGTTTTATATACTACTCTTTATATACTATCCTCAACTGAGGAAGTTCCATGGTGATATCTATTATTTAAAAATGTTACCCTTTTCACCTGTAGTGTCTCGCCTTAAAACTAAGATTTTAATATATCAGTAATATCATTAGAAATAGTAAGTAGTGCATAAAGTGTAGATTCAGACGCTTCCCATTTGGATAAAGCTGCCTTATGGTCGTCCAGACAGATGTGGACAGAAGGAGAGAGAGAAAGAGGGGTTGAGAGACCGAGAACTGGAGCTGTGCAGCGTTATCCACAGGGGCTTTCAGATGAGAGTCCACTTATACTGCCTTGAGTTCCAGCACTCAGAGTCAGACAGGCCTAATCAGCTCTCAGCAGACAGTGTCTGACCGCATAGATCACTGATTCAGATGAGCTCAATGCGTCTCAAAGCCTCTGCCGAACACGAGAGGGCATGACATGACAGACGGAGCGAGAGGCAAGCAGAAGGAAGTTGGGGCTGATCGGGAAGCCAGGGTTGACGGAGGGAGTTGCAAACAAAAGGAAAGAAAATATCTTACTGGACGTTGACTTCGAAGTCCGTAGGGATGAACGTCGGATGCTGAAGGTGCCAACTGCAGTAGAAGCCTTTGGGGTAGGTGTTTGATCGGCACGTCACCTGTGGTTCCTTCGGGACAACTGTGAAAAAAGCAGAAGGGGGGACACATAAGTACCTTCTCAGCTACAACACCTTCAGAAATAAATCAGCGGCCCAAAATACAAGTCCCAGGAGGCTTTTACGATATCCCCTGCTCCTTTGGCTGTGTAACCCCTTGAACCTCCCCATTCCAAGTATCAAGTGGGAAAGGAAATGTAATAACCGCCCATGCCCTCCTTCCAGATTAGGGTCCTTTCTTACAGCGCCACTGGACCGTGCCCACCACTGCAAGAATTGAAACTGATGACTTGGACCGGTTGCCAGGGTTACGCATACTATTACCCCTTCCCATGTGTTCCTGTATGTGAAACGGAGAGTGATTTAAGCTCCGCTGGCTGCCGAGCGCCGCCTTCTCCTTCCTCATCTCCATCGGCCCCCGGGGCCTGACAAACTAGAGCCCAGAAGAAACAAAACCGCTTCTAAGGCTCACCTCTGGGCTTCCCTTTGAGCTTTGATTGCGCTAAACATCGCACTAAGCTGTCAGCTCACACAGGTTCTTTCCTTACGTGATTGCGACGAGGCTGGCTTTGACATTTCTGATGGAGAATTCTGCTGCGGATCCTTGTATCTTTGCCCTTATGGGAACTTGCAGAGCTCTTAAGGCCTAATATACAAGGCACTGACTGAAGAACATTTGAAAGGGACTTTAAGACTTTTTCTGTGCAATCTTATAAGTGGTGCTTGCTAAAGTACCCTAACCTACATTTGGGACTTTGGTCCTTTTTTGTGTAACAGAATGTTACCTCAAATTATGTACAATTACTTTAGATGATCAACTTGGCGGATGATAAAATGGACAAAAATGTCCAGTAAGCATACCTGTACATTGAAGAAGGAACCCAAATAAAGACACTAGAATATATTGATAGACTTGAGGGTGGGCTCTTTTGATTTGGACCAATCAGCAACCACATAGTAACAGTCTACCAACCACCAAGAACACCCATAGATTGTCTTGTTTTATTTTTTTATAAATAAGTGAAATACAAATGAAGAAAATCCACCAGTGCTACAAGACAAATTACACTTGCATTCTAGATATAAAACAAGTCTTAACATCAGTTTTTCTCCTTGGGTAAATAAATCATGTTTAGATATCTTTACTATAAAACAAGATAAAAAATAAAATAAAAATATATTTACTGAAGTGTACAAACAAATACAAATTACATAGCCTAATAATAACCCATCCTTCAATAACCTCTCAATTGACCCTTTCACATTTTTCCTTTGTCAAATATATTTTATTTTGATGAGCTTATTACAGCAGGATAGAATTGTAGAAGATAGACAGCTGTGAAAACACATTTTATTTTGTTACTTGGGTGAAACATCTTGTCCAATTCATTAGTCCACAATGAAGAATCAATTGCCAATTGAGTTTTACTCTTTTGTTTAGAAGTAAACAGGAATATTGATCCAAAAAAAAAAAAAAAAAAAAAAAAAAAAAATCACAACCCACACATTAACAGACTGGTGTTACATAATTCATTGCTAGACTAAAATATCAACAATAAGATGCTGGGAATGATCTGTGTGGGAACACACTTGTTAGAGGAGAGGAGGGGTCCAGAGCATGATGTGTTTGACCTGACATTCCAGCCATGAGCTGCTAACTCAGTGCTTAGACAGTTTCTCCTTAGGAAGTGCATTCCTCCATAGAGTTCGGCCTGCAGGAGGCCTTCCTCACCCTCAGGACAAATGGGCACACTGACAGCTCACGGACCCTCATCCCTGGCTACCAAAAACACCGGAACCCTCCCCTTTCACTTCCCCACCCTTCCCAAAAGAAAGTGCATGGCCATCCGCACAGTGGACGATCTCAAAGAGGCGAAAGCGGCAAAACAAAAGAAGGTTGCTTTTCTGAGAGAATTTGCAACCTAGCAACACTTCTATTGTTTCCTTTATGCTTTTTTTCTTTCGTTCCCCCCGTTTTTGTAGGACAGAATGTTGTTGAATTAACAACAAAGACATATCTCAGCGTTCATCCTTACAAGTGATTTGATGTAGGCTACCAGTGCCAAAGGAACAGCATTAGCCAGAGATGTAGAGAAACTACACAAAAGTGTCACTTAAGTCATTTTGATTGCACTAGCGTTGTAGGAAACGAATGGGAACATTATTTCAAATGTCAGAGTTTGGAGGGTAAATCTCACAAAGAAAGGTCAGGTTTTTTTATTTTATTTTATTTTTTTACTGGAAAATTGAAATAAATGAAAAAAATATGAAGTTATTCAACTTTCTATATTTTTTAGGATCATGAAGTATTTATTTATTTATTTATTTATTATTTATTTATTTTGCACCATGACAATATTGTCATGAAGTTTAAGCATATTTTCTCCCAAAATTCTCCTTGTTGTAATGCAAAAAAACAACAGCAGTGTTGCAATAATGAATATCTTTTTCACTTACACAATAATTTTTTACTTACAATCTGCATACATTAAATTCAGTAAATGAACTCACTAACCAGTACTACTATGATGTTATTTACTTAATTGTAAATTATTTTTACTTCATATTATTTCATAGTACTAATCAAGAAAATAATGTCACAATAAAATAATAATAATAATTTGTGCAAACACATTTTCTATTTTCTCTCTATTGATTCCATGGCTGGTTACAGCCTGGCTATTTTCTTGACAGTTTTTATGAGATTCACCCATTTTGTCTCATTTTCCATGAATATTAAGGGAGTTCTTCCTAAAACCACACTGTGGTTTACATAAATGGTTTATGTAAAGTTGGAACTGCTTGCCTCATTATTGTTTGCCTCACATATTGATAATGTGCATGATTGATTTAATGTGCATTGCTGAGAAATTCTTTTTCTTGTATTTCTCAGGCCTCTCCGTTGTATTTGGATTGCATTTGAATGCAAGAATGTGAAAAACTAGGGCGGGATAAGCCCAAAAAGCCCAGTAACCTCTGTGATCTCAGTTTGGTCAGCAAGACCTCACTTTATGCAGCCGTAACCCTTAAGAGTGCTGTCATATCATATACAGGCCTAGCAAATGATACCTTCCAAACTCCTGGTACAAGAAGGGAAACTTCAGTACTATTTGGAATAAAAGCTGATAATTGCAGAAGTCAATGAAGAGGTGCAATTTAGCTGTCAGACGAAATACACTTACTGGTGAAAAAAAACCCTTCTCTGCCTCCGGAGTCCTGTTTTTATATATTGATGCAATTTAAACGAAACAGACGAAAATATTTGCCTTTGACCTCGGCTGCTTATTCCTTAACCCCACTTTTAAATCCGAATCCTACTTGTCACTCAACGTGCTGAAAGCATCATGTGCGATTCTGACCAAGTCTACGACCCTAGACGTGTCAGGTAAACTCTTTCACACACTCAACAAATCCAGCTGGTCATACAAAACCCCAAAAGGAAAGGCTGCGCTAGTGGCCCCCTGCATTGCCGGCTGTCTGCTCCCTAATCTGAGGCCATTAAAAGGCCAGCACAATGAAAGACATGGTTGCAGGGGTCACTTGATAAACGTCAAATCGCCAGGCCACATGAAAGGCGAGCGGGAGAATCCCAGGCGACCACCGCTATCATCACTAACTGCTGATCTGTCAGAGCCGGCTCTGAGCCCCCCTCCATGACACGTCTGGAATGTGTGCTATGTGCTCGGCAATTGGAAGCAGCGGCGAGAGGGGTGTGGGGAGGGGGGCAGGGGCTCGAGTTGCATGGAAGACCTCTAACAGCAAATAAAAGTGGATATCAGTCAAAGGAAACACCTAATGTTGTCTAGCCCAGCACCTAATGTGCCGTCAGACACAGCTGACAAGAAGTTCATAATCTGGAAGCATGCTGTGGGTGTTTGAAAGCTTGCATAGCCATAATTATTTAATAAAAAAATGTGTTGTCTAATGCAGCTGCTTTTGCAGTGATACACGAAGCATTTTTAAATATTTGCTTTAACAAATGGGTGCTCTATACAACACTTGACCTGTAAAATCAACGACATATGCAACACTTGGCCCATGCAAGCATTTATAAATATTTTTTTTAATATAAATTCTTTAGAATCTTCTTTGCATATTCTATTACTGTATTATAAATATGTTATAAAACAGTTATTACTAAATATTTAATTCATCTATGCATGTTACACCGCACTGTTCAATAAAGTCAACTTTCTTCAATTGTTATTTTCATTTAACGTGGATATTATTTAGGTATTTGATATTATACCTAGATATTATAAGATATTTGTTAATTTGGACTTATTTTATTTTTTTGCTTTTTGTAGGATTTAAGATGTGTTTTAAAGATGTGCTCGCCTTTATCTACAAATTCCAAATCGTATTATATTTCTACATTTTGGTTAACCTAAATTGTGCTTTTATTTTTTCATCTTGTCTAGAAGATCAGGATTTGGGGGGCGGGGTCTTCAAACAGGCAAAACCATCATCATAAATTAGCCACAGTGCTCGTCCTGTGCGGAAAGTGCCTGGCTGGCATCTTTTCAAGGAACAGCTTTGCTCCGTCTGTGCATGCATGCAAATTCATCTTATGCCTCGGATCCTAATCGAAAGTCCAATATAAAAAAAGCCCCATAAATCCTCGACAGAGGTGCATGAATCGGAGTGAGGGTGAGGCGTATAGAAGACCACTGCTATAGACCAGCTAAATGAATTGTTCTCCCACAAGTGCCAATAAATCATCAATCTCCTCTGAGTATGTACTGCATCAACTGAACGCTAGCGACAGGGTTTGTCTTTGCCCCCCTTTCATGAGCAAAACGAGGCAGCACTTTACTCATGCTTTGTTGGTAAAACATTTCTCCTCTTGACCATATGTTTCGACACACCGTAGAGATAGACAGAGCTGAGCAAATGGGAGAGGAAAAAGCCAGTCAGCAATCTTTAGCAGAATAATTTCAAAGCATCACACAAGCAAAATACACCATGGTACGGTGACAGTAAATCTGAGAGTAATATACTGTGCAGTGTTAACAGTCTATGGGGTTAACAATCTATTTAACAGTGAAAGCTGTAGAAAAACATGGTATATACTTTGTTTAAAAAATAGCCTGGTCTCAAAGGCATTGTCAGGGTAGGTGCTGTTGTTTTCACTCAACGTGTGTTCGTTCAGGGTGGTCTAATAATGTAAACCAGCTCTCAACAGCTTCAAATCACTAGATTTAGACTATTTTCTTACCCATGAAAATAATAATTTAGCATGACTTGTAGCTAACTGAAGCTATGAGTAGTAATTAAGTAATAAAGTTGCTACTGGTTAAATATATAACAACAAGTAATTAGTTTAATATGTAACAGTCCCCGCAGCTTTTCAAACTGTTTGCTATAATTGTCTCTTGTTAACTGCTGAGCTGTGTGACGCTACGCAAACCAACAGACAAACCTTTCCAGACCAATTGCTCAGACCATTTGGAGCATTCCCAGAAATCACATCTGAGTCTATATTATCACCAGCCATCCCTTTTAGCCCTCTGTGACCAAAGCAACCAGTCCAATATCATATCCACTTCAGTGAAATTGCATAAACAATACATTTAAAAAATCCAAAATTCTCTAAGGTGAATTTCAAAGGTAGCAACACAAGTTGTATATATGCAGTGACTAGAGCAGAGACCATCTGTACAGGGGTGGAATACATGATTAATACTCTCAGACGCTAAACCTCAAGGCAGTATTTTTATATTGAAACCATTAGCAGTTCTTTTTCCACAGACCCTCTCCTGCATTGTCCCTTAACCATCCGATTATCATCGAGACAAAGGGATGTTTTAGAGATTTTAATTTTAAGGACGTAAAAAGTTCTGGTCACTCCGGAGGGAATTCCTCGGATAGGGGTTTGAACTGTGAACTAGCACTAGAGTGAATCCCGATTTAGGATTAAGGAATACTTCACAGTGCAGTATTTTAAAATGGACAAATTGGAATTGACAAAGTGGACTACATTCTGTGACCCCGTCTTTGCATTTTCAAGTCTTGCACACAAAATAAACTTCTGCCACTGAATTTTACCAGTCAGCATTTTAGACCTAAAAGTAAACATTTGTAATCATGGTTTACAGGTTCCTGGGCATCTGCTATTCAGAACGCATTAAGAAAACTTCTCACACTGTGTCCTTCTTGAAAGGCAGTGCTGTTCAATCCTGCGATCAGAGGGCAACTTTCCTTTAGAGTCTTTAACATACCTACCTGGACGTTTCTAGTGATCCTGAAGACCTAGATTAGTTGTTCAGGTGTGTTTAATTAAGATTAGCGCTCAACTCCCCTGGAAGGTGGCCCTCCATGAATAGGATTGGACACCCCTGCATAAAGGGTTTGTTGTATAACTTTCTTCTTTGGAACACAAAAGGAGAATTTATTGAGAATATCCTGGCCACTGAGGTATTATTGGGGCTGTCAAGCTTCAAAATGATCCCATAGTGCAATGATATGTCTTCTGAAACCATACGATATGTCAAGAACAGACAAACATTTAAGATGTTACCTTGGCATTCACTCTAGCTCTACTTTGTGTGTTTGTGTGAGCATTGTTCTTTTGAGTCAAATCTTTTCAGTGAATCAACTAATCCAAAATGTTCAGTAGTCTGATTGATTTGTTCATGAATCAGACAGATATGGTTCTCATGATCACCTCACTGACAGCACACTGGATGGAAAGATTAACAGTGAAAAATAACAGAAATTTTAGCATGTTCATCACACAAAGTTATAGTATAATATTGTATGATCATATGATAATAAGTATTGTTATGTGATTTTGTGTCCTGAAACTTGAAGCTTGTGTCCACCGGCAATTATTTTTGTCTCTTCCTTCCATTCAGTCACAAAGTTAAAGAACCCAATACTGCAGACAAATATCTGATGGGGACAGGGAGGGGGCGTGAGTCATCAAGGGGGAATTAGCCTCTGAAGTGGGTCATCATGAGGGGCTAATTTGACAGAAATGTGGGGAGGAAGACTGATGATCGCTGAGCATGTGGTTGAAAAACAAAGAGGGACGGGCTGATGGATGAAGGAGGGGTGGGAGAGGTAAATGGATTGCCCTGGTAGACAACAGCATGGACAAAGTAAAGCCTGAACTGAGCAGTGTTTGGGTGGTCTTTGAGCCAAGGTGGACTTCCATGAGAAAAGTATCTCTTCCTGGGAGTTTTTCTTAGTTCTATCTTAACAATACCCTGAAATGTAAGGGAAGTTAAATATCTCTTACTGTATGTATGTCTGTGTGTGTGTGTGTGTGTGTGTGTGTTTTGTAGAGTTCAATCATTATCATGCATGCCTTACTGGGAAATAAGAGTGTTGTATTTGTAATAGATGGGTCTTGACAGGGGTGTTATTAATCGAGAGCACTGGGTAATGTGTTTGCACTTACTCTAAATTATTAGTCAAAAGCCAAAAACAAAAAAAATCTATTGCATATCATCTGAAGCATGAAAGTTAACACGAATGAGAACCACTAACATTCTCCAAGTGGTAATAAGGGCCTCTTTAAAACTAGAGTGAAAGGTGCAATCACCAAAATATGACATATGCATTCAACAAACTAGCTAAAGAAATATAGCTTATACCAACATAAAAAAGCAAATCTCCTAGACTTGCCAATTTGATGGTCAGCAAGTCTAGCTCAACTACCAACCTGGTTAAATTTGTGTTCAACTGGTTTTGCTGACCGGTCAGCTGGTCTGCCTGGCAATTGCCAAAAACAATCCAAACAGACTGTCCTAACCCAGTTGGTCAGAATGGGAGAGCTAAGACGTGTATATATATTTTCTAAAGGTAAGCATCAGGCTATAGCTCACAGACCATGTCATCTCCAGTGTCTCACAGCTCCCCAATTAGTCAAGGATTATCTAGCGGTGAGGATGGACAGACCTCAATGAAACATCAAGCTGTTCAAAAAAATTAATATTCCCTCTAAATCCCTCAGAACAGTGCTTCAGTTTCACTTTTTTTTTATGAATGTGTGCGAACAGCTGGGAAGTTTGGTCCAGTCTACAGTAGGGTGGGTAATGGTGGACGGCAAGTCTAATATTCCAAAGAAAGCCAGGGGATAAATGGTGTTCATTGTGTGGACGGAGCTCCCTGTCATTTCACAGTCATGCTAATGGCTCTAATCTGACAGTGGGCTCTGGCAGTCGGCTCTTTGCTCCTTGCCTTTTCCTGACGCCCCCCCCTTCTACCTCCAGCCCCTTCACATTCCTGTCCCCCGTGTCATCCGCCAGGAACGGGCGGCATTACATGCCTGTTTGTTCCCTTTGTCATTCAGCCTTCTCCAGCTATTAGGGTTTGGGTTAGGAGGGGCAGTGGTTTGGGGGTTAAAGACTGAGAAAACGGGTGTTATGAGGGGGAGGATGTTGGGTTTCTGCCTGAGACCACTAAGCTCAAACACTGGCCCACATTCACTCTACCCCTGCTGATCACTAGCCATTGTTTCTGATCAGTCAGGAATTTGCTCATGCAAAGCCTTCTTTGACTGAAAACCGTGGACCGTTGAGTTTGATCCACTGAAAATGACAGCAGAGATTTTGCTTAGACTCACTCTGGCTTTAGGGCAATAAACCTATAGATTTTTAGCCTCCTAGATCTACTCTAGACACCTGCAGATGTGTACAGTGTGGCTGCAGCCTCCTTATTATGCGAGCAGACTGAGCAATTGAGCTGAAAATTGGTACACCTAGACAATCTAAAGCCATGTGGGTCGAGCAGGGATGAGAGTGAATCAGCTTAAAATACCAAGGTAATCTATTCTGACAGGCCCAAAAGCAATTGGAATTTAACAGCACATGGGTGCTTCAGAAACCCATGGGTATGCAGGATTGTTTTCATCCTGTTTTGGCCCATCAGTCCGCTAGATAACGGAGAAGGTTGCTAAGAGTTTAAAATGTATCTTCAGTGAGGTGAGGTGAAGTAATGGCTTCTAATATGCGCGCAAGGAAAGTCATTTGGCCAAAAAAGCCCAACGACACATTGGTATTTGTAGACGGCTCAGTTCCTGTCTGGCAAATTTAATCCCGGCACAAAGTTGGTCTCAGGACTTACCACTCAGTGTTTAATTAGTAACTGTTAAAAGTTAAAAGTTTAAACCATGGATTAGAAGTCCTAGTGAGAGGATTAGTCCAAAATACCAGCCTGGGTTTGGAAATAGATTCAAGGCTTTAAATGCATGGGAGAGTTTATCTCGTTGTGGAAAAAGAAACCCAGAAAGGTCATTATGGGCAATCATTTAAGGATGGGCAGTCCTGGGCGTGCAAATGGATTGCAAACCTCACGGTTGTGTTTGTCAGGCGGATTCATGACACAAGCAATGCCTGACAGCTTAATTTACCAGTCTGTTAGATGGACACTTCTCCCCAAAGATGGAATGCCTTGATTTCACTCACGATTTTAATAGGTCTGACTGCTCCAGGGCTTCTGACCTGTGGGATAAAGATTCTATTACTACAAGGGCAACCCCAGAGTTGTGGTTTGCCTCAGAAAGACGGCTTCAGCCGAGAAACACTTGCCAGATGACTAGTTAAAATACAAGGGTTAAAAAAAAAAATGGGTGGAAATAGTTCTAATGGGGGCAACAGGAGCATAAAGTGCTCTCTAATTTCAGTCTAATTTTCTTTGAGAGGAAAATGACAGGTTAAGTTGAATGGTTCCCCTTAATATTTACCGTTTCTCCTGACATTTTCTTCTGCGGTGTTCTTGTGAAAATATCAGGCAGATTAACATTTCTGATGGGTAAGCCAAGAATCCCTGCAGGAATCACATCGGGGACCTAATTTCTGCACCGCAACGACGGCATAAATGATCCCTCTGCTTATAATTAGATATCGGGACTCTGTTGTAACTTTGGAACATGCTTGGGCCAAGTGAAAATTAGTCACAGTTCAACAGATGTCTGTAATTTCTGTAAAAAGGATATGAAGTTAAGTAAAGGTTTTCAAGCCAGCTTCAGACCCAATGTAAACATTCCCTCCCACAAAGGGCAAAAAGCGGAGGATGCTGTGCTTAGTCTACATTCTCGATTGCAAAGAATTCTGGGGTTCGTCCCAAATGACAAATCACACACTTAGCCGGGAGACAGTGGCCATTTGGGAATGTGTACCAGGGTTGCTTTGGGTGCTCCAGGCGTAAGAAAGAATGAATTCCATTGATTCACTGGACCATGAATTGACTTCAGAGAGTTTTACCCCCACCACAGCCGCCTTGCACCCAAAGTTCCTTTTGAGTTAAGCATCCTCTCTTCCATGCACCTACAGTCCACTCAGAACACAGTTGCTGTTTTTGCAGGAATTCTGACAATAGGTCATTTTTAAGACTAATGCATATGAAAATGAGTACCTGATAACCACTAAAATTATTGAAAATGTTATGAAATAGTAATTTCTGAGCAGGGCTTAAAACTCTTTTTGAACACAAGGCAGCCAACCACCATAAGCTGAACATGAAATATAAATAAGTTAAGAATGGATTATGGCATCTTGTATCTGTATTCAAGGCATGTTATCCTCACAAATACAGGCATTCTATCCTGATGAGTTCAAGAGTTTGCCGGGGATCTCAAGGAGGAGAGGATGTTTCAATCCAAATGATTGGTCAACACATACAGCATGTAATTGTACGGGAAGCTATCTACAACAAACACAACAAATACAATAAATGCAAAAAAAAAAAATGAACACTGTTAATCGCGTAGCATAGTGTGCATTAGTGTCATTTTTATATTTCATCATGAACACTACAATTTTGTATCTGTTACATTTGGCAATAAGGTAACTTGAAACTTTAATACCTGAAGTTAAAGTCCAACTGAAATAAAAATTGACCCTATTTACTTTGTTAGCGCATATGTGTCAGTCTTGTGGTGAACAATCAATCCGTGCAAGTTAAAACACAGAAAAAAATTGTTTGCCGTCGTAATCTTTAATCAAAGTCTGAAATGTTACTTCCGGTCTGGAATGGCGTCCCTTCTCTGATGACGTAGGTTTGAGGACTTGGGTTGGGAAACGCTTAACCACTCCCTTCAAATCGTTAGTCTGTAATGAGCGAGAGATGGAGAGGAGGAGCGCTAGAGTAAAACCCTGCCCTCTGTTCAATATTCCGTTTTACTGGGAAATACGTCACAGCACTGAAGAAAAGTCGTTTGCAACTTCCGGTTCACGCGGACTTTAAACAGACGTATACAAGAACAACCACTGGCCTTAAACCAACAACTCATTGTGTTAAAACATGTGCTGCCAACATATTTCACTAAATCCACTGCAGTCTGCCTCACCCCACACAAAGCTAAGGACTGTTTGGATCAGCAAGGCAGTATGCGATTTGGGCAAAATATGCAATTCTCATTAGGGTCTGGAGTTATGGGCTAGCCAGACCCAGAGTCCTCTGTCTCAATTAATGGCAACGACGTCCGCAATGAGAACAAATCACCTGGGTTCTCCAGACAGTCGGCTTCCATCTCAGAAGAGTTGGACAGATTCACTTGCAGACATCTGGTCCATTTACAAATTGGAAAATGCAATTTAAGAAAAAAAAAAAAGAAACATCAAGAGAGAATTTTGTGCAGACTGAAGATTCGGCAGGAACCAAACCAAACCCCCCTCTGCACTTCAGTGTGTCTGGCCCATAACTAATATTGTTTACCGGGAAGCAAGAGAGACAGTATGAAACAATATATAAAATACAAGCTTGTTATTCTGAGCAAAATTTTGCTTCTTTTATTAAATGTTGCATTGCTATTTCAATTACCCCTTCCCCATGTAACAAAGCTCTTTTCAAAGAGTTGCCTTTAATCCTAGAGTAAATAAAAACAGCTTTCCACATAAAACTGGGCCGTAAAGTTTTAAAATTAACGAGGCTCAGGAGAGAAGACTAAACCATCTGTAACATCATAATTTAAGTTTTATAGATTCACCCAATAAGGTTTTTATTCATGTTAAAAAAAAATTTGGACCGTTAGGGTTCTTACTCTGAACTTTATACAGGTAATAAAGAGAGAAATCTGTATGAATTTCGATCTTCTGCAAAACACAAAAGTAGATTTTGAAGGACATTTGGATCCAAACAACACATTCATTGTATGAGAAAAATATTTTTTTCAAAATATCTTGTGTTCAACAGAAGAAAAAGTCATACAAGTTGGAGGATGAATGAACTATCTGTTACCGTGAAATCCAAATCCACAATTCCCTTTTTCCCTTTTTTATGGAACGTTGCAGTGTTTATTATAAATGATTTATTCGGCCTACTTTTTTTGTTTCTCATCTGTGAAGCAGTTTAATTTGGATACAACAACAACGACCACAATTACTTTTTTTGTGGCGAATTTAATATGTAATAACTGTCAAACAAATGATAGAAGTGCCTTATAAATGTTAGTAGACTCAGATTATTGAGTTACATGCCCCATTGAAACTGGTCTTTATTTTTCAGAACACTCACTACAACTGCTACAATTTCTAGTTATGTTGTCCTCAGGCTATGTACATTATTTCATTGATCTTTATTAGTCTTGAGGTTATTAAAAGGTCAGACTAGCAAAAATAAGAGTTTTTCCAGTCTTAAAATGTTGATTCTTGAATTATACAACTAGAAACAGCTTCAGAGATGGGAAATAGTTCTGATAACTCAGAAAATAGTTGTTTTAAGACACAATGCTTTATATTAGTTCTTGAACTAGATCACGAACAAAGAACGAAGGGCTTGCTTTCATTTCAGCGCTGTCGTGTCTCAGAAAAGATTGATTCTTGTGGGGGATTACGTCGGCCCCCATAATGACGGTATGTAATAATTAATGGGATTAGGAGATTACAAAGCGCTCTTCCAATCTGCGCCCAGGGCCGTACCGCCTGTACTGTCTTTACACTTATCTGATGGCATGATCTCGTCGCTGTGTGCCCCTGTGTTTTAGCAACGTCTTATTCTGGGCAACCGGCGCCAGTCTTCAGATACAAAAAACTCAATGCAAGCAGACAGCAAACAAGGATAAGCAGTTCAGCAGAAATCATTGCTGCTGTTTGTTTGACCTTAAATCACTGTTGAGATGACATATTCCTGGGACAGCAAACAAACAAACAAAAAAACACGTGGAGTCAATGTAAGAGCAGCAATTACACATTCGATGGTAACATATTATTGATATTGGGCCAGTTTGCGTTTGATTAGTGCAATAGCTAATCAGCTAATCAGGAGTTAATGATTATCAACATGATACAAGCAATTCCCAAATGTGTGAAGTTCAAATATATTGGACAGATGCAATAATGAAAGGTAGCATAATCAAAATTAGTATTGAGCTCCTGTACACCGACACAAAACCCATTAACGACATGTACGTAGACGTACTGTAGGTATCTCTGTTTATTTTGTATTTCCCGTTTATTTTTACACACTTTTCTGGTGTCCACAAATCATGTGAAAGTTCCTGGTTCTACATGGTCATGGAGTTGACCATGACAGACAAGATTTGTATGTGAAGTGATTTTTATCACACGTCTCAAGTTAACACATATAATGTTTAAGTAACAGCACATTTGAATGTTTCTTGCATTGCCTTACTGTAAATGTATATATATTTTTGAAATGGTTGAAACTTAAATTATCTAAATTATACTAAATTATTATTTGTGGTAATCAACATTATTTTACATATGCTGTCAATATGACAACTTGTATTGAAAATTTGTTCGAGGACTATTTTTGTGTAAAAACAATCTTAAAAAGAGCAAATTCTCATATATAAAATGTATACTGTTGTGCAAAAGTGAGGTTTTTTTATTTTTATTTTTTATAAATGAATCCTGTTATTCAGCAAGGGTGCATTAAATTGATAAAAAATTTACAGTAATGACTTTTACAATGTTACAATTTGCCCCCCCAAATTTTTCTGTAGAACTTTGTTCATCAAAGAATCCTGAACAGCCTCACAACTTACACAAATACAGTATACTGTATTAAGCAACAAAACTGTTTTCAACATTGATAATAAGAAATATTTCTTAAACACCAAATCAACATGTTAGAATGATTTCTGAAGGATCATGTGACACTGAAGACTGAAAATTACAGCAATAAACTAAAACAGTTCATTTAAATTGTAATTATTTCAATATTACTGTTTTGTTGAGCAAAAAGACTTATTTCAAAAAACATTTAAACAAAAATCCTCCTGACCTCAATGTTAGAGTACGTTAGTGTACATTCCAAACACTAAAAAATGACATTGTGCAGATGAAACCGCACAGATTTTAATAATGTGGTAGGCCAATGCTTAACGGTCTACTAAATGAATAAAATAGCAGAGTTTTCCCACATTAACAGAGCTTGACACATTGAACTAAACACTTCTACTATAACTGATCAGTTTTATTTAATGCAGAGAGCTCTCAAACTTAAACTCCAGAGCATATGCTTGTCGTTGTGTTGTGCACCAGCATACTAATAGGCAGAGAATGGGAGGAAAAAGCACTAAATGTAGCCGGACATCTCTTAAATGAATGAGGCACAAAGGGGATTACCTCACCACATTTCTTCTGTTACTTTTCCACACACATAAAAGCAACTTCTCAATGCGTGTAACAATTCTAATTTGGGCCAAGGGATGGAGGGAGGGTGCAGGGGGAATCAAAAGACGCCGCTCTGGTCTGTGGATGGGGATGGAATGTGACAATGCTAATTATTGCATGCAAAGCTACAAAAACCACAATTCCACCTGATAATGGAAGTCTTTTCCTTTCAAAAACGCCTTCTAGAGTCACTAGTGTGAAAATCACTCCCACATTCTTTTCGGTTCGATATTTAAGCAAACCTTTTTCTTGGTTTTTGAAGCAAAAATATGAAATCAGTGTCAAAAAAATGTATAAAAGTAATTTTAAAATGTCTGTCATGATGGCAGGTACATTTAAATATAACTGCAAATATGACAAATAACAATTGGAAAGTCAAATGGAAAAATGTGCCTGTGACAACATTTACATTAAACTAAAACAATTTCAATCAAATGAAATCAGTAACAACAAAAAACATCTTTGCATTGCAGTGGCACAAGCATATTGATTGTATTTACACACTGTGTAATGCTGCTCAGAGGTGGCATGAATGCAATTACAATGGCATAAATAATGTTATGGGATAATGCTTTTTTTTTTTTTTTTTTTTATCAACAGAGAAATATGAAATGATGGTAAAAACTAAGTGATACTTTAAAATATTAAACTAAACCCGGCAGTAGACTCTCTCGATTCGTTGAAAGCCGCAGATTCGTTCACTAACTAAACAGCAGTGTGTTGCTGGAGACACACGACAGTTCTGCTGAGGCCTTCGTTGGAACTATTATTTCGTTGCAAAATACAGCTAATTATACTGACAATACTGGGTTTGAAATGCACATCACATTATATTACCCTTTATGTTTTTTGAACTGTTGTATAAAATCAGTGTCACATTTGTGATTGTATGGATATTTGGGAAACATTGCATTCTTGCTCGTACAATAAATAATCAACATTAAAATCAAGATAATTGTATCGAAGAGAGTTTGAGTCTTAAATAGATCTACAGTATATCCACAGTCTGTGTCTATATATTCTTCATGCTAGTAAGTTCTAAATCCCCACTCTTACAAAGGTGCATTGTCGAGAATGACAGTAATGTAACGTGATTTGCTAAGGCTGCAGACTCTGCACTCAATCGCTTGTGTGAATGCAGTCAGTTTTGACCACAAAAGTAAGGTCATTT
This sequence comes from Leuciscus leuciscus, assembly GCF_965113295.1. Taxonomy (NCBI): domain Eukaryota; kingdom Metazoa; phylum Chordata; class Actinopteri; order Cypriniformes; family Leuciscidae; genus Leuciscus; species Leuciscus leuciscus. Next base: position 6,682,365 of record NC_138723.1, read on the forward strand.
GATTGGATGTCATGTATTTGACCTTTTACGGCACTAACATTTTCCTGTTTTTACACTAGAGGCAGCATTTTGCCTTTTAGAAATAAAGGCTTGTTATAGTTATATTAAGGTGGGTAGAAATTAGAATCAAATGAATGGCGAAATTCTTGGAATCACTGTTGTACACTACTACCATTTTTGACAAAGGCAAATGTCAGATAAACACACAAGCAACCAAGTCATTTTAACTTGCTTCTACAAGTCTTGAGCTCTTTTGTCATGACTTTTGTTTCACGGGACTCTAACCCAAGCACATCGCAAGTGCATTTCTGCACCAGGTGAACTACGAAGCAAGTTTACTTTGGTAGAAAAACCATAATGGAGCTGGTTATGGGATGCAAATGACAATGTTTACGTCTACAAACAATGCACTATGGCAAGAGTGATTTGAGCTCATACCATAGTGAATAAATCTTTATTAATCTGCCCTGTAATCATAACATGTGTGAAGTTGTTGGTGTTTTACTGTGCTCATATCTAGTGCTCATTTCAGCTGGAAACCGCAGTGAATTGTATGTATAGGTACGTTTTTGAAGTAGATAGAGGCACGTTTTGTTTCCAATGAACCTAGGTTGGAAAAGAAACAGCGAGAGAAAGGGCAAATAAAAGAAACAAAAGTTGTTTAAAGGCTTCGCAGTTGGAACATTCAGAAAGAGCCACATCAATGGCGCCATGTATTCAAAGAGCAACAAACAGAAAGAAATGAGGTAGGAAACCAGAAGGAGATGATCACCAACATGTTGGAGAAGCTCTACATGGAGCGCACTGTTCTGTTGGGATGAAGCCATGAATGCTGTCCTGCAGAGTCGGGTTTATTCACTCGCTGCTCTGCCATGCTGTGGCTTCCTCTGGTTGTTCTTCTTCTCTTCTGACACCAAAAGACAACCACTGACTGAAGCCTTTCAGCGCACATCACCATGCCTTTGTGGAGCGTAACCAAAGGACATGAATGTTCGCCACAGCCAGGAATCGTCACGATTTGTCCGAGCATTGAGTCTGAAAGGACAGGTTTTGCCACATAGTTGGCTACAATGACCACAAACGTTTTGGAAAGACGACAGACTTCAAAGATCTGCTTGTGTTCAAACATGGTTTAGGTCAAGAAAAAATGTGAATAAAGAAAATGATGGCATTACTTACTCAACTCAATGTCGCTCCAAATCATGGTAAGTAAGTAAGTAAATAATAGCATTGGTTTATAACTTAAATAATTGTTTCCTATGATCCTCGTCGCCACTGATTGGCTGATTTGGCATGCTAAGCACAGAAAAAGCAGCGGCTTGGTTTTACATAGACTTGTTTAATTAAACAGGGTTGTGTCCTCATGTGACCTAACTGTATTCAAGACAACAAATGCATTTTGTTTGCCAATTGGTGTTGCTAAGATAATCTAGTTCCCTTTTCATTACACTAATTAAGTCATCCCAGTTTTAAATTAAATCTTCTAAGGTCTTAAATGTATCACTGATAAAACACAACACAAACCGTTGGGACTGTGAGTCATATTTCATGCAGACGTTTCTATCTACTAGTATCTTTCATCTAAAATAAAGTCTGTTTCTGTATTCTAGGTTATTGCTGTGAGTGGGGTAACATAAGATCTTGAAAACTGAAAAAAAACGCTTCTTATGAAATATTCATCATTCATGGGTTTGCCTGATGATATACACTGTATGCTGTCCACATGTGCTCATATTTTACTAAATGCCCCAGTCAAGCCTTTGAAGATGCATGCATGCAGAACGGAAGAAAGTCGTCTAATAAAGTGCATGAAATAAAGTTAGACTGCTATTTTTGTCTTGTTTTACAAAAAAAAAAAAATATATATATATATATATATATATACAGTACCAGTCAAAAGTTTGGAAACGTTACTATTTTTAATGTTTTTGAAAGAAGTCTCTTATGCTCATCAAGCCTGCAGTTAAAAAACAAACAAAAAAAAAACAGTAATATTATGAAATATTATTACAATTTAAAATAGTGGTTCTCTTTTTTAATATACTTTAAAATGTAATTTATTTTTGTGATGCAAAGCTGAATTTTCATCTGCAAGTACTCCAGTCTTTGGTGTCTTATGATCCCTCAGAAATCATTCTAATATGCTGATTTATGATCAATGTTGGAAACAGTTGTGCTGCTTAATATTTTTTTTATAACCTGAGATACTTTTTTCAGGATTATTTGATGAATAAAAAGTTAAAAAGAACTGTATTTATTTAGAATAGAAATCTTTTGTAACAATATACACTACCGTTCAAAAGTTTGGGAACAATAACTATTTTTTTTTTAAGAAATTAGTACTTTAATTCAACAAGGATGCGTTAAATTGATAAAAGGTGATGGTAACGATTTATATTGTTAGAAATGTTTTTATTTTGAATAAATGCTGATTTAATGAATAAATGCTGTTAACGTTTTACTCATCAATGAATCCTGAAAAAAATATTCCAAAAATATATATTAAACAGCATAAACTGTTTCCATCATTGATAATAACTGAGTATCAAATCATCATATTAGAATGATTTCTGAAGGATCATAAGACACCAAAGACTTCAGCTTTGCATCACAAAAATAAATTACATTTTAAAATATATTAAAAAAGAGAACCATTATTTTAAATTGTAATAATATTTCATAATATTACTGTTTTCTTTTTCTTTTTTTCTTTTTTTAACTGCAGGCTTGATGAGCATAAGAGACTTCTTTCAAAAACATTAAAAATAGTAATGTTTCCAAACTTTTGACTGGTACTATATATATATATATATATATATATATATATATATATATATATATATATATATATATATGTTCTTTCAAGATTAAATTACGAGAGCAGCAACTGCATTAAATATTTAGTTGTTTTCAGAGAAAATAATATTCATCAAGTTAATTTTTTAACCATGAAATCCAATCATTTTCATTACATTTGTGTTTAAAAATAAAAATAAAATAATAAAAAATAAGGTAAATGTACTTAAAAAAAAAAAACAGGATGTTTTGATATATAAAATACACTGATAAAGAAAATGATTTAAAAGCAAAGTTATTCCTGTTTTTGCTACTGCCCAAAGGTCAAGGGGAGGATGGCAGCACAGACAGCTTACAACACAATAGTTTCAGGTTTATCGACAATTGCATGATTCCACAGTGACTAATTATTGAGATTACAGTTTTGCTTTATTATCACTGAGCAGCCACTTAACCCCGGGAAACATTTCTTAATAGATTTTACTGTCACTTCAGACAAACAGCATTTGCTAAATAGCAAGTACCAAGGTCACTGACCGATTAATGTTTGCATGTGTGTGTGCTTTGTGTATTGCATGATGATGTCATCAACATAGCCAATACTGGAATGGTTTCCTCCTTCCTCCATTGTCAAGGGTCTATTGCCATTTCCCTAATCACAGACATTATGAGCACACGGAACAATTTCTCCATTAAAGTACCATCAAGGATCTATTGAGAAAACAATCTGACCACATAATCATCACTCCCTCGCTAGATCACTGCCAAACCCTAATGAGAAACAGAATATACAGCATAGTGAGGGGTTATATCTGAATAAACTTTAGTCTGACAAATAGGATTTTTAATTAGGTTAAACTGAGAAATATTTGCTTATTTAATGGCCATGTGTTTTTGAATATAATATAACTAACATGTCAGTGCTTCCTAGAGAACTGATTTAGAATTGAGAATTGCAGTCGTACAACTATACAATTTACCCTAAAAGTGTGAAGCTTCTAAAGTAAATCACATCTAAGCAGACACATGCGTTTCTGGCTTTCTACTGTAGAACCGTATATGCGCGTTGTAAGAATAAAAAAAAAAAAAAAATATATATATATATATATATATATATATATATAAAATTTCCTATGGAACCTTGTTTCCGCCACAGAATAAAACATATTAAAAGAGAATTGCGCGTTTTTATCTCACAATTGTGAGTTTACTTTAAATAACGCAATTCTGACTTTTTATCTTGCAATTCTGAGAAATAAAGTCAGAATTGCGAGATATAAAGTCAGAATTGCGTGATATAAAGTCAGAATTGCGTGATATAAAGTCAGAATTGCGTGATATAAAGTCAGAATTGCGTGATATAAAGTCAGAATTGCGTGATATAAAGTCAGAATTGCGTGATATAAAGTCAGAATTGCGTGATATAAAGTCAGAATTGCGTGTTATAAAGTCACAATTGCGAGATATAAACACACTTGCGAGAAACTTTATAACACGCAATTGTGAGTTTATATCTCGCAATTCTTACCTTATGACACGCAATTGCGAGTTTATATCTCGATATTCTGACATCTTTTCTCAGAATTATGAGATATAAACTTGCAATTACGAGATATGAAGTCCAATTCTAAGGAAAAAAGACTGACTTTATATCTCCCAATTGTGTTATAAAGTCAGAAATTTCAAGATATGCCCAAATAAATAAATAAGTTCCCACAACCCTGACTTTATTACACACAATTGCGACTTTATATCACACAATTTTGATGTAAACTCCCAATTATGAGAAAAATAAGTCCGAATTGTGAGATAAAAAGTCGCAATTACCTTTTTTATCTTTTATTCTGTGGCGGCAACAAGCTTCCATAATTTCCTTCTAAATTTCATGCAGGATGGAAACATCTGTCAACAGTAACTCATCCTTGTGTCGTTCAGAGCGCGTCATTTTCTTTCTTCTGTGAAACATTTTTTTTCATACAGCACAAGTATGAGTTATGTTCTATTCTTTATCAGCAGAATACTCAATACAACACAAAACTTAAAATATAATATTATTAAACAATAAAACTCTTTCATATTCATTGCCTTGTAATTCCATCTTTACAGTCTGTAAAACTCCTTCAATCTTTTATTTCTAAACTTGTCATTTACTGAACATGTCAAACCTTAGCTTGTAAACTGTAAAATGAAGTCAAGCTTCATCTAAGAGTTCAGTCACAGATTTCCTTGAAACTGCAAAACTAAATTAGGATCAAACAGGGGGCAATCGAAGCAATTTGCGATAAAATCTCAGTGAACTTCCATTCGATTTGAGTGACTTTCTAAATTGTCTCCAAGTGGCGACAGCATTGCATTGACTGGTCAGTCTCACCAATTACTCTTTCCGTCAATATTGCAACGTGTGGCACGTGTTCTCATGCATTCAAAACAGAAGCTCATTTTACTATTTTATTTTTGTGGTATAATAAGTAAACAAAACTTGTTTTTACTTAAACTAAGATGATTTCCACCCCCATCAATACAGTATATTTGATAATTCGGGTAAACAAAGACTCTATTTCAAGGTACTTGCCTCATAATTGTCTTCGTAATGAACTTTCACATAATGAATATTCATTCACGGCTTCACACTCTAGGACTGTCTTCTGGTTACAAGGCCACTAATTGAATTGCTCGTGTGCAGAGGACAGCCGATTGCTCTTCCGTTTTTTCTCTTTCACATAATTATGTTCTCGGCTGCCAATCAAACCTGCCAGCTCTGTTTGTTTAGACTGAGCCAATTTGTATCCCTTGTAACCTCATAGATCTAATTTACAGTTAGCTGTATGAAAATACAGCCCGAATCTAGAGTAATTAAAGCACACACACACACAAACACTCACAGTCACTGTGTGTGCTTTACTTGCATACTGAGCTTAAGTGCACAGGCATGCATTGATGGATTTATTGACGGCAAATAATCAAATCTCCCACTTGTGAATATCACAGAGTCTGCTTGTGTTGGAGGTGTACAATCAATAGGACGAGACACACATGAAAGAATAAAATATTTTTTTCAGTTTTCCAAAGCTTTTTTATGCCAAAAAATTTAGACAAAGTGTGATTTCTTTCAAAGCACAAAAACTCTAGCTATATTGTAAAAAAAATTTGGATGGATGATCAGGAGCATATTTCTTTTCATTTTTTGGCAACATTTTCCTTAATTTAAACATTCCAACCACATTTTGTCAACATAAAATGCTTAAATAGGGCAGTTCAAACAAATCACTGGACTACATAAAAAGAAACGACAAGACGTTTCTGTTTTCATCCAAACACCCTCTTCAAGTAACTCTGGCAAATATGCACATAAGTCACATGATCTGCACACAAGTAGAAGTCACATCACTACCAAGCTGTCCACATAGTATGCTTGTGCGAGCTGACGTGACGGTATCCTTCTCTTCTGTTTATGTAGTCCAGTGATTTTTAAATAAAGAGTTTGTTTGAGCATTTTATAACCTGGATGTTTTAGAAAGTTATAGACAGATTAAACTGGGCTGTAAAACAGGGTAGAATTAATGAAGTGTGATTAGTTAGAAAAGCGATAAAGCATTAATATAATTAGTCATGTCTGTAGAATCCGGAACGAGGACAAAAGGGTCTCAAAACACGTTTTGAGCTCAATGTTGAACTATTTACATGTGGTAAAGTGGATGCCTGTGGACTGCAGGCCAGTGATAGGCTGATGTTAAATGAAGATGTATAGATTTCTAAGCTATGTTTTGTAATGTCTATTCAATGTTTTTGTCTGCCACAAATAATGCTTTTTTAATTACCTGCTAATTGATAAGCAGTTAAGTTGATTAACGGATCAATTGGCAGCCTTTGTTTTAATGATTATGATTATGAAAATTATGCAACATAATGGAATGCCTTAGAAATAACAATAGTTCAGCTGCTCTGCTCTGAAAATAAGCAGTCTTGCTCTTGTAACGTGTTAGATTTCTGCATGCGCCCTGTGGATACGGTGAGATTTCAGATAGATCACTTACATGTTGGCTCTGCGTTTATCATCTTTCATCCGGACCTGATTTGACTTCCATGCTGGTTTATGAGGTTGGATCACATGGAGCCAGACAGACTCAGGAAACGTCTAACTGCTTATTACTGCTTGTTCTGAGCGGCATACTGGCGTTTAGCATGAAAAATAACAAGCTGAAGGAGGTTAACTACAGAGTGGGATGTTAGGGTAATTCTCTCAAAAAGTTGAAGAGGGTGTCTGTACTTTGAACTTTGCGTTTTAAGAGCTTGACCAATTCCGAGCCCTCGTTTTGGGCATCAAGTCGAAAGCAACTCATCAAAATTGTCAGTACTGCGTTAAAGCTTTCTGTAACCATATACAGTGAGCTTATGCATGTTTGTGTGTCAGAAGAGAGGGAACTCTAACCTTATGCCGTTACTGTACACAAATTAGAGACACATTCTTTCCTCGTTTTGCAACCCTCTACCAAAATTTTCATTGGAAATCTAACTCCAACACACTAACACAGACATGTTAGGTCAAACCACAGAATGCTAGCCGCTAAGGGTGGAAGTCTTGACATAGGAAAATGGCAACCATTGGGATAAAATCAAGCTGACCTCTTCTTGCACTTAAAAGTGGATAGATTCGGGTATTGCACTGTTCCAAACCTACCTAGACAACCTACCTAGACATATACCTCATACAGAGATCCTCATATGACCTGATTAACAAGAACCGAGGGTGTGCAAAATGCAGTTTATGAGTTCAAGTCCAAAAATTTTACAAGAATAATTCCTGCTAAGAAATCAAAAGTTAACTGGCGAGTAGTGCAGAAATTGCTCAACCGTGGCACATTTCAAACACAATCAGAGGAAGCCAGTGCCAATACAGCTCATGTTAATAGCATTTCTACTGCATGTAGTGTAATTTTTGTAATTGCTCTGGGTTTTAATAATTCACAGTATGGGCGCAGCACTGCCCTCATTATATGAGGTGAAAGACCTCTAGGGGGAGTAGAGATAGACCGTACAGCATTATTCCTACATTATTTATACACTTGGCTAAGATCCTAATCATAATGAACACTGTTTATTTTTCATCTCTAAATGAAGGCCCCTTTTATTGGAATGAAAATCACGCCCTCTAAACTCAAGGCTCAAACGGCATTCAAATTGATAGAGAGAACTAGTGTAATGACTACTAGGTTATGATCACGACGATGGCCCTTGGAAATGGTCTAAATCCAGATTTAGGATTTGTAGAGACTATATTTGTTAAACGGTTTAGTATTCAGCACATGATTAATCTTTTGTGTGTGAATGAGGTCTTGTATAGCGAGTCGCTAGAGTGTGACACAGCGTTCCATTATTCCATCTCTGATGAAGCAGTGAGGCGAGACGAGAGATATTCCCTGTGGAAATGCTCTGAAATCATTTTTCCTTTTGGAAACGCAATAACACTAAGAGCCTTAGCCGCTACACCTGTATGTTTTTTTTTTATTGGTGGGCAGCTTGAATAATTAAATTATTCATAATTTAATCCAGCTGTACTCCATATTCAATGAAAGGGAAATCCATTTTGGAACTATTTTACAGAGAACCTTTGGACTGTCTGTTAGCCTAAGTCATCTATAAGCTAGTATACAGATAAAAAACAATACTGATGATTTAACTAATCACTCAAGAGCATATTCAAGTTTCTGTCCAATAAAATGCCTTCAAGAATGAGATTGCCCCTCCTCCTAATGCCACTTGCCTCCAATTAACTATAGCTAGCAGCAAATCATGGTTCAAGACTATGATGTAAACAAAAGCTTCTATAAGCTATGTTTAAAAGACTGGTGGTCTTCTAAATGACCCGCCTCAAATGGTTGTAATAGAATTTACATTATAACAGTAAAAAAAAAAAAATATATATATATATATATACTCATTGTTTATTGACCCATTGTTCAACTGAGGCATTTCATGGAGTCTTCAAAGATTTTTTAAAAACAGAAAGTGCTACACAGAGAAAACAGTTCTCACAGCTTGCTTTTATCTTGTTGAACTTCAAAAGAATTTCAAGAGTGTTTCACAGCGTGGGAGTTGTTAGACCTTCCATATCTTATAATCAAACTTACTCTGCACACACTTTACTGCTGTTTAATTCCCAGTTTGAGCAGAGGGCACACCCAAGGCATGTGCCAAACTGCAAGGAACAGGAAATGAGCGCTGGCACTTATACCTTGCTCAGAATGAGATGTTTCCTCTGGGAAGCTGCATTCTGTTGTCAATTTAGATGCAAGCAGGTGGCTTTTGTTCAAACTCTTTCTGAATTAATCAGAGCAAAAATGTTGACAAGAGACAGTCTTATAGAATATATGATCATGATAGAGGTGGGTGAATAATGACAGGGTGTTTAAGTTATGTTTGTAAGGAATTTATCACTTATTTAAGAATATGCAAATCCACACATGGACGTATATGTAATTGCATAGGCTACATGTTAGATGACATCACAGTACTTTTCCATTAGATATTTGATATTGCATAATCATAATCAGATATCTGCCTATGCATAATCAAACGTCACCAAAAGTGCCTGTCCTCTTTCACTCTTTTCTTAAAATTATGTGGCCAGTTTTCATCAGAAATCTGGGCTGTTCTCATTCCATTCCAGACACTCTACTAAATATATTGATAAGTTATATTTCATTGAATAGTGTGGTGGAATCTATCGAATAAACAGAACTACGCCCTTGTGATTAGCAAATTTCAGGATGTAAACAATGGAAGTTTTATAGAGTTTTTTGATCAGTTTGCTTGTATTTGGATAAATATTTAATAATACTAATAATAATAATGGTATTAATAATAACAATTTGTTACATTTATATAGAGCTTTTCTCGGCACTCAAAGTGCTTTACATATGGAAGGGGGGAATCTCCTCAAGCACCACCAATGTGCAGCATCCACCTGGATGATGATGCGACGGCAGCCATACTGTGCCAGAACGCCCACCACACACCAGCTTATTGGTGGAGAGGAGACAGAGTGATGAAGCCAATCAGTATATATATATATATATATATATATATATATATATATATATATATATATATATGGGGATGATTAGGAGGCCATGAAGATGGACAGAGGCCAATGGGCAAATTTGGCCAGGATGCCAGGGTTAAATCCCTACTATTTTTTCGAAGGACATCCTGGGATTTTTAATGACCACAGAGAGTCAGGACCTTACTATGGATAATGTATACTGGACTTTTCCCATGGAAAAAAAGGTCAATGTCACCATTATTCTGGCAGACATTACATTCCCACAACAGAATAAAGGTAAGGCAAAACTGTCACAAAGTTATCGATTGTATGCTGCTTGTACTAAGACGAATCTGCAGTCTCATATCTTTCAAACAATGCATTGGTTGACCTTATTACTAGACAAAATGCTATTGTAAACAAGTGATCAATGTAAGCATTATCAAACACGGGGCCGCCAGCCATCTTTTTCTGCAAAGTGGTTACATTTGGCTCAAGGCTCTGTTGGGTGTAAGAAAGGTTATCCTGTGCCCATTCGTTGTGGCTGAATACGCCGCAATTGTACAACTGCCTTTTTCAATTATGGAACAAATAATGTTTCCCTTTTTGTGAGGGGTTGGTAAGGAAGTTAGGTGGGTGGAGCCATTAAGTTGATAGGATGTTAGGTAGGACGGTTGGTGCATTCAGTACAATAGGGTATGTCAGTTGATAGGTGGATTGGTAACTTTTGGAAGGTAGGTTAGATTGTTGGGTTAGGAAAGGAAAATGTGGGAGAGGGGTACACTCAAAAAATGAAATTTTGCCTCTTACTAAATTTAATTAATTAAAATAAGCAAAGGTAACACAATTGTTTAATATTTTGTCACAACTTAATTTAATTGTGTTCAATGAACCTAATATATTTAAAGCTGAAGTTTACTTAATTTGTGTGAAAACTACATGAATCATTTTTGTTGACAACTAACTGGGCAGTGGATCTGTAGTTCCCAGCATGCTATTATTATTATGCTATTTTATGTGTTTTTCTGTAAATGGAAAGATGTTGTTAGTTAATGTTAGTGTTTAATATTCAGTTATGTTAGAAACTTAGAGGACTTTCTGTAATGTTTTTGAATTTTGTGGTTACCATTATGCAGAAGATTGGCGATAGTTTAGGGCTGTGGGTACTCAGTATATTTTCTATACATGCATTAAACCTCTTTTGCAGACCTGCACAAGTAATATTCAATATTACTCTGTAAAAAGTGGTTTTAATTAAACTGAACACTAGTAGCTTCTATCATTGCAAATAACTGTAGAGTCAAATTAGCTAAAATTATAATGTTGGTGATTTTAGGCTGGGCAAAAATTAAATGTAGTCGACCTGACAAAACTAATGGTTCCCTTAGGAAAATGTTCCTGGTTGCATTCGCACTGCCAGTAGGAACGCTGAAGTGACGTAAGCCGCACTTGTTGTTGTGACTTTTATTTTGACGGCGCGGCGGACCTTTATTTTGATGCCGCTGAGAACGCCAGAGCCTGAGCTCACAGTGCTCGCATTCTCCGTGTTCATTAGTTAAGATCTATCTAACAGTCCTGTCTAATACGTTATTAGATAGAACTGTTATGCATAGAAAGTAGACAGTAATGAAAAGGTATTAGCGTATGCCGTGTGGTTGATGTCAAGTGTTGCTAGCTGAGCAGAAATACATAATCATGATTGGCTTGGTCCCCTCATTAGCGTAAAGGTTAAGAGGCCCATCTATCACTGTTTTCCATGTTTGTAGAGTTAGTTTGTGGAGTAAATATATAGGCTATAATCTGTGTGTTTACACAGCTTTTTTTTTTAATGGCGGATGCTGGTGTTTCACGTGCGTTTGGCCGATCAGCGAACACTAACGTCACTGTAGTTCCTATAGCGCAGGTTTAGACCTGACTCTGAAGTAGGGGCTAAATAAGTTCCCCCAAAAGGAGTTCCTAGAGCTAAAATCATTCCTAGTTCATGCGGTGCGAACACACCAAAAAACAGGTGCTCCTGTCAATAGTTCTAGGAACTATGAAAAGGTTCCTCTGGGGCGAAAGCCCCTATACACATACCTACCCACTGACCTATCTACCTGCTTCACAGAAACACCACCCACTAAATAAACTACCTGCTCTACCCCCTCTTACTTTCTACCCACCCTATCCACTCACCCACATACCAACCTTACATAGCCTAACCTAATCTAATCCCCCACCCATACACCCACCTACCCTGCCGGCCAATCTACATATCCTGCACACACACTGAACCTAATCTGACTTCCACCCATGCACATGTTTACCTACCCTGCCCTCTGAACTACCTACTCCACATGAAATCACCCACCTACCTCTCTGCCCTATACTGCCCATCTACCCTGCACTCAAAAAAATAAGCTGTTGAACAAACTTGATTGACCCTGGTGGCTAGTTCCTAGAACTAAGTTCCTAGAACTAAGTTCCTAGAACTACCCGGTGTGAAAGCCCCTTATGTGTAGGGTAGGTATGTTGGCAGGTAGGGTAGGTGGTGGGGAGATAAGCTTAGGTTTATGCAGGGTAGGCACACTAGGTGGGTCAGTTGGTAAGGTAGATAAAAAGGTGGGTACATAGGAGTTATTGGATGGGTTGGCAAGTTTATGTTTGCTAGGTAGTAATATGTTTTTTGGCTTGGTTTTCATCTTTGGCTTGCTCACTGGGGGAATTGTAAGGGTCTGTTACCCGTGAAGCTTACTGAAAAGTCTTTTGAAAAGCACTAAACAAATAAAAAAGTAAATGCCTTTAGGAAATGAAATAGTTTTGATTCAAGACAGAATCCCAAAAAATCTGTACTGGAAATGTCATATAGTAAAAAAATAAAAAAATAATAACGTCATCAGCTTTGGATTTGCAGTAGTATGTTTATTTGCATTTCCTAGATGTTCAGCTGTGACAGGTGCCTGAGGTATCTGAACCTTCCACTAAATACAGTATAAACACACACACACAGAACCCCAACCTGAGTGTGTTTGCATGCATGTGTGTGGGCTATCTTTTGAAGTTAAGCCTTCACAGATAAACAGCTTCACCAGCTTTTCAGCGTGATGAGCTCACTCAATGTGGGACACGCTCCATGTTGACGCCGGTGGATGGAAAAAAGCGAGCGCCCACCTTTTAGGATTCCAATCGAGCCAAGATCAATAGTGATGTGTTATTCTGCAATAAAACAGGCTCATCCGAAAGAAGCTCTTGTGTTTTGTCATCTTTGTTTTCTTTCATCTAGCCAGGGTACTTATGCGTGGGTTATGAGGGGCTGAGTTCTTGTTGTTTGTTTGAAGAAAAAAGAGGGCATAAGTCCATTGGAGCTGATGTTTCTCTGTTAAGAATGTACAGACCCTCTTAAAGCAGTTGCTAATCTGACATGGTTCATCTTGGTGGCACACGGGGTGTGTTATGTAATGTTTAAAGCTCAGCTACTGTTTTCAAGCCTGTCCTGAAAACATTCTGATGGTCTGAGTGGATACAGATGTTTTTTGGTGGAGGTTTTGCAGATGGTTGTCGATTTCTTTTTGTTTCATTTTACACTAGCTTTTCTGCTACATCTTCTACAATGCATTATTCTATTAATCTTCTTACTACCACAATTCCCCAGTACAATCACAACTCCAATTCCAAGGTATCCAGAAATCTTCCGATGCCACGGCCTGTATTGACATTGTCTACTTCAACTATAAATAACGACGCTTTTATGTTACTAGGGAATAAGGTTATGACTGAGGAAATGAACCACACACGCACAAAAAATGTAAATTACTTATTGATTTTCTTGCTTTTCAGACCCACATCCATCTTAGGTCTGAAAATATGTTTGACAGTAACCATATTCCCACTGAATAACATGGAAAAGCTTTGCTAAAATATACAGATAGTCTGGAACGGGTAAGCATTTAGCAATATGTTCTCTTTCTTTTTCCCTTTTCTTCCTGCATCTGTCTTTCTCTTGAGAACATGCAGACAGTATGGAAAGAATGGGGAAAATTTGATTAGAGAGGAAATCCTGGAGAAAGAAGCTTGTAAATTACAGCTAAAGTTCAGCAATCCTTCTTCCCAAAGGATGAGAAAAGCTGCTAAACGGCATAAATCTGCTGCAGAGAACTTCAGCACGTCACATCTCTATAATTCTCTTTCCTTTTCCTCTCAATTCTGCTTAATGTAAAGCCCTGGATAATTGATCAGCATGGACAATTTCAGCAGCAATTGTGATAATGAAATGTGCTCCACATATTCCAGAAACTTAAATGGTTTAGATTCATATATTTTATATATTGTGTAGGATCATATCAACAAAAAATAACACATATACATAATTTAGCATATTCAAAATGTAATAATATTTGTCTTCTGTAAAAATATTTTTTTAATAATATAAGTTTTCGGGTTTCACTTTATTTTGATGGTCCCTTTAACACATTCTATTGACTATAAGTAACGTTGCACCTACATGTCGACTAACTCTCATTAGAGTATTAGTAGAGTATTAGTAGACTGCTAGGGTTCGAGTTAGAATAAGTTGACATGTAGTTGCAAAGTTACTTATAGTCAGTAGAATGTCTGTTGAGGAGCATCAAAATAAAGAGTAAGCAGATATTAAGTTAGTTGACATGTATAAAGTTACTTATAGTCAACAGCAATTTCAGAAGGGACCATCAAAATAAAGTGTTATCATGTTTTCTTTCACATTATGATGCGCAATTTACACAACTTATAGTCAAAATAGGTTGTTTTTCTTTTTATTGAGGACGTTCCACAGAGGGAAGTCTAGGATTGCAAAACCATTAAAAACAGAAGCAAATTTTTGCCTCTCATGCTGGTGAGTCTCGTCTAGGTTTATCTCGCAGAGCTTTTCTCTCCCGCTCTGATATAATTACTGTATTCTACATTTGGCTGACCCGTTCTCCACAATCCCAGAGGATGCCAATGGTAAACAAAATATCAATCACATACAATAAAGCTGGCAGGGAAAAGGAGTTCAGCCTTAACAAAATACAAATAAGAACTGGTGCCATCTCTTAAAGAAATTGACCAAAAACTTTTTTGGCCAAAGCAATGATCAGAACATGGTAATTCAGACTTTTTTTAATGGGGGTGTATAGTTGAAAGCAATTTTCTTTTCCTGTCCCTTAGGGGGAAGAGGAAAGTCATTTTTCATGTTTTGCTAATGACACAGAATCTGCCTAATAGTCGAAATTTTAGCTGAGCACAAATATGCAAGCATGAGAGTAATTCAAACAGGGTATGGAAGTACTTTGATTATTTGGAAGATATAAGGTTAGCCAGGCATTTGGTTTTCACATCTTTGAAATGCATGAATTGTGGCACAATAGTTTTGCAATGTGCTCTTTAGGATATTAAAATGCTGCATTTTCATGCAATTCTATCATAAGAACCACAAACGTTAACTATATTGATAACTATATTATCATCCACATCTGTCACTTTAAATTCTCACGTTCTTTAAAATGTCTTGTGGATTCTGATTGGCTCTCATTGTTTTTTTCGTTCCTCAGCTGGAAAAACATCGTTCTGAATGTGATATCGTTCATCTGTGCGGTTTTCGTTATAGCTCTGTGTGGACTTCGCTACTTTCATAGGATCAGAACAATTAATCAATATAATTATGGTTATTACAGTTATTGTCTTTGACATGAATGGGCCTTAATTGTGTTTCTTTGGCTTTCATTTCAGAGACACAAAATGCTTTCATTGTATGGAAATACCAAATCAGATGTTCTTTAAAATATCCCCGTTTGTGTTTCATGGAAGAAAGAAAGGTTTGGAATGGCACAAGGGGCGAATGAATGAAAATTATCTTTGGGATACCAGAACAAAACTTCTTATTTTTCACTTTTTGATGATTTCTTGTTATCTTCCCCAGGTTTCACGCCACACAAGGGCTGTGTGAACTAGTTTAATGCTTTTGTTTGCCTCTGCTTGCAGTAAGATTATAAAAGTTTAATAGTTACGGCATCGTGAGCACTCAAGCAAAGAAGAGATGACCTCGACATACAGTGTGTCTTCTCTCAAACCTCCTCCCTGACAACCACCGCAAAGCAGCCCAACACGAGCATGCTATCTCTGACAACGCTTACCCTCGCATACTTTGTGGTCCTGCCTGAACCCTCAGCGTTGCTTACTGTAGACCCAGCACTTTATCCTGCAGGAAAGCAGCTTTTTCCCAGGGCAGACAAAACATGCCACTTTAATGGCTTTCTCTTGTTTCTTACAGCTAAATGGAGACAGAACACAAGCAACAGAAACTCAACAGCAGGGAAAAGGATGATGCAAGTTTTGAACTTTACAAGAGGTAACTTTCTGGTGAATATGTTTTTTATGCCCTTATACTTTTTATGAAAATGCTCATCAGGCTGGCATTACTTTCAGTGTAATTTTATGCTTCAGTGAAGGCCAACACAGGTTTTTTTTTTTTTTTTATATTTTTTTTTATAGAAAATATCTTGGTAGGTAGTCATTCGTTTTTTTTGTGCAATGGCAAACTATTGGATTTGACCTGCCAGTGATTTAAATTCATGGATACATTTGGTGAATGTGAGACATTTTGGTTAGACAACTTTCAGAAGGAGTAAATGAAAGACCAAATTTAAGTAGCAAACACGCTCACAAAAGTTTAGTATTATTAGTAAACTTTGCTATGCTTATGCATCATATTTCCTGCCAACCAATAATGCTACAGAGGACTGTATTAATCATACTGAGTGTTTCAAGACAGCTTTATGAAAGTATGATAGATGAGCTCATTATTTATTCCAAAATCATGGGGTTTCATATACTCAATGATTACACAATTTACAATCTTGCACATTATGTAAAAAAGACATCTAGAAAATCTGGTCACATTTAAGAAATGTAGTTGTGGATCTTGTTAAAGGTACTTTAATTCTTGAAGATTCTTTACTTTTACAAAATTAACTGAAACTGTCTGCAGTTTTGGTGCTCTTTAACTCTTTCCCCACCATCACTTTGTTTTTGTTTTGTTTTTTGTTGCCTGTGAGCGCCAGAATTTTTGATCATTTTCACAACATTTTCACAGATTATTTTTTTGAATGAATATCTGAACATGCAACATATCAGAAGAAAAAACGGAGGAAAAAATGCTTTTTTATTCTAGCTTAATGCAATCTTTTTTTTTTATCAATACTTCAGTTCAATGTGGGTTTGTTTCATAAAAAAAGCAACATTTTGAGCAAAAAACAGAGAAACAATATGATTTTGTCAAAGACTACATCCAGATCAGATTCGGAACGATGATCAAAACTCAGAAGGAGTAGATCGAGTCCATCAACACCCCCAAAGCTTTACAGTCCTATAGCTCGTCCTGCGTCAGATTTCATTCAGTAACATTAGGCAGTTTTGATTTATATACTGTTTAATGTTGATGATCGCGTTATTTTACATATGCATTTGCCTACATATGCTATTAGTTAGAAAAATGTACCTCCAGAGAAGAGCATTTTGCTACATATATGCACATAATTGTAAATATATGTAACAGAGTCCTCTATTCATTATATTTTTTACTTAACCTGTTAATGATGTCTTCATTATTTAATGTGTTTGAATAAATGTCATGAAAACAAGTTATTACAGTTTATTGTCGTTAAATTGTTTATTTCACCATAAAAATGGAGTAGAAACAATTCTGTTATTAAAAATATGATATAAAAACTTCCTTATGTGCAATTTAAATATTTGTAAAACTCAGTTTTAGCTATTTGAGTGTTTATTATTAAATAAGTTTAATTAATTACTTGATTATTAATTTATAATTTATTTTTGGTTTTGGTTTTTCGGCCAAGTGCATCCTGATGTTTCGGTTTCAGACCAGACTTTTCCTTCTTCAATGCAACTTAAAAAGTGTTGGATCTGGTACTAGTGGGTAAGAAGAGACGGCCCACAAAGACTATTCAGAGTCGTGGACAATAATTGATGTTAATGCGCTTGAGATGTTGAGCCATGGTGCTTGTGTGGATGATATCACATCAAGTTTGTGATGTTTACTGATTTCACTCCTTGTCTTTCTTTTTTCTTTATAATTTCTTGTTTCCAGCTACAGGGCCACACTGAAAGCAGAAATGCTGTGCAGTGCAACAATAACAGACAATAATAACATATTAATATTTAATATACATTGTACCAATGAGGATTCAACTGTAGGCAGGGATCCCGAGCACAATGGTGAAGAAAGAGATTAAAAAATAAATAAAAGCAGTAGCTATCTTGAACCATCCACTCACAAACAAAACCAGCGTAATTATCAAGGAAATCATAACTTATTTCCTATGGTTTCTCAGTGAAAGTTGACCTACAAACTGTTTTGGTTATGGCAGACCACTAAAGACTGTTTAGAGGAGCTGAAGGAATCCTTGTAAATGGCCAGACCCAATTCTTCCCCTCTAATTCCTGGCAAGCGTTCCTGCCACAGATAGGCAGAGTGTTTGACGTACTTGCGGAGGAAGCCTCTCCCTGTCTGTGGGATTGGGACCATGCCATTCTCATTCAGACACTTAGCTGCAGAACTTATCTTGTTAGCTGAGCCGTCTTGCCCATGACCCAGCCGCTGTGAGAGAGGAAGCGCGACCACACGGCCACTAGCCCACCAGACATAAGCTCACAATCTGTTTTTTGCGAAGCAAAGCCACACAATGACATATTGTTTACACCTTTGCTTGTTTAAATTAACGGCATCTGCTAAACAGAAAACACCCTGTAGCCCACTCAAAATGTGGTGTGTCACAATGTGCTGACTTTTTAACAGTTTTTGCTTTATCAACAATGCAGTAACACACTGACGTAGTAGGTGGAGTATGTGGTTATGAGATCTGATCACATGAGACACATTTAAGACGTTACTACCAGGTGTAAATGGCAATCTGTGTCGGCTACACTTGTGTTTAGATCACCTGGAACAGATGTTAGTACGGTACCAGAAGTAAACAGCGGAGACATGTGTGATTAATGTCTTAAAGGGACGGTTTACGCCAAATTTTAAGTTCTGTCATCATTTACTCACCATTGTTTCTTTCCAAACTAGTTTGAAAGTGATACAGGTTTGGAACGACATGTGGCTAAGTAAACTATCCCTTTAAGATAAGTCTTAATTTGCTCTCCATTTTATCTTAGGAGAAACAATCGAGACTTAGTTCACACTTTCTTCTTGCAGAGACTGACAGAATAAATGGAAATAAAATAAAAACTTGCCATAGTTTTTGGCAAGTAAAAACCGCAATCATGCTCAATGAAATGTTGCATTTGTAGTGCATGTAAAATGAAATTCCTTTAGAGAAACTAGACTATTTTTATTCATCACGTGATGTCGCTTACATTTCGTTCAGTTATTTTCAGCGGCCGTGGAAGTATGCAGAGGCGGGTGATGAAGTGCATTCCTCATCATGTTCTCATAAGAGGACTCATCTCCACTTTTCCCCTCTTCATTCGACTAATTTGATTAGTCAATGAAATTGCTGTCAGGCGGCGTTACGGGTAGCATCTCGTCACATCATATTGATTGCAGTGCTTTGCACATTTGCTACAGCAAAGCAGTTTATAATTTAGCTGTGGGGTTATATGGGAGTTGCGGAAAAGAATCTACCAATTCTACCAATAATCTACCAAAGTCTAACACGTCACCCACGTTTGTTCTAAATGTTCATGCACAGCCTATCTGAACACATTTGATGTTTAAAGTGGTCCTGTAATGCCATTTTCACAAGATGTAAAATAAGTCTCCGATGTCCCCAGAGCGTGTATGTGAAGTTTTATCTCAAAATAACCCATCGATATTTTTTATAGCATGTTAAAATTGTTGTTGTATAGCGCTGTTTTTGTGTGTCCCTTTAAATGCAAATGAGCTGCTGCTCCCGGCACAGAGGGCGGAGCTTCAAGAGCTTGTGTGTTAGCAGATTACCTCACATACACGTACTGAACATTTCAAAAACTTGTAGCCTTTTATGTTCAAACAGGAGTCGGACAAAGATGGAGAGACTCAAGAAGAAGTGACATGTAGACTGCAACAGGGCATTTCTGAATGGTTAGTTGATGAATTTACGTATGCAGCTGATGTGTAGTTAACCATCTTCTAGTCATTTATTAGCATATTCTGTCATGATAATCTATAAATGGTGTTCCCAGAGGCGGGGTTTATGTACATTTTAGGGTTAGGGATGTCACTAACCCATGAAGAAGCTCATTGTAGTCCCTACCACCCGTTTGTTGTAGTCCTTAAAAAACGATTTCTGTAAAAGCAAATATCTCCCTTTGCTTTGAACTTTGAGTATCATAACTTTGCAGATGTTGTTTATGCTCAAACAGCAACATTACACACTAACTGAAGTTAAAAAAGTTAAATCATAATCAACCACCCCTTTAATATACAGATATACAGATATTTAATATACAACTTAGAGTGATTGAATGTCCGAATAGGTTTTTGGGGGCCACTCAGAAGTCCTACCCTGACCCTGTTGTATTGTGCACATCTGGACAAGGCTTACTATCTTCTCTCACATCATGTTGTATATCCTCATAAAAAAGATCCAGTACGACAATTTAATCCCATCGACAAATATATAAGATGTAAAACTTGCACCCCAGTGACTCCCACACAGATAGAAGCAGCTGCTTGCTGGAGAAGACAAGGCTTGGGATCAGGGGCCGGAGGAGAACCAAGGAGCGGTCAGGGTCAAACAATGACGTTTGTTGTTAATAATTACACTCTTCAAATACACAGTGGAGAGATCCAAACAAGAGGTTATTGGCCTTTATGAGATGACCGGCTAGCAAGTGGCAGAAACGACCGCAGTGCTTGTTTACAAAAAGAAGAGTCGGGGTAAACACTGTCCAGGGTTATTCAAAGTT
The DNA here is from genome assembly GCF_965113295.1 of Leuciscus leuciscus. Classification (NCBI taxonomy): domain Eukaryota; kingdom Metazoa; phylum Chordata; class Actinopteri; order Cypriniformes; family Leuciscidae; genus Leuciscus; species Leuciscus leuciscus. The sequence continues at coordinate 6,703,114 of NC_138723.1, forward strand.
CTGGGAAGGATGTAGTGAATATGAGGAAGAAGAAACCAGGATAAACAGTCACTACTTACGTCCGACACGGAGATTGATCTGGTCGCGGCGCTGGCCGTCGGGGTTCTGGAAGCAGCTGTATAAGCCATTGCTACTCATGTTCACCTCCATCAGGATGAGCCGTGGTCCTTCTTCTCGGCGACGGGCCTTCACGTCCGTGCCATTCACCTTCCACGTTACAGAAGCGTCGTTGTCCAGCGAGCCGCATTGCATAGTGACATCACTTCCTATCCTTTCATACTGGATCCTGGCACCTGAGGAAACAGAATCATCATGAGGTCATCACAATTGCACTAGAGGTCATCATAATTGCATTACATTTACTTTTTTCCAAGGAGCACATGCTCCTACGTTGAAGTTAAATAACTATAAGGGAAATGTATCAATATTCAGTTTACATTGGTTTATTGCATAATCAAAATATGAAGGGGAAAAAACCTTAATGGGGGACTTCTAATAGGACTCTTATTTTGAAATGTCTATGTTTTACTGTTGCAGGCTGTTCATTCAAAAAGATGAGGGAGATCAAATATGCACTCTTACAACCATCTACAACATATCACAATATAAACACAAACTAAACATTGCCATAATTAATCTGTATAATGTGCAACAGTGCTGAATTTTTACTTTGAAATGTGTCATATTTAAAGAAAATCATAACCATTTGAAGTTTAATAATCATATTAGACTGTATCTTCATTCCTGTTTTTCCATCCCTAAATTTAAGACCTCTTAAAAATGATAATTAAGATGTTTGTTATATCATTTAATATATTTAAGACTATGGTAACACTTTACAATAAGATTTGTTAGTTAACATAAGTTAACTACATTAGTTAACATGAACTAATAATGAACTGCACGTATACAGCATTTATTAATCTTTGCTAATGTTAATTTCAACATTTACTAATGCTTTATTAAAATCTTGTTAACATTAGTTAATGCACTGTGAACTAACATGAACTAACAACGAACAGCTGTATTTTTATTAACTAATGTTAACAAAGATTAACAAATACAGTGACAAATGGATTGCTCATAGTTAGTTCATGTTAGTTAATACATTAACTAATGTTAACTAGTGAACCTTATTGTAAAGTGTTACCAAGACTTTTTATAAAAAAAACGTTTGTACTTTTTTTAGGTCCTTCAGACTTTTTTATTTGCACACATGCTCCTAAATACATTTGAAAGTTTGCGCATATCTATTTTAGTCTCAAATGTGAACCCAGCAACATGCTTTTAAGACCAATACAGATCATGTTTTTGTATTTTATTGTGCTGATTTCCATTGTCTTTCTATCTACACATGCGGTACATGCATGCAATCTTTGACCGTTGTGTTTTCCACTGGTAGACAGGACATGTTGTTTGTGTTCATGTACAAAAAAATGTGAGGAGAGTCTCTTGAAAGATTGTGTTTGTCGCATTGGATTATATGAGATTGTGAGTAAAAAATAAATAAATAAAAATCTATGAATGAATGTATTTTGGCTAAGAATATCGGACACAATTGGTGTTTGGTTTGCCTGAGGTGAGAAAATAGCAGGTCTGTTTATTTTTCTACTTAAAATCAGTTCGGTCATTACCATGCTTTTCACAAGAAAAGGAAGATGTGGTTGTTTTTCTACAAAATCTTTTTCACACCCTAAGGCATGTTGTTATGGGCTTTGACATCAAAAGAAAATAAATTTCTTCATGTCGCAACCGCAAGTAATGCCCTATAGATGTCCGCCGTCATGCGACAGCTGCAACAATGAAAGAAACATAAGAAAAAAGAAGGTTCAGAATACACAAACAGGCAAACAAACAAAACTCGGAGAAAACATCAATGCCACTCTTTGACTTTCATTACGACGTCGTGACTCCGACAATGCACAGGGGTCGGAAAAAGCAATCTCTCTTTCTTCCACTGACCTGACTAACTACCCCTGTAGCTTAATCCACACGCTCTGGGCAAACCAGATCCATGAATTTTACATTTACTCCGATGTCAAAGCCTGTGATGCAGCAGTGTTGAGAAGAATGAAAAGAGAAAGGCTGTTGCGTTCAAGAGAGGAGGACTGTGACAGCGGCGACTGCTTGCTATAACACAGACGTGCCCATTAGGATTCGTTCAGTAGATAGCGTGACATGCAGTCCTAAATTTGACAGCAAATTTCCTGCTTAGAGAAAACATGTTTCTATCTTTACAGATAATAACTTACAAGCTTATAAGCAACGACAAAATTGTAAATATATTAATATCTTTGATAGCACCAATGTTGCTACAGGGAAACTTTTCCTACAGATAAGCTAATTTGATGTCTGCTAAGCAACCAAAAACTAAAAAACAAAACTAAAAAACACACTTTTAAATCCAAACAGGACACTTTATAATGGCATTTATCATTTTAAAATTACAGAATGGCAGTAGAATATTTTTTTGAATAAGTTAGGCATCACTTTCGTCAGTCTTGAATTTCCCCAGTAACTTGAATGTCTGCTGATTTCATCATCCTGATTACCATTCTATAGATTTTATTTTATTTTTTATTTAAAAAAGGGGTAATTATATTCTCTTCACTTTCAATTAAAATGTAATGTATTGCATGAATTCATAATGTTTTATATTCAATACAACTCCCCCGATACACATCATTTCTTTGAACCGATTTAATTGTGTCCATTGAACAAACATGATTATCATTCTCAAACATATGTTAGATATCAAAAAAAGAAAGGAGGGTAAATGCCTGAATTCCTGCTGAACTACTCAAAAGGTCATTTTATAGCTCAGTTTTTTGAGAAACCCTCAGAAGACGATGCTTTGTGAGGAATCTCAGTTGTGCAAGCTTGTGAAATATCTCCTCTCTAAATATCTTTAGTATGGAAGTCATTGCTTTGCCCTCTGCCTTGTTCCCTTTGAGGATTCTCATTAAGGGGTTGCCTCTCACTTGTCTGCCCACTTCTTCCAGACCGTGCTATTACGGAGCATCAAATAAATCCATTTCTTGTTTCCTGCCTGCTTATCTGTTGAAGCTGCGGGAAGGCAGCGATAGGGCGAGTGAACGGTGGCGCATTGGCACGACACAACAAAGCCCAAGAACAATTCCTCATATCTGCTACCTTTCGATAGCTCAGAATGCCTAATTCCCATTATGCAATTACCAGGTACTTCTTTCACAGCCTTATCAGATCTTAGGTTTGCTTCATTTTGCCACATGGTGGCATAGAATTGGCAATTCAATGCTACACCATAACCACATTTTATCTTTAGGATAGAACATTTGTGCCAAAAAGCATCAAGTTTGATTCAAGGAGTTGCCCTTAAACTTTCACTACCCACAATAACCTCATGGCTCAACATGTCAAAAACTCCAAACATATTGCTTTAAACAAACCCAACTACACAAGCCAAACAATTTCCAATACATGCAAGTGAACATGCAGTTTCAAGGGCAATGAGTTTGAAGGTCCCATAAGCAAGAGAATGGAAGGGGAAAATATGGCTGAAGTTTAAAGCAGTTGTCAAACTGACACTTAATAATGTAGATGTAAACTGGCTGCAGAGGTTAGCGGAGGCGTCATGTAGAGATGAGAGGAGAGGGACTTTACACCCACATGGAAGTGCTAAAGGTTTATGAGCAGGACATATGCAGTGTTGCTTGTGGAGGGAATTCTAGACTGGCCAATAGAGGACCGGACAGACAACTACAACTCCTGGCTAGATGAGGAACAGCTGTCCTCCTGAAATATGCAGCAAAAGCACAAAGCAGTTAATTGGCTGGGCAAACAGAAGCTGTCTGTGTTAATGAGTGTCCTTTGTTCTCAAACTCTCACAAAGACATCGGAACTTACAATTTATAACTCACTATCGCAGAATATTGTTTTGTGAAAGTACACAGTGCACACAAAAGTTTCATGCAGGACAGTCCCTACTAAAAACAGTTGTCGAATTTGGGATACTGGTGGCCAGTGTGGGACGCTGGTATGCTGCTGTCTCAAGAGGGTTCTTAACTAATTTAACCAGTAAAACTTCACCAACCAGCTTTACCTGCTTCAAACCATCACTGACCAGAATAAACCCGCTTGAAAATAGACTTTTATTACCTCCATTTTTCAAAAAGGTCAATGACTTTCATTGCCTGAGTCTTACAATGTAAAATTTGATTCCTCCAAATCATGAATATTTTGTTCCATCTTTGGTTTCATGGCATCAGCATGCTTTCAGAGCTGCCAGAGTTTACAAGGACTCGTCACACTCAAGCCTCCAGGCTGCGGGTGGGCTGGGTTGTACTGCGGCATATGGAAGTTTTCCCTCCCTGATATTATATTGTAACACAGAGGGATTTTCACACAAACAAAGGTCATGAAATGCTCCATAGTCTGCAAAAGGTCAATGGGATTACAAAAGTATCAGATTGATACTACATGGATCAGACAGCTTCATCATTGGGCTCCTGGGCTTAGACGCTCTACATTGGGAATGTGGGTTTGGCTACTTGGTTTATTTTCTTACACTTGTCAGGGGGGGATGCTTGCTTACTCCTAGCCACTGGCACTGTTCCTGCTTTTCTCTCTCCTCCCAGACCTCCTGTGATGCACCACATGCTTCAAAGACTATCTAGTTGAAGACCAACACAAGTTTCGCTTTAGCTTGTGACCTACGAAAACCCCTAAATGGGTATACTAAGTATACTGACTAAAATGAACAATTATCCAGTCAAATTTTAGAGATGGAACTATTGCTCAAACCATCTTCAAAGCCAATGGTTGATCCACTGCTGGATCCATGCTCAAAGTCAATGTAAAATCTCTGCTCTACTCCCACCAGTTGAATTTTATACAAAGATCATAAATTGATTTTTTGAGAACAAAGCATAAACAGCCCACAATGAATATTATAATACACACATACAGGGCCACTGATAAGAGGGGGACTATTCTATTCTATTCTATTCTATTCTATTCTATTCTATTCTATATATACTGTTTATATGCAATATGAAACTATAAGAACATTATTTAACATTGGTCATATTATTCTGCTCAGTGTCATGTCTAACAATGTCCTTCAACTCTAAAATCTCTATAACATCACTATATCTACTTTTTTTTTTTTTTTTTACATTGTTATTTTTTACATAATATCTTCACTAGTCGGAAGAAAAAAGATACTAGGATGTAATGATGTGGGCCTTGCATCGTTCTTATTTAAAAAAAAATAATGGCTTATTATTTCCCCAATTCAATGCACAATGGAACTTTTGACAGAAACTCAGTCTCACTTTGTTTCCCCAGACACATGAGCAGCCTTCCAGAGGAGATGAAACAGGATGTACAACTCAACAGCCCCTTGTGATGGAGAGCAGCATGAGGCAACGCTCCAATGCAAATCGGCACCAGAGGAGATTAAAGCACCCCATCCCACTCGCACCCAAAGCCCTAATACACAAAGGCAACCCTGATTGAACTGGATCCTAATCTCAGATATGCACTCCACAGCAATAGCAACCCCCCCCCCCCCCCCCCCCCCCCCCCCAACCAACCACCCCCCCAACCAACCACCCCCCCCCCCAACCAACCACCCCCCCAACCAACCACCCCCCCCCCCCCCCCCCCAACCAACCAACCTCATTTGCTAATACACAGTAACATACATCCTTAGGATTCCACATGTGGAGTGGAAATCTAGCTGCTGCTTACAGGCTGTGCAGATATATGGGGCTGCGCTTGATGTGTTCATGTCATTGATTTGGTGCAAGGTTGGGAATTTCAGGAATCATGCAAGTATTAAAAGACGGCCTATCAAGAGCATGGTTATGGCAGCATAATACTATTGCATCAATTGGACCATATGTTACTATGGTGGTATTGATGCTATGCTGTGATTATCGTGATTGCGAAGTATGCAGGGAGTTGGTCTAGTCTTACACCGTGTCCCAATCAATCGGGTGTTTCCAGTGTCTTCACTGAAAGTATTTATGCAACAGCCAATCAGAACATACTTAATGTTTAATGCTGTGTTTCATGCAAAGTTGATGTGGGATATTTATATTCACCTACAGTACTTCCAATCATAAAGGTGTTCCATTGGCCATTATATTGTAAGTGCTGATACTCGAAAGATTATATATAAGGAAACAAAATATGTAAGATTCCCCAGTAGCCAAATTGCAGAGGATCACTGCAAACATTTTGCAGGCCCAGGAATACATTCTGTGTGCCAAAATGTGAATGATCACTGTGTACCTGAGTGCTGTCATGTTTATGTTTGCATGATATACTCGTGCATCTGGGGAAAAACTAAATTGGAGTTGTGAATTTCCTAATCACTTTCCAAGTTTAAAGTCAGAGTTTAAGTGATGTTCTATTGTATTTTTCCAAGAGGGAAGTTGGAAATTCGGACTTCCACGGCTATCTTTGTTGGGATTTTGGACCAATGAGATTTTGCGCTGACGAGTCACTAAAACCAAGCGTGACAAATTCAGCTTGATGCAGACATAGCTGGAGAAATGTGATTAATTAATTGTTGCTTTATTACATTGTGTCATGTCAGGGCACTCTAATTTAATTCTGTGAAGATCATTGCTTGGAAGAAAAAATAAATAGGCTAAACACTGCAGTACAACTAAGATTTTCTCAAGATGTGCTTGCCAAAAAGTATGCAGTCCAACTCAATAAGCACAGTGTAAATTCACAGCGTAAAAACAGACATACACCAACCAAGGTTTCATTCATATTTGATGGATGACCTTGGGCCAAGATATTCTAGAGTGATATGTTCAATGGTAACCAGCCAAATCAAAAAGCATTCACAATCGACTGATAAACATGATGTTCTGGAGTCTTCAGGTAAGTCACTGATGCTATTCCTGTAGTGCCAATGGCATGTTATAAAGTCCTGTAGCTTATAAATATTTGTAAATACAGAGTAACAACTGATGTGGACTATAAAATATATTGTGGCAGAAATAAACAGATTATAAAATCAAGTTTCAAGAGCACTTTGCTGTCTGGCGACTCTGCAATTATTTTCTAATATCTAATTCATTCTCAGAATGAAGTAGATGGCACAAACCTGCTGCATTGGCCCCAGGCCCTTGGAGAAAACACTCCTTTATACCCAGATTACTTGCACATTTATTCCGCCGCTCTACCTCGGCTCTGCTTTGAATGAGGGAATTGCGTGGCCTTGCTGCTGGAATGTAAACATCCCGTGGCAGGCCTGTGTCTGCGGCCCCCTGTCCTCCTCATCAGGAAGGATTGAAATCTGCCTCCCTCTCTTACTTCATCTCCACCAGCACACGTCCTCCAGCGCTGATCACAGATGAGCCGTGCAAAATGAAGAGCAAACATACCTGGATGTCATTACAAAGCACTCCCATAGTTTACAGGAAGTACACTGAGGCCTAAAACCAACAACCGCTCCTTCTCTGTTCCCATTCTCCTCGCAGGGTGGCAGCAGGAGGGAATAGGGAAGGAATGAGCTCCGGTAAGGGTCAGAAAGAATCCTGCTGCTCGTTTTTTACGTCTGTTTTGACAGGCACTCGGAGCACCAACAACGTTTTCCGTAATTTGTCTCCATTTGCTCAGCCGTTGTTATCATTTCCCCAATCAATCCTGACGCAAAGGGTCTTTTTTAGATGCTGATATGTTTATGTCAAAAGGGGAAATTCTTGCGACACGAATTTGATGACTGCAAAGTATGTACTCTGATTTAAAAACCTTGCTATGTTGAAGGGATCACAAAGCATTTCTGAGAGGATGCCAGTGTGCCAGCCAAAGTAGCACTTTTAGATAATTTATCATGTCAGGCTGAGGCATGTCTCAGAAAGAAAGATAAATATTTTTTTCTGATTACAAAAATCCCTTTGACCAAGGTGTTTAAAAGCTCTCTCTGGACCAGTGGATGAAATGGTCTCTGGTGAACTACAATCAAGAATATTCCTATATATTCCCCATAAAAGGGAACAAGGGAACACAAGGGAAGAAAGAAAGAAAATTTCAAAGCTGATTAGTGACTAGGTTGTATAAACCACTACTTCATTTGTCGATCTCAAGGACAACCTCTACAATTCGGCTGATTTAGGGTTACATTTATTAAGCACCAATCAGATGCATCAGGACTGCGGGCAATATAACCAAACTATTTTATTGCGCTGTCATTGTCCTCACAAAAATGCATTATGCATAATAATTGAAAGCATTGTTCACAGCAGGCGATCAGAAGTCTAATGCTGATTGCCTTGATTTATTGTTGAAAGGGGTGAATTTGTAACAAAAGTACTGCTTTGATGGTGTAGAAGTTTTGCTTTAAACGGGATGAAATTAAAGACTTCTCAGAGGAATATTTAACATCCTGACAGTTTCACAGCTTGTCTACACAGCAAGTTTAGCATTGCATTGCATTTTTGCAGTGGAAATGATGATGCAACAATGATGATTTGAGCGCAGGCTTGATCATTTTACAGATAAACACAAAATACTGAGTGACAATCCGTATGGCTTTAGAGCCTATAGGTCGGCCTCAGTGGCAGTGATGGAACTGGTAGAAGAGATTTCCACTGCAATGGATGGTAATGAATACACTGTGGAGGTGTTCCTAGATTTACAAAAAAATAAATAAATTTGACACTATTGATCACGGCTTATTAATGATGAAACAGGAGAGATAAGAGTATAAAGTGAAAATGGTGGAAGGATGGTATAAGAGGAAAAGCTCTCTCTTGGTTAAGAGGTTACCTTGATGATAGATATCAGTTTGTACAAATAAATAATGCAAAATCGTATCTAATAAAAGTCACTTGTGGTGTTCCTCAAGGTTCGGTGCTAGGCCCCTTATTGTTTGTACAGTATATAAATGAATATTTGTTAAGTGTCTAAATTTAAAAAAATTGCCCTCTTTGCTGATGATACACATTTATATTGTTCGGGGGGAAATTTTTGGAACAGTTTCTGAATACAGTGGAAATTGAATTGATGGTCTTAAAAAAATGGTTTGATTATAATAGACTTTCATTTAATTTAATTAAAACAAAGTTCATAAGTTAGTAATTAGTAATTGTAGATTTAGTAATCTACAAAGTAATAACAAAGCGAAAATTAGGATTATAATGAGAAATAGAAAATAAAAAATGTGTTATAATAGATTATAAATTATGCTGGAAACCAGATATTAATAATATAAAAACAAAAATGTCTAAATCCATTGCAATATTAAATAGAACAAAACATATTTTGAACGAAAAAAATCATTATATATATATATATATATATATATATATATATATATATATATATATATATATATATATATATATATATATAATGATTTTATGTGTATACATATGATTACCTTTTTTCAAAACCCTTTCTGAGAATCTACATCTCAAAATTCCTCACTTAGATAAAGATAAAATTAACCAGTTGACCACATTGATCAACTATATGGTTGACAGATGAATGGTCAGTTATGTTAACACATCCTAACACATTCTTTTCAAATTAGTTTTAATAGTCATTTATTGTAATTCCCCATGGGTTGAATAAAAAGTGCTTTAAAACATATTTCCATTAAGACAACAAAAAAAGGAGAGAAAACAAAAATGTAATAAAATATCCTAAGTGGTACAGTATGTGGTCTTTAAAATCTGGTAACAATTTCTTGTTAATTTGAGGTTTTGGCTGATACATGTATACTCTGGTTTTGACAAATTCTCTGTAGTATTCTCATCTTTTGAGGTGTCTATTGATTGTGAGTTTACAACTCATCTCTGATGCAAAGCCATTTGATTGAGACCTTATTATACCTTTACTACAGATTCTCTAGAGAGAGCAGTTGAGGCTTGCGGAGTGACAGCAGACACGAAACAGCAACTGTTTGCTACGGGATGCTCTCGTTTGCGAAGGGTACACATTCTGGCAGCCCAACAGACTCTACTGTGACAAGCCTGCTTTGTATTCCACACTATTACTCCCCATGAGAAAACCTTTCATAACACAGTCTTATGCTCTTGTGTTTTTCCGTTATCTATCCCACCTCCTTTTCCATCTACTTTTCCTCCGTTGTATACATCTCTCCAATTCCTTTCCTCCAACACCTCCCTAAACTCACACCCTGAGTTGTAGCCTCTCACTGCAGGACAACCAAAAGCTGCCGTGACTTCACCCAAATTCTCCCGTTACCTCAGGGTAATCCCGGCGTGATTGCCCTGCTTAGTGGCCCTTCTCCTTGCTCCCACAGGTGGCACGCTACTCACCAGACACTGCCTCTCGCAAGGAAAACAACGTGCAAGTCTTGTTTGGATAACACTCAGGGCTAATCTGTCCGGAAAGGGAGGACCTGTTCGTGAGTGGCACTGGAATAACAGGTCTGTTTGAGAAAAGAGCATTCGGCTGCTTTCTCCAACTAGAGAATGTTTCCAGTGGCATAGTGTTTTTTAGGTGATAGATTGCAGGATCTTGCAGCCACCTTTGCAAGCAAAGTCCAACCCCATCATCTGTAAAGCATGACTAAGTTTGGAGTTCCTCACCTTCAGCTCTGATCTCGATTGGTTCCGCATGAGAGGACATTGCAATTTCTGCCTCATCTTTTCTGTGTGCCATGAGCAGGAACATTTGAGGACTACCAGATGCTGGGGGTCCTATGTCCTGCAGAGTTGAGCTCCAACTTGTTCTAACACACCTGCCTGGAAGTTTCTTCTCATCCTGAAGACCTTGATTATTGTTCAGACGTGTTTAAACGGGAGCTAAACTCTATAGAATAGTGGCCTTCCATGAGCAGGATTGGACACCCCAGAAAAAGTGCAACACATGGGTAACATTTAATGATGAGCACTACACACTACGGCATCACAATCATTATAACTGGGAAGAATTGTCTCTCACACTTTCAGAAATGTCTATGGGTATGTTTACACGACAACGATATGCTTAAAACGCTTGGTGCTTAAAATGTGCTCAAATATGCTTAAAGTTTTTCCGCGTACAGATGACACCATTGTCAAAATTATCCCCATTCATGCGAAACAAAAAAAAAAGCTGTATTCTGCTGCCAGGCCATTAGATTGCGATGGAACACTATGGACTGAACATGTGATACGCATGTGCATGATGTCATCGTTTTCACAGATTCAAGTTTTTGTTGTTTCAAAAACTTGCACTTTAAGGCCCTGTTTACACGACATGGGGCTTAAAAACGCAAAAAAGTGAAACCACCCTCCAGAGTGGAAATCTTAAAAACAGCAGTGCTTCACATTGCCACCTACATCGAATTTCACACACTTTTGCGTCACCATATGCACGCAGATTCCCCCCCCCCCATAACGTTCGTCTAAAACGCAGAATAAAAAGTGATAACGCAACGCCACTTTTGCGTTTTCTCTTCAGATCGTTTCCGTGTAAACATAGCCTAAAACCCAATTTTTCAAAAGTTCGCATTTTCAGGCACCCAAAACGCCTTTGTCGTGTAAACGAATGGCCAAAACAAAGTTTTACGTTTTTAGTTGAAAACGGTGTCGTGTGAACAGCCCCTAAATTGACTTCTCTCTTCTTTTGGGGAAGTAATCATTACTTTTTAAGAGTTTCATTTTTGAGCTTCTGTTTTAAGGGCCACCAGACAGCTGCTAACCCACACAGGAAATTAAAACTTATTGCAAGCATTAGTTTTTGGAAACAACCATTTCACTTCAGTGTTTGCTTCATCGTGCACAACCCGAGCACACACACAAGAAGCTTGGAATCTAAGAGGGCAATCTATCAGTAGATTTACCGCCGCTGCCACACATGCAAACAGAGACATTAGATCATGTACAGTAATTGCACTAATATTATGACTACATATACAGTCGAGGCATTTATGGTGATATTAAAACGTAATTATCTTTGCAAAATTTATCTCAAAGTGTACTTTATTTCAAAACTAAATTGCAGTTCGAGGAGCAGAGGCTCAGAATGACGGCGTGTTTAAACATCACAGACATTTTCTTTTATGCATCTCCTGATGAGCATAAATCAAGCAACATTCATTAATTGTGATGACATTCATAAATACGACATAAAAGATATTAATATGCACTTGACATGGAATGTGACCTTCGAAGGCTCATTTAGAAACTGCTAATTGTGTATACTTAGCAAAAAGCTGTATCATCTATCAGTCTGGAGGATGGCTATTGACCTCTAGGAGTTGCAGTTTTGTTTCTGTAGCAATATTCATTGTTTTGCATCGGTATCATAGCACTGAAGAAGAAGAAAAAAGCCATTAGTTGCATTTAGTTGACTTTGAGTTGTAAGAGGAGTGAGATCTGATAACAAAGGTTAATTCTAACAACTGTGGATTTCCTGACCCAATTTCTCCAACAAACACCTCTTAGAGAGCGCATGCAGATGGCGGCGTGAAGATTAATGCCCAGACTTTGCCATTTGACATATGTGGGTTCTCTGTTTTGCGTACGCCAATGCCCTCTTTTCAAGCTAGGCCTCACGTGAACACAATGCTAGCTTCACTTTGATGAATTATCATGGCTAGATGGGAATGAAAAACAGAAAAGTTGAGGGACGGGACTGTTCTTTAGTGTCTTTAGAGGAGAACGCACCTATAACTGCAAGTGATGAGAAAAAGTGAGTTACAAAAACAGTGAGGGTGTATTATACAACTATCAACACAGAATCTGATGAGCTTCTCTGAGTTTCTATGCTTGTAGGTGTAGTGAATGGGGCATGATGCATCAAATGGAGTCTGAAACAGATGGCATGCATACTTTTGTTGTCATCATTTGGGTCACTGGGCTCAATTTGAATGCCTTAGTGACTGGTATAGGGGCAGCTGAAGCTGAACAAGCAGATGCACTCAGTTGAATAGAGAAAGAATGCTCTGGCTGTGCACTGTAAAAGAAGTTAAGAAAGCTCAAAAAATACTTGAGGCAACCACTATCAACTTAACAATTAAAGTTGTAATAATATAATAATTTCTATCAACTCAAAAATGTAGAACTTTCTTGACTTGTATATCAGCAAACTGAAAAGGTTATATAGAGTTACTGCTAGAAGTTGTTTACTCACTGAAATGGAAGAAAACTTCACAGAAAAGCACCTATTAATTCCTAATAACAAATATGTGTCATCATAATTCCCCATGCTTAGACCAAAAACAAAATGTTTCATCATTACTGATCAAACTGAGTATGCTCAGCAGCCTGTAAGTTGGATATAGTAACTTGGATATACTCACACTAAAGGTACGTTTACACGACAACGATACGCTTAAAACGGAGAAGTTTTTCCTTTGGGTTTTCCGAGTACAGAACGATCCCCGTTCACACGGATCCGCAAAAATGACAAAAAAAAAAGCTGTATTCTGCTGCCAGGCCATTAGATGGCGATGAAACACTATAGATTGAACACATTATATGCATGTGCATGACGTCATTGTCTTCAGAGATTCGTGTTTTTGCTGTTTACATGGAGACCGTTTTCAAAAGTTTACATTTTCAGGCACCCAAAACGTCGTTGTCGCGTAAACGAACGGCCAAAACGCAAAAGAAGTTTTACGTTTTTAGTTGAAAATGATGTCGTGTAAGCAGCCACTTAATTATCTGAAATTGTATTTACATTTTTGAGTAATGTCAACTTTTTCTACATTCAATAGTCATCTCAACCTAAAAAAAAACGTTTGTCAGACAAAATGGAAGTTTTTACAGTTTATGTTTTATTACAGTTTTATTATTTTTACAGTTTCTGTTTGCCCTGCTGAAAAGAGCCACTTAAACCACTCTTCCAGAATGTTTGGTGCTCTCAATTGGTTCAAGCTAGTTTTCCAGCCTTGGCCAAACTGGTCTTTTATCCTGACCAGCACCAAACCTCTCTTAAACCATCACATTTCACATTATAACATACCATTTCAAAGACACTTTTAAATGTAATGACTACAAAAATGTGAGGTAAACGTTTTAATGTATCTGTTTGAATATGTGCATGTGCAAATTTGTAATTATCTCAAAAAGAAGATAAGATAAAAAGTTCCTTTATACACATATTACATCTTTAGGCTGAATTGTAATACGGAAATTAAATAGAAAAGGTGTATTCAAGTCATTATTGAATTTTTGATGGTTTTTTTTTTCTAAATAAATTAATACAATTAAGACATAACAATGAGTGTCACTGACACATCACACCTGCATACGCTTTCAGAATAAACTCTGCAAGAACGCTCATGTTTACACCCCATACACAACCTGCAAGCTGCAACCCACACTGAATTCTCCAATGAATCCACTTGTCAGCAGCTTTTATCCTCAACGGACCACAAATAGCATTTTTTCCCTCAATAATGCATTATAAGACAATGAAAGTCAAGCACTTTCATCAAGTTCAGCATCGAGTTACGCCTTTCTCGCATAACTAATTTGATGATATACTTGGTGAACAGAGCGCAAAGCTCAAAGTTGTTTGGGGAATGTTTTTGTCACCGTCAACATCTTTTGAAGGATTAATGAAGGGCAGAAATAGAAACTATCACAGACGGATCACAAATGCTTCATTTAATGTGTTCGGCTTAATGAGCTCATAGAGAGTCAACAGCAAAGACGGAAGCAATGGAAACGTGTGAAAAAAAGTTAGTCACTCACAGGGTATTTTCACACTTGGTGTGACGGTTTCCATCATTGTGAACAACATCATAAATAGCATCAACTGTACACCACTGTATCAAAGTAACAATTCATGAGAAGATGATGCCAACTTCACTGTTTTATTAATTTTTGTGTCCCTTTGATTTTACGGCCACACACACACACACACACACACACACACACACACACACACACACACACACACACACACACACACACACACACACACACACACACACACACACACACACACACACACACACACACACACACACACACACACACACACACTTGTATCAGTCAGCTGCAAAGTTGCATTCAAAGGAATGTGAAGCTATTCTCACCGAAAACGATTTCTGAGATGAGTAGATGAGAAATGCATAAGGAAATGACTCATTATCATTGGCAGTTAATATGGCTGGAAAAGCTTTACAAAAAGTATTGATATTTTGCAGGTTTTTCATGATATTTGCTCCAAAAAAAAAAAAAAAAGGGTAATTTCAGGTTATTTTCAACTAAACAGACTCAGTAGCAAAATATATTTAAGATATTCAACTTAAAATCTAGCAAAAATCTAGTTAAAGCTAATTACCGGTAAGCTAATTTAACAAAAACAGCATTTTCATTTATATGCACCAAAATAGTACAGCAATACATAACAATAAACAGCAACATTTAATAATTTCTAAAACCTTTTAAAACCAAAAATGCTGTACACAAACTTTTGTGCACATAATGACACTAAAAATAGGACTCTATATGCAGAAATTAACATTAATACTAAATACTAAAAATACATTAATTGACGTAAAAATAAACAAATTCTAACCTGTAAAACTTAAAATGTTATAGATATTACAAACATCTATCTTAACACTTTTATTAGTCAAATGACAATCTTTAGCAAACTTATTCAAACCAAAAGTGTATTAAAATCATCAAGACATTTACAATTTCGCCTAATTTTATAGCCAACAAAATTACCTTAACAAAACTCTCACATCAAAAGCTGTGGAGTGAAATTTCAGAAATTAGCCAATCATAATAGAGGTAATTTACTTAAAAGAGTCTTAAAGGTACAGGAGCAAAAATCGCTAGTTTAATTCAATTAGTTTAATATGCATTTAAACAGAGGGAAGAGGAAAAGAAAATGCCATCGAATCTTTTCTGAAGACAGTCAGTTCCCTTCAGAGACGCATTCATATAAACCCTCTACCCCAATAACAAATAAATAAAAATAAATGTAAAAAACTGATTGAAGGCCGGTCGACCGGTGCATCTCTAAATGTATGCATTGTTCTTCATGACTTGACAGTAAGAGCTGTCACACTGATGCTTTCCACAGTCAATGTTGTAACATAATGCTCTCAAGGATGAAGAAAGCACAAAGGCAGAACGCGCAGGGATAGAGGAAGAGAGAGAGATAGAGCAAATGCATGAGTAAGAATAGAATGGTCTAGCTGTCCCAGAGAGCTTGCTGGATCGATACACCCCAGAGGATAAGCAGCCAACCTGCACTGTTTCAGATAATAAGTCCCCATCACCTGAAATCAAACACTGAATCACTGAACATGAGATCCACTCAGGACTTCAGGAGACAGTGCACTCCACACTGAACTCATCCTGGGCTTGTATTGCAGCAGGTGAGATGTATCCGTATTAGGACTCTTAAACCGCTGTGCTACTGGTGTTGTGTGTGGTTTGCTTGTGTTGTTGTTCCTTCAAGCTTTAAATTTACACTAATCTAAAATAATTAGGGGCCAATTGTAATCGTTAGTCTTCTTCTTCTTCTTCTTCTGCTCTTGAGTCTATGGCAGCCCATAGAACTGCTTACGGGTAAGTTATGAAATTTGGTACACTGATAGAGGACAGGCTGAACATCAACATCACAGCAATTTTGGAGTCTCTAACTCAATCCCTTTAGTGTCAACACTCACGTTTATGCTTATAATTTTTGAACCGTGAAGGCTAGACTTCCTTGATTCGACTTTCATCACGTTTCCCACCATTTAGAATGTTCCGAAAAACCAAATTTTTCAAACTCATCCTCATCCTATTTTTCTCAAAATTAAAGTCAGATCATCTTGTGGATGTATCTCTTGAAAGATTTGATATATTGACACCAAACGTTATGTGTGTAATTGTCATCCAACACTGGCTTGGGAAAAATACTTCAAAATATTCTCTTTTTTGTTCCAAAGAAGAAAAAAAAGTCATACTTGTTTGGAACAACATGAGGATGAGTAAATTTTAGCAACTTTAATTTTAGGGTGTGCTATCCCTTTAACTATTTTATCAGTTGTCTTTTTTTTTTTTTTTTTTTTACTTTATAAAGAGCAACCACTGAGCAATAGCTTTCTAGAGGCAATTAAAAAATAGATATATTGTTAGGTTTGATTTTTATGAAGGATTATCTTTGCCACAGTACAGGCAAAATCAAACAGACAAAACTATTAAAACACAGAAAGGTTTTTCTGCACACTCAAAAGTCTTTGTTGTTGGATTATTATTATATTCTCAGTTCAGTTCAATTCTTTTAACAATGGCAATGCCACTTCTATGTTTTCCAGAAAGCCTAGGGCTTAAACCTTTGAGGGCAGACCAAGGGCAACAGATACATGGCAAAACTGTTTTGGGATATGAGAAAATCCTTGGTAAAAAAAACAAAAATGCCCTGAAAGGAAGAATCCACAAGCAGAACCTGCTGAAGGAAAGGAGTCTCTGTTCTGGAAAGGAGATGGACACATCATTAACCTTCAAGTCATTAAGGTCTTGGAAAAGCAACAGTCCCAAATAGACCAAGACTGTGTAGCACAGCTGGAGGTGCGTACAAATGTTAAGAGGTCCCGTTCTCTAAAAGCATGGACAGAGAGCTTGAAGACATGGGTGACAAGTTGAAGACAGGTCAAGACAGGACAAGTACGCTGGAATGGGTATGGTCACATGGTCAGAAGGATCCAGAAGTAAATCGTGTCCCAGGGGTAGAAATCAAGAGAATGGTATGCGGATTGAATGAGCTACTTAAGCATCCCCTCAAGACATGAATTAATTAGTTAATTAGTATAAAATAATATTGGTATGCTGTGAGATAATGGAAAGGTCATTACGCAGCACAAAAGACACCAGAACGACTGTCATCAGTATGGAAGACCTGAGTCCCATTAGATCATGGCAGGCAAGCAATCTAAAACACTGTGTACCCAACAATGTACTGACCACACCTCAAGACTACCCAGTGTACGGGAAATGCTACCATTATATTGATACTCATCCCTTAATAAAAAAACTAATAGATTAAGCTAAAGGTTCCTCATTGGGACTACAATTGAATAGGAACCTGCGTCCCAAACAGAGGACGTTAGATGAACACAATGACTGCTGAACAAGCTAGACTTTACTTAGTTGAGATTTCCACAATGGATGGTTTGGGAAACAGGGAAGCCTGACCATTTAGATCATTCTTCTGGAAAAAAGCCAGACTGGAATAGTAGTAATGTCCATGTTTATGGTGGCTAGTGCTGGTTTAGTCCTGGTCTAGCTCAGATTGGTACTTTTCAAGACATTTTTTTTTTCTCAACTGCTTCAGATATACATTTTAAATGTATGTAGTTTAAAATAATTTATACATTAAAATGATCAGATTATAAATGTTTCACACATTTTCCACCCTTCATAATTCTTTCATTTACAAAGAAAACATGCAATAATAGTTGAAAAATATACAGCTGTAATATAACACCAAGGCAGCCATAAATGCATAAACACTTTTCTGAAAAATTATGGCATAACATTTTTTTTTAGTTTTTTTTTAGTTTTGGAAGCAATAGTAAGTAAGTACATAAAAATTCTTACAATTTGAATAAAACATCATCAGTGTTAGCTGGATTTAATTTGTTTCACAGATTTTGCAACCACATAACCAATTTCACTTGCAGAATTTTTGCAGAACACTGCCATTCAAAAGTTTGGGTTTGGTAAGATTATGTTTTAAAAAGAACTCTCTTATGCTCACCAAAATATTCTACATTTATTTGATAAAAAATTCAGTAAAAACTGCAATACTTTGAAATATTATTACAATTTGAAATGACTATTCCTGTAAAGCAAAACTGTTTCCTGTGTATTCCTGTTTCCACTAGAGGCCACTTCTCCCGTTTCATTGGCTTTCCCATCATAAACTACACTTCCCATAACCCATTGCCTGGACTCATTATTGTTTGATCACTTCCACCCATGTGTCATTACCCTTGTTAACTCAGTCACTTGTGCAGTCTTGTTTAGTGTTATACTGCAATTCTGAGTGCTTTAGCCTGTTCCTGTTTTATGGTCACGATCTTCTTCCTGTTTCCCATGATTTCCCTGTCTTGAACTCTGTTGCTTATCTGGATTGTTTGCCCTGTGGTTTGGACCTTCTGCCTGTAATTTGGATTACCCTAATAAAACTGTTTTTTGGCCCGCCGAATACCTTGGTCCAAAGCGGGCCATCTCGGTCTTGAGGAGTGGTTATGAACAGAGGCGGAGTTTACCTGAGTCTGGAGACGGCGGCGCTGGATGACTTCTTACCAGCTAACATCAGCATTAAAGACTTCTAAAATCATTTTAGCTCAAAACTCACTTTCATGTTTGAATACCTTCTGTTTGTGATCCGATGTGGATTCTGATCACTGTATAAGGCACAAATATTTATACGCGATGCAAAAGACTATGCGCGCTAGCCATTAGCACAGTAAACATGGTAAATATGACCGCTTGGAGAAATCAGACAAATCATATAGGCTATCACAATCATGTTTTCTATAGGCTATCACAATCATGTTTTCATTTCATCTGTCAGTGCGTCTCGACTCTATACTGGACTGTCTGATATCCATATTTAGCTTTGCATATGTCATAAAATAAAGCAACTCCGTTTTTTTCGAGAGCTTTCTCTGACTGAAAATATAACTGTATTGGGACTGTCACTGGAGAGAGTGCTAAAGCTCCTCAGGTCATATTTTTGGTGGCATATTTGAAGAAATTATCATTCTTTCTAAATGCGATTTAAACCATACTATCCTGTGACTACAAATAAACAGAAACAGACGCGACTGGACAAGTACGTGTGTCCTCTTTCTCCTCTGACTAGCGTAGCAATGCTGTTTAAAATACATTTCAGATGTTGAGGCTTGTTGACCAGCAGTGTATAAATCTGATTGACCAAGAAAGTCTAGCTGGTTAACTCAAACTCTTTTACTTTAGCTTTGTTGAAATGATGGCTTATTGTTGAAATGCTTGAGCTGAACTGGCTTTACCTGCTAGAGGTCTGGCCTGAATGTCTCAAAAATCTCTTTAGCCCAACAAGCATGTTTAAGGCAGCAGTATCCATCCATTCAGGGTGCTGTAGTTTGGAAATCCAATTCCACCGTCCTTTGAATCAATTTCCAGGCTTGAATCACTTTTGCCAGTTTGGCTGAAAAGGTTACAGACAGAGCACGAGGGTGTTTTTCTTACTCTGATAGCTAACATAGAGTACAGAGAATATCACAGCAAATCAATTGCAGCATTCCTTGTGCAAGAACTCCCAGAGCTTTGCAGTGTTTCTATTTGTGTATGGCTCGGGTTCAAGTTCTAGTCAGTGTCGTCTCATTCATTTCATGCACAAAATGTACTGGAATTGCAACTTTAGATTTATAGTACAACACTGTAAATATGGACCTCTTCTGCATATATTTCATTTCTGTAATACCACTTGACATATGACAGGTAGTTAATCTGCATATTTTAAAGTGGTGCTCTGAGTACAACAGCAGGAAAAACACTCATATTCGAGCAGGGCAGAGGAAAGATAATCATGCAATTACAAAAACGCATATGGAAAATGAATGCACAACCAGGGGTTGAAAAATACCTGGTGGATTATTCAGGACACTAGGAATTAAATTTCTGGAATCTGTTTTAATACTCTTCTTTTTGGCATCTGGGGACCTGCTTATAATGTTTTGTTAGGTTTGTTTGGGTACGTGTGCATGCAGTAAAGCAGTAATACACTTTAACAATATGGGATCAAAAGGTTTAGGCAGATTTGCACCTTATGGTGAATTGTGTAATATTTTTAGCCTTAAAATATATATCTCCTCTCCCAGTGTAACGTGCAAAGGCAACTATGAGTAAGCCATAAGTATTTTCATCAGTTGTAGACATGTGCCGATACGGTAATATGATATATCACGATAATGAACATGCCCGGTATTATTACCATGGGCACTTCAAAATACTGTGAATAATCATTTATTACGAATTATTCAGATTTTTTTATATTTTTTTAAAAATTTTATGCAAACTTTTTTGCTGAGTTTTTCATCAATCAGTTAAAATGCACAGGACATAATGGGCTGTAAGAATATTTGGGAAACAATAGCTACTTTTACTATTCTACATTCATTTGTGCTGCTTTTGGCACACACACAAAAAATAATAATACACATTTTACCTTTAAATCTAAAATATTCAATTTATACTTAAAGGTGAATTTTTCTTCTGCACCTGTGGAGACAAAACACTATTGGTCCATTGGTCGGACAAACAGGTAGTCTGCCTAACACACACATTTTATGAGGACTTTCCATAGACATAATGATTTTTTTTTTTTTACTGTACAAACTTTATAATCTATCCCCTAACCATAGGCTTAGAGTGAACCAACTCCAGGGTAAGTCTAAGTAGATGCATTTCCTCTTTAAAAACACTTTTATATAGCAAGTCATGAAATGGTTTCAAGTTATATGTTGCCTAGTAACAACCAACACATCCCAGCATAACTTTGTTATTAAACCACTATAATTTGAACAGAAAATCAAGCATACCAATGGCAACCAATACAAATAATAAATAGCCACTGCCTTACCTAATGCAGCAAAACAACAGATATGTTTGTGACTGGCTACATTGTTTAACACTGCAAAAACATGAATAGAAACATTTGACGCTCTCAAGAGTTCAAACACCAAATCTCGGCAATATGCTATTATTCTGGCGAAAACGTACACTCTGTCTATGCCACTAACCCCAATCCAGCCCATCACAGAAAACTTTGGGGACCAAAAAATAATGTCCCCACAAGGATCAGAGATTTTGGATATTGCCATCTTTGTGGGTACATTTTCAACTCCCATAATGTAAAGTTTACCACACACACACACACACACACACACACACACACACAGTTTTATTTGTACGTACAATTAAGGAGAGAGGGACTGCCGCAACATTATTATTTTGTATGCAAGTGATTGTCCCAATACTGTAATGGAAACGCTGCATGGGCACCTTCACACACTTTATCATTGTTGCAATTCAGATCTCATATTTTCATTTCCCCATTTGCATCTCCTACATAGGCATTCATTTGGCACTAAAGGTGCACGCACACACAGACAACCAACAAAAGGGAAATAACAGAGGAAAGCCTTCCATCCACACCAGAAATGTACTGCTCGTGTCCTACACAAGACTTTCATCCAACATTAGGTTTCTATTCACAAACAAAAACATCTGTGTGGAAGCGTGTGTGATTTAAACAGCTGTCTGGACAGTCCGTGAAGTAGCCTTGGGAGATGCTCTGATGTGCTGCTATAGGAAAATTACACAGACATTCAATAAAGATTGAATTTGATCTCAGCAGGATGGTGTGGCGACTATTTGAACTTTTACTTTTGGAGCAAACTTTCATTGCCAAGATCTCAGTCATGCTGTTGCAAGATTGATACCAGCACTTTTCAATATGCAGGCTATTATAAACAAATGAAATTTGATTTAATTTATTTAAAATGTACATTTGATTTTATATTATTTATATTGCATCTAGGCTGGTCAACTGTGAGGCAAAGGAATTCCAAAGGAATGTGAGAGTCTCAACAATTTGGAGGAAGATTACATGTTCTTTGAGACCAAAATAAGATCTTTGAGACCTCAGTGGTACAAACCAAAGATAGCACATCGCATTCGGAAAACTCCACAGTGATTTATGCTTGTGGGAGCTTTGTGTTTTTGTGATGCTACTCTGTGGCAGGAGCTGGAAAACCCGTAAAGACGGGACAAATCCTCTAAGGAAAATGTGTCGCTATCTGCAAGAGCTCCTTGGATTGAAAGATTATACATCTTCCATGAGGGTGATGACCCACAACATTGGGCAAAAGCTACAGTGGTGTGGCTTCAAACCAGTAAAAGCCCAGACTTCAGTCCAATTGAGCAAGTGTGCAATGACTCAAAAACTGCTGTTCACAAACTGTCTTCATCCAACATGATGGCAGCTAAGCAATTTTGCCAAGAGGAATGGGCAGAAATTCCAATGCCAAGACGTGCAGCGCTGCATAGAGACTCACCGAAGGAAGCTGCCAAGAGTTTATAGGGGGTAGGAGAATAATGAACACAAAAATAGAGTTAATACTCTTCATCTATACACAAGTTAGGAGATTATTTTTCCTCTTGGAAAGATTTAGCAGTTCATTGTATAGTCTAATCAAACAAGTCATATCTAGGCACAGTTGTAGCCCTTTATTCTCCAAGCACAATCATTAAGAGCTGTGTGAATCAAACATGACCACTGCTAGCCCAGCATTGGGTGTACTTTACTTTATGTAGTTCATTAACATTTCAGAGCTTTTTTATCTGTTAGAGCTTTGATCATTTTGCCAGCCAAACAGTTAGATGGCTTTCGCCAAGGTAACTCTAAATTTTAAATAAAGTTTAAAGTCTATACCCACAATGCGAATGAAAATAATTATATCCTTTGAAGACCATGTTATAAAGTTATAAAGCTGAATTTTTTCTACACACACACTCTAACAAGCAGGATAACTAGGGGAAACACTTACGGATTTTAAGTCTTCACACGATAATTTACAGAAAACTGCAAGAATAAACCTCCTGATCTCACTAAGGTGAAATAATACTAAGAATCTCTCTTGTTAAGCAGTGTTCACTGTACTGAACAAGAACACCACGCTTGAACAAACACAAATCCAGCAGTCTGATCCCGAGTTCAACTCTGCCTTGCCAATTAGATGAATTTACACACAGTGGAACGCTGAAGCTGCAATGCATTGTGCGAGTCCATTAAGACTTCCAGCCCACTGCCCGAATGCATATTAAGATCTATGCTGACCCCCACGAGTAAACATTCCCCATTAGCGAGCTCGCAAAATCCTAGAATGGCCATGCTATTTGGCTCATGACCAAGGGGATGGACACTTAAGCCCTGTTCCAAAACCTAGTGAGCAGCCAACCAGAACTGCATTTTAAGGCATTTTATATATACTCCGGACACAGAGGTTATTCCAAAATGGCAGGAGGCAAAATTTTGACCCAACGGCCTAATTCTAAGCTAGCAAATCTTTCAGAGTAAAACAATCATAGAATTCAAGAAATCCAAACGTTCGCCTATCATCCATCGACCTCAAATTTGGATTATCATTTGAAATGTATAAAAAAATATATAAAAAAACCACAAAAAATCACAATCACAACACAATGGTCCAGCCAACCAATCAGAGCACATTGCACTTTTCGAAAGGAGGGGCTTAATAGAGACAGGAACTAAACAGAGTGTTACTGACAGACTGAGAAGTGAGGAGCTGCAACAATCAAATATGTGAAAAATATTTAGTAAAAAATATTTTTTGAACATGCAGGCATGAAAATCTGTTCTAGTAGACCCCAAAAACAAAATCAAGGCTTTGAAAAAGGACATATCAGGTCTCCTTTAAAGAGGTAGTTCATCCAAAAGTGAACATTCTGAAAAAAAAAAAAAATCATGAAGATTCTTAGTAACTAAACTGATTTGGTGTCCATTGACTTCCATTGTATGGACTATCTAAAAAAAAACAATAAAAAAAAAACTCAACATATCTCAAAATATCTTCATTATCCACAGGGGAAAAAAAAGTCTTACACTTTTAAAAAGACATTAGGGTGTTAACAACCAGTAGACAATTTTTGGTGAACTTTCCTGTTAAGGAACATGTTTTTGTGAGATTCATTCAGAATATAAAGAATAATGTCAATGTGAAATATTTCACAACTAAAAACCAAACATACGTATTTTAAAAACATACTTCATACATACTCTACATGTTTCTTTTAACATAGCATCATCTTGTTTATTTCTTGTGATATTAGGGTGAAATATGCCGCACACATGTCCTTGACAAGATTCATAAGATTATCCTTTGTTGTCTCATTTCCACAGTTTAATTAAAAGAGGATAACAGTGCAACTACGGAAGGGAAGTACACGGCCTACATCTGTAGCTTCACACAAAACAGCTGTTTCCTCAGCGCTGTGTGTAGCCATGCCAATTTTATGCTTTCGGTGTTGGGATTTCCAAGGAGAACATCTTGAGCATTGATTGATGCAGGAAAAGGTTCTTTATTGACAGTGGAGAGTTTGAATGATTTATACACTGTAGTGAGACGTTTATTTTTGCACATCTTTGAAGGTAAACAGTTCAGCAAGCACATGGTAAGGCTGAAGCTGGTTTTCCTGAATAAGGCTTTATCATTTAACACCCAATGTAAGCAGTGTTTAGTATAAATCCTTGAAGCGGAGCTAGAGCACATTGAAAATGGTAGTAAAAGAGATATGTATTTTGAAGGGTGTTGACAGTGTGAGAAGTTCATGCACCTGACTTCTTTCACACGCTCTTTTTGCGAACGAGGACGTCCTTGAAAATCGCCTCTGCATTCGCTTTCATTCTCTCTTCACCCCCTGCTGATTCAGGGTATGAGCATGAGAGACAGTTCACACTTTCTAGCTTTAACGTCACCGCTCTTGAAGTAAACATTAATGTGCAATTGTGCCACAAAATCCATGCAAATTCTCTAGGGAGGCAATACGCACATATTCTCAACACCTCTAACACAGCCAAACTTGGAGTTGTTGATAAAATTCACACTTGTACTCCAAAGGGATGCTGTTTTTTTTCTATTTAGGGGAGATGGCTAGTAGACGGCTTCAACATTATTTGTCCATTGCCAAAGAACGCCAGCAGAGAAATGTCTGATCCAGTCACAGCTTACCAACTAAAGACAAAGTCTTAATCCCGGTTTTGAAATCACGCATGTCGAAATGCTAATATCTGAAAGCTGTCCATTTGCTGTTATAATCCAGCACGTCTGCACATGAGACACATCATTCACCAACATTATTCATTCCACATTGCTATACTTGATCAAGATGCCGTCATCAAACAGGGTACTTGTGTATTATGAGGCCCTTTAGGCCACTAGAGACAAACAAGTGATTGATTGAATTCAACAGCCTCTCCACGCTGAGCCAGATTGAAACTGACCAGGACAATGGATGTTCTGAAATATATTTGCTCTCATTCTCACTTAGGGTCTCATGAATAATTAAATTGTTAGAGATGGGCTTGTCTTGACTCAATCTCATTGACTGATGACATAAAACAAGGCTTTGTCTGTCTTTTCTGATGGAAGGATGGGGCTGGGTAGTATTCTTAGTCCTAGCTTAAAAATATCCCTAGACTTGATCTATTATTTCAGCTCAAAAGCATACCGCTTACACTTCTACTCTTTATTTATATTTCTGTTATGTGTAAAATGTGTATTTAATGAAGACAGTCCGTTATTAACCAGTTTCAAGGAATTGGAAATCAAAGGTGTCAGATTAAGAAGAAAAAAAATCTTTCATTTTATCATGTGCATGCCAAGCCAATTTCTTAAAATAACCATTCCAAAATCTTTCATTTTCAAATTAAAACTATTTCCAGTTACTTCACATTCCAATAAACATACCATTTAGATAAAATCTTACCACTGTTCTCTGCAAATGTGTATTGGCACCACATTTGTTGTTGTTTCATCAGTTTACATGTCCAAATAAAATAAAACCCTATTCCTAATTTTAAGTGTAACTTAATTCAGGTTAAGTTTTATTTTAATTTTAATTATTCATGTACCTTTATTATAAATTGTTAACCAAAACACTGTTTAATTTGTTGGAGAGTTAAGAGTGAGTTCTCGCTTAAATTTCTTAAATCACTCTGATTCCTGGTGCGAATTGCTCACTCATGATAAGCCCCGCCCCCTCCATGTAAACAAGAGTGATCGAAGAATTAATGACAAAACACTTTAAAATAATACATCATGGATCTTTCCAGTGTTAGTACATCATGTGTAAACTCATTATAATATGAATCTATTTTCAAAATAAATTAAAGTTTGGTCTGGACTACATGATGTACAAGAAGAGTGCAGAAAGTCAAAAGTTGACTTTGGTTGTCTGCAGGGTTATTATAGTAAACTAAAAGTTAACTAAAACAAAACAAAAAAATTATTAAAAACATTTGTTCATTCACTTGTCCACTTCATAGCACAGAAACCTCACTTGTCAAAGTTACTAACAATCTTCTTATGGCAGTGGCTTCTGGTCAGCTGACTTTACCTATTTTGCTCGATCTGAGTGTGGCCTTTGATACAATCATCCTCCTAGACAGACTGGCCTCCCTTGGAGTAATGGGAACCTGCCTGTCTTGGTTTAGATTGTATATTTCTGGTCGCACTGAATTTGTACAACTTCAGATCTCAGCCATCACAAGTTACCACTGGTGTTTCCCAAGGCTCAGTCTTGGGCCATCTTTTATTTATTATTTATTTACTGCCCCTTGGACACATTTTTAGGACGTACCGTATTCATTTCCACTGCTATGCTGACAATCCCCAGCTTTACCCCTGTTTCCATGCCTACTTCTGCTTTTCCTCCACTTTCTCTGTGCAGCTGCTTAGCTGAAATTAAAACCTGGTTGTCATAAAAAAACTCAATAGTGGCAAAACTGAAATGATCCTGGTAGGTACACAATCTACTCTGGCAAAATTTGATAGCTTCTCTCTCACTATTGACCAGTCCATAGTTTTGCCATCCATGCAGGTTAAAAGTATGGGTGTTGTCCTTGATAACACCCTATCCTTTGAAGCTCACATTAATAATATTATTCATGCGCGAAACATAGACCGTCTTTGTCCTTCTTTGACAACAAACAGCACTGCTATCCTTGTACATGCCTTAGTAACCCAATCATTTCAACCTGCTTTTAGGTTAGATAGTTATTGTTTGGAAATGGGGTTAAAACTATGTTTGTTAGCCTGGAATGTTGTTCACGGACTAACAAAAGATGTTGATGCAGAACTTCCTTTCCCCACAAAATCAGGGTTTACACCTTTATCCTTGTGATTGACAGGATTATATGGACCTGAAATCTTTGTTAGGAACATTGTTTGGTCTTCAACTTCAAGACTTATAGTTTGCAACAGACCCTGCTTACTAACCAAACTTCGAAGGTTTACAAAACTCTAATGCAATTACTCACATTTGCACTGTCATGAGAAGAGATCCACCTGCAACTGAAGTAGGGTGCTTTGACAGTTTGTCACAAGAACAGACATATGGGGCAGTATAAAGCTTTGCCCGAACACAGAGATTGCAGACAGAAAAACTGCTGAGAAAAAGTGGCATAATATTAAATCTATGAATATTAAATGGATGGCAGAATTCTGATAAAGACTTTCCAAGATGTCAAATCCAGTTTAGTCAATAAGAAACATTTTAATTAAGTCACAAACTCTTTGCATTTGTCATGGTTAATTTTGAAAGATATCAACAATAATTATACCTACACTAATGTTGCATTAAACACAAATCTTGTGTGACCGTGTGAATAGAAAGTTAATTATCACATTAACACACATTTCTCTATATTTGTGTGTTGTAATGAAACTGTTCTCGATTCTGCATCTGTGTATTTATTATTTTTTGGTCCATCTGTACTCAAGTCTCTTTGTGTACTGGCATTCACTTTTGAGTGTGTGTGTGTGTGTGTGTGTGTGTGTGTGTGTGTGTGTGTGTGTGTGTGTGTGTGTGTGTGTGTGTACGCAAAAGGCTTAGATGGCATTACTTGGTTTGTGTTTGTGATGACTGCTGTCTAGATTAAACATGATCAGCTGACCAATCAGAACAAGTGTGGCAACAGATAAGCAGCACTGCTGATGGATGACGTGGTGATGTCATCCCACTATGACATCATCGTATCAGTGCTACAAGCCTGCCAAAGAAACACATGCCAATGACTAGGCATTATAGCGATGTAATCAGCTTTAGTGAGAGACTCGCTTCAACAAAACGTGGGCCGCCGCAGGGGTGTGGGGGGATGACAACAGCATTAGACATCCAAGAAGATGCCTTATCACTCTCAAACCATGTTCCCAACTGAAGCTACATCTGCAGTTTTGACTGGCATAGGGTCAGGATTCCTTTTTTAGCAAGTAGTCATTTAGCAACCACTTTTATTATAAGTGACTTGAAGTACATTATATAGAACAAATGAGGAACAATTTGATGCTGAGATTCTACATCAGGGGTGCTCAAACCTGACCCGGCCGCTCAGCGGTGGTACAGTAATCTAAACTACGTGAATTGTACAAACGTAACCGAGATGATCCCTATCAGTCAGTCACGTTCAACGTTACATCAGACGTGATCTGACGAATTGGGAATTCTGCTCCTTCCAAAGCTCTGCATAAGCCACCTGATCCCCCCGCACCTACTGGGATGGAAGATGGGACAGGGCTTTGCACCGAAAAAGCCGATCACTGCTGTTCCGCATGACCCATTCAGTGAGATTATTGGATAACACTGGGAAAGCGTGCCTTTTCCAGGCGGAAAGGGACGCTATAGAACGCACATCCTGCCCGTAGGGAGGTATCATGTGGTAATTACACATATGGACTGGCCATTAGGGCAGTGCAACATATGGAATTTCTCTGAGGTAGCTCCAGCCTAGATAGGGGGGGAGTCAACACCGGCAGGAACGGTAGAGCGGACTCTGCCAAGGGAAAGCCACGGGCTTGCAGACAGGAGAGCCGTACCATGGAAGAATATAAATATAGGATCACCGTAGGGATCACAACAAATGGCACCTAGCCTAGCACAGGGGTCAACCATTGGGCGTACTTACGAGTGTTAGGCCTAGTGGTGGATGCTCCGTCACGTCTGACTGCCAAGGGTTGTGAAGGAACTCAACAGGGTTCGCCAGCTGGGGAACTTTACTGAGGAGCAAGATAAGCGCACATATCTGGTCCATAGGTGGGGAATGGCGCAGCAAGCGAGACACCGAGCGGGTCCCCGGCGTTCACTGGCCACTTGGCGAGTACACGGTAGAACACTGGCTCTAGATAAAGACTGTAAAATCTGGCAAAGGTGTTGGGTGTTGCCTAGCCCGCAGCTCTACATATATCTATCAGCGAGGCGCCGTGTGCCAGCGCCCAGGAGGAAGCAACACTTGATGATTGATGTAAGCAGTGGCCGAAGTGCTGTCCGTTCGGACCATTACATGCTTGCCTAGTAGTGGCGATTTGAAGCAGCCCAGCGCAAGCCGTACTGCTAGCAACTCGAGGCAGTTGATGTGCCAATGCAGTTGGGGTCCAGACCAAACCCCCGAAACTGCATGCCTGTTGTAATTGGCACCCCAGCAAGTGGTGGAGGCATCCATGTAGACAACACCATGTCTGGACACTTGTTCTAGGGGAACTCCTGCCCGTAGAAAAGCAGGGTCCAACCACAGACTGAAGGTTTGGCGGCAGGCCGGGGTGATTGTCACCAGGTGCGTGCCGTGTTACCACGCACATCTCGGGACTCGGCCGTGAAGCAAGTGCTGCAGCGGCCTCATATGAAGCAATCCGAGCATCGTTACTGCGGCCGCGGATGTCATATGCCCAATGAGCCTCTGAAATAGTTGCATTGGGGTCGCTGTCCTGCTCTTGAGTGAATTCAAGCAGTTCAACACCGAGCAAACATGTTCCTCTGTGAGGTGTGCTGTCAGGCTGACTTGAGTCCAGCTCCATACCGAGAAAAGAGATACTCTGCACGGGGGAGAGTTTTCTCTTTTCCCAGTTGACCTGAAGCCCCAGCTGGCTGAGGTGCCCGAAGGCGAGGACCTTGTACTAATATACCAGACCCTCGAACGCAAAGGGAGCGGTCTTTGTCAAGGGAGAATCAAGATATGAACGTTTTTTTTCCACGGTTGGGCAGGAGTTGTGTGAGAAGGCATAGCGTCCTCGAACCGCATACTGCTGCCCGCTGGCGATAGGAGAGGTGGATGAGAGTGGCAAGACATAGTGTCGCACACTGCCATCCACACCCTCTTGGGACCCAGAGGTAGAAGACTTTGGGTACCGTGCCGAACAGAAATTTAACTCAAAAGATTCTCCGTCCGGCAAAAGATCAGCTCCATCCATCTCTGGGGTGGTGTTTCACCGACCGCTTGGCGGTCTGAGATGGGTGGCATTGTCTTCCTGCGGAGGGCTCGAAATCACAGTAGAGCAGTAGTTTTTTTTTTTTTTTTTTGCTGCAGGGGGCCGACGCCCTTGTGTGACGAGCAGCCCACGACTGATCTGATAGCACGTGGCAAGCTCTTGATTGCCTCAGCCTGCTTCTGAACTGTGGAGAACTGCTGGGCCCAGTCATCGACAGTATAGCCGAAAAGGCAACATTATGAGATGGGCATTGAGAGAGCATTTTGAACATATCTCGCACCTCTGCAAGTTTTAGCCAGGGGGCGCTTCTGGGCCACCAAGGTGGACATCGTCTGGTCGAGGACCTGCACTGTGAATTTCATCATGGTCAGTCACTGTGGGCAGTTCCTGCATCAACCCCGGCTCAGAACTACCCTCGTACATTATAAGTGCTCTGGCCTCGTAGAGTTGCAGGGTGGCCATCGCATGCAGAGCAGAGGCGGTCTGTCCAGCAGCACTGTAAGCCCCAGCAGCCAGAGCTACTGTTCTCTCACAGGTGCTGGATAGGTTTGCGGATGACCCCACCAGGTGGTAACACTCACTTGCAGCACGCTGGCGGCACTGCAACTGCACACTCCATCTGGGGAATCACCACGAACCCCCTGACCACCACCATCAAGGGTAGAGAAAGAGGAAAAAACTTTTTATGCCGATGTTAGCATCTTTGGTGTTCCATATTGGCCCCAATATGCTTCCATACTGCCAAAGTTCTTCATGCACATCCGGCAAGAAAGGCATGGGGTGCGGGGCAAGGCGATTTACACGTCATGCTGCGCCCCCAGACACCAGCAACGGAAGCTCAGATCGAGACCGAGCGCACAGCAGCCCAGGAAAGCATGGCTGTCAACTTGGAATCTGATTCAGCATGAGGGGCAAAGCGCGAGATGCAAATCTCACACGTCAATGTGCATTGGCTCGTTCAGTTTACACTCAAAGGTGATTTGGCTCTCAGGCGAGATCCCAATTCGTCAGATCACATCTGACGTAACGTTGAACGTGACTGACTGATAGGGAACTCAAAGAGTCTTGCAAAATGATTCTATATCATGTGACCAAAAGTTGAGAAACACTTTTGCTGCAACACACTCTGGTGTAGGCAGTTAATCCAATTAGCTCTTCCTTCTTCGTTTCAAACTGTGTCACTTTTTCCAAACCCCTTAAATGTATTATACGCATTCCTTTCCATCAAACCGTTAGTTTTCTCTAGTGTGCAAGGTCCATGAAATATGTTCTGATTGGCTGAGCTTGTATGGCGTTGTGAAGCATTTTGGCTTTCTCTGCGGACAGACAAATTACTTGTTGATGGAAACTTGAGTTGCACCTGGTTAGGAAACGGCATAATATCCCGGCTTGAGTAATAACTGAAAAAAATGACAATAGCTTTATAGTAGCTTCCAACAAAACAAGGATGCCTCGGTAGCACTTCCACCCCAAGGTCTTGCAAAATGACACTGAATTGAAATGCAGAAACAACATAGTTGCTTATTCACCCAAGCATGAGAGAACCCATCACAGTCAGCAAGATAACATGTCTGGTCCAAACTTAGACACATTCAAACACAATCCGAGGATTGCTTTGTTCTGGATCTCTAGTTTTTGACACAGTAACAGGCTTGCCTCTGTGTCTCCGAGCAGCCAGGCCATGCGTTAAACAGCATTCACACACACATACACACACCCCTCCCCACAGTCAGGTGATACTGACCCTCTGCTCACAATGTGACTTCTCTGTTCCACTCCAACAGACAGACTGAAGGAGGGACGCAAAGAAAGTGACAAGTAAAAAGAAAGTCAAGACACATAGCCAGAAAAGAACAAACTGATCCCTAATCTACAAAAGATGTAGCTGATTTTGTTAAGAAATTGTCTTGTTCCTGACCAAACACGGACACCGGAGACCCACAACAGATGGAGGAAGTATCCAAAATGTGGACTTACCTTGCTGGCTGCGCCTTTGGGCATAAACCACCACCACGGCTGCAAGCACCACACAGCAGAAGGACGTCACAATGTTGGCCATCTGCAGAGACACACACAGAGGTAGATCGTGAGGCTTCTGGCCTGCCCGAGAGAAACTGGGTGGCACCGATGCCAAGACAGCATGAGGAGGACAGTTTCCTCCTTCCCTCCCCCTCTCTCTCACTCGTTTTCTTTCTTCCAATGTATCTGCCTGCTGATTCCCCGCCCCACTTCTCTCTATCTCCGTCTCTCTCTCTCTTTCTCTTCCCTACTTTATAGCGTCTCATCAGTGGAATCAATGCCCTCTGGGACTGATATTCTCTCTGGCCAACTGGCTGTGGGATAGACAGACCAAGATGAGAAATAGGAAGAAGGAAAGACAATGCCAGACTGTTTGGATCCAGGATTGACCATCATAAAGACCTCCTTAGTCTCTCTTCATCTGGCCTTCTATTTCTCTTTTTTTCTCTCTCTCTCTATCTTTTCTCACTCTCTCCATACACAAACTTTTCTTTTTTTTTTTTTTCTTTTTTTTTTAACCAGGGGAAATGTTGTTTGATCATTATTGCTATTTCAGAATTCAGATTTCAGGACAGTGTTTCCCAAACCTGTTATTGGATTTCCCCTAAATGTACACTTTCGGAATGTCTCCCTTATCTGACACACACATTTATAGTCACTCTAAGACCTGACAGGGTAGTCTTGTTTCAAAATCAGACCACTGGTTGAGCCACTGTTGTTCTGGCTGACTTAGCTGGGTCATTTAAACAAACAGCCTTCAATTCCATTTAGTGTCAACAGTGGCACAAAAAACACATTCGCTCACATAAGATTTTCCTACTACCTGACAGATATGAAACAGGTCTCCTGATCAATCATAACTGTCTCTGTGACAGCCCTAGATCCTGTGAACAGCAAAACAGAACACTTCTTTAACTTAAATCAGAAAAACTCTTGGCCTATCAATCATTTTAAATGTTCATGGGTTTTTGAACGACATTGGCTGCTAGTATGTCATGTGGTTGAAGTAAGCAAAATAGTGGAAGTTTGCTGAAATCACTATAAATGGAGTTCCAGATTCATTTAAAGTTACAGTGTGTAATGTATGCACTACAAGTGGAAGCAAATGGAATTGCAAAAATAATTAATAATTACCTATTTGTATTTGATGAAAGACTTTCATATCTTAGAAAATCAGTTTGAGGCATTGCTAAGATCACTTCTGAAACTGTAGAGGCGACATATGTGAGATTACTGGGAAAATCTGAGAAGCAGGAGACTTAAACAAAACTTCATCTCAATGTAATCTCATTTTTGTCCAGGAGAAATAATTGAGATATTAACAAGGACTCCTTTTGTGATTTTCTTTCCTATGGGAAGACTTCACAGTGAAACATTTGAAATCCAGACCAAAGACAACACATTGTAGGGTCAGGATATCAATTTGTCTCCTTAAGCACACCAGCATTTAAAACATTAAAAAGAGCCCACAGTTAAAACAAGCACAAAGAGAGGCATTCATCAGAGTGAGACAGGGAATATTCATAACCAAGAATAAAAAAAAAAGAACTATAAAAAAAAACTGAATGAATGCACACATAAAGCCATGGATGGAATACAAGCAGAAGGTTTTTTGTACACTGTAATTGTCTCCCATGATCCCAACGGTAGTTATCCATTAAAGTTAAACAGGAAATTATAACACACCCCATTATCAGGATGGTTAACTTGCTAAAGGAAATGTATACACACTTTATTTATATATTTAACATTGTAATCACAACACCGTCTTGCTAATTGGGGAGAACCTAGCTCACTTGTAGCAAAAGTTCTTGATTGTTTTTGCTGGCAAGAATATGCTTGTCTTGGCTGGTGTCGAAGATGTATGTGGGAGTGATGTGCCTATAATATTTGCTTTTATTGATGGGGGTGTTTAATATTGTGGATATTTTGCTTTTTGTCAGCTACTTATTATGTTCTGATTCATGGGTCTGCATACTTAGCGTGTCTTTTATCAACATGCTGTATTTACCCAGCATTCGTCACTCACTAAACACAAGGTTCACATACACACAAGTGTGAAGACAAAATAGCAAACTATTTTCTTTGTTTGATCAATGTCTTAGACTTAAGTCAATATTGTACATCATCGCTGAATAACGTCTTTGCGTTTGTTTGTCTCTGTGTGTCGTTCATCAAAAATGCATCATAAACATTGTATGAGGTCATAATTTACATTCGAATGAGAATAAACTCTTTGAAATTAAGAATATGTCCAGATATTACTCAAATATTGCTGCCCAGCACTACTTATGGAGTAATATCATTACAGAATACAGTTGATGACCCTTTCACATTCAACTTAATAAGTATGCCTAAATTAAAAGTATGTCAAAAATGACTTTCAGTATTTTGAAAGTGCACTTTTCGTTTTTTCAATTACCACTGTTTAAAAACCAAAGCTTTCCTCTATTCCGTTGAGATTCTTGAGTAAAGCAGAGAAATACTTTAGTCTTTTGACTGACACTTCATATTTATTCCAGCACTCGAGAAAAAAAAAAAAAAAAGGACTGACAGGAGTGAAATTAAAATTGTATCTCTCTGTCAGTTCTTCAGAATTCCTCCTTTTCTGGAGGCCATAAGTAGCATTTAGCCCATCAAACTCGTGAACAATACATTTGATATCTGACAGCTCAGGATCCTTCTCTTAATGACATCCCATGGCTCTGCAGATTTTATAATAATGTTGCTCAATGAGACCCATTTTGCTCGCCTTTATCTCCTGTCTTATTTATTTATTCATATCTTATTTATGGCCATTGCTGCTGAATAGAGGCATTTCTCTCACTGGTTAATTAAAATATATAATTTATCGTTGGTGCTGAATGATTTTTTTGCACCCATCTCAGGATCCTTGTGATGTCCTGTAAAATTTGCATTTAAATTGGAAAGCCTGAACTGAATACTTGCAAAGAAGGTATGAAGTATCACAAAATAGAACCAGCCAGGAAAATCCCACCAAACCTTTCGCTGACAGATGAACGGAAATCGCAAATATTCTTTATTATCTGGGGTTTTTTTTTTTTTTTACTTTCCCTTCAGAAAAATCTCCACTTCCCAAAGCATTCTCCAATATGAATCAATGTGGCCTAAAGGATATGGAGATTAGTCTACATGTTGAATACAAATAGCAGTGCCAATGGCAGTGAACTCTGAAAATCTTCAGTAGCATATCAATGCTTTCTAGAAGTCCCCCTAGAGTTGCAAAGATGATACATGGATCTTAAATAGCTCACCATTACATGTATAAAGTTTTTTATTTTTTTATTTTTTTATCAAAATTAAGTTTTCTACTGGCAAATCAGTTTCAGAACCAGGTATGTGCTTTAATAATGTTTAAATATAATGCATTTTATATATATATATATATATATATATATATATATATATATATATACACACTGTATATAACCTCACAATAAAAAAAAAACTATGTATATTTTGCATAATGCATATTTGGCTTTTACTGCTAAAACACAAGAAAGAAAAAGAAAACATTTTTAGATGTGCATCAATTTATATTACACAATGATTCATGAAAATGGTTTGACTTTACCAACCTTAATGCCCCTTTTACTACTTCAAATCGGTTCAAATCTGATACTCCATTAAAGCAACTTGCTTCATAGTCATATTCAGTCATAATCATAGTCACAAGACCAGAAGGATTGTGAAACTAGTCTAATGAAGCAGCCTTTAAGAATCTTAATGACCAAATAAAAAGCTTGCATTTAAATCGTTGTGATAATCATGATGATGCCGAATTTTATATGTCCAGCAAAATTATCACAAATATATCATGAATATTCAATATATCGCTCAGCCCTAAATGTCTCTGAACATCCAAAGATAAAATCTCAATCAATTTTCCACAAAGGCTCTAGTCTTCCTACTGACACACACACAAACTCTGAGGTCATATCCTGTAATTAAAGTCTTGCATCCAAGACCCCCCCTGACACTAATTCCCTCCATCAATCCAGTCGTATCACAGATCTCTCAGATTAGCACCCATGCTACAGCGCACATGGCACACGGCCATGCACACATACAGCCAATAGCCCTGACATTTAAACCCGTCACATCACCCCGAATTGCATGCCAAATACAATGTCAATCCTGTCAAAGCCTGTGGAGCTGTGATCTTCGAGCAGCTGTGCTGGTGTTATAAAAAATAAATTTAAAAAAGACCAATAATCAATACTGGATCAGTGCTTTAGCGCTACGGGGCTGGCACCTGTGTTCACTTAAAATGCAAATGGGGAAGTTTGTTAAGGTGATGTAAGAGAAAATGTACATGAAGCTATCAGGACTGCACATAGACCAGTTGGAAAAAGTGCAATTTTATTTAAAAAGTACATTAGAAATACATGTCATCATTTTTTATTGTATTGACTATATTATATATTTTTTTAAATCCATAAAGTAAACAATTTCCGCTTGATGCAACTGTCTTTCTATGAAAATGAAAAAAAGTCATATTTTCAAATTCTTGAAAAGAAGTCTCATAATCATGACAAAATCATTAATCTCTTAGAGAGAAAAACAAATTATATACTAACACATTTATCATAGCTTACATACTCACTGCTTATTACTATCAACTCTTTCCCCGCCATTTGTGAGAAAATGCTTCGCTTTGACGAAATTTTCTGGCTTTCCATGTTTTCACTGTTATACAGTTATATATTGTCAGTCTTTGACAAAATCACGATTTTCTCAGCTTTTTGCTCAGAACGTTGCTTTTTTTATGAAACTTACCCATATTCAAGTGTTGATAAAAAAAGAATACATGAAGCTAGAATAAAAAGTATTTTGTTTTGTTTGTTTGTTTGTTTGTTTAAAAGCAGAGGGTCTGTTCTTTCTTTTGATATATTGCATATTCAGATATTCATACAACAAAATATTCTAGTCTCATAATCAGTCTCATAACTCATAATCAGTCATAATCAGGTGCCATGAAATTTTTGTGAAAATGGTCTATAACGCTTTGCAGTGGATGGAAAAAATGCTGGTGGGGAAAGAGTTAATAAGTTCTGTCCTTGGTGTGACCAAAGTCATGTGGTAAAACCATCACATGAACCTCATAACTCTGTGTGAAGGTCAATAACCTGTCAATTTGGTTATAAAATGTCATGTGGTGTGACTCCCCAAAAGTGATGAAATGTATAAATGATATTTGTAAGAAACAAATATCTTGAAAAATATATTAAAAAAAAAAACGTTAAAAAAAAAAAAAAAAAAAAAAAAAAAAGATATACTGTACATCAAAATCATACGAAACCAACATGAATACAAAGAGCACATTTCCAAAAACTTGGCAGATTTATTTTAAACTAGATTTTTTAGCACTCTCTTTTTGCAATCTAATTAGGAACCCATTGTGTCCCTCATGCCAAATTAGGCACAGCTGCATTTTAAAGCATGGAGCACGAAGAGTTTATCACGCATATGGCACCTTTAACAATTTTATGATAAAATAGTGCAGATGGACCTATGCAATGAATATTCATCAGTCAGTGTCTTTAAAGAAGTGCTTTATGACTATATTATCCAATGTGAAAATGCAGGCCATCAACAGAATTGGTTTATAGGCTGTGATACAGATTATTTAGTGCGATTTTACACCATTCTGCTCTGCCATTACTCATCTGCATGACATGTATCAGCCCTTGTGCAAATGCAAGCAGAAAGCCCCACTGCAAACAGCATGCTGTTGGTATTTACCCACAATCCCTCTCTGCACTAAATATGCAGTTCATATTCTAAATGAGTTATTGAAGTGAGACTCGGCTAGCTATAAAACGAGCTCTATGTGGGAGCTAAAAGCACTCTCTTTATGTTAGACCCTTCCTACTTTGAGCCTGGTCCTTACCCCGGCCACCCTGTGTGCTAACCGCACCGAGCCAGGTGGGACATTACAGAGAGACTAAATAAGCAGACACCCTACAACGGAATGCACACAGGATGCTTTTACCCTCTATAAGGTTCTGAGGTTATGGATAAGGATAGTGTTGTTTACATCATTTAACTAACAAATTAACAAAAGAGCAACTGTTAAGGCTTACTTCAAAGATAATTTAAGGAAATCTGAGAAGCAAAAAGGGACATTGTATTGGAAATTTGGACATATATTACTGAAACATGGACTTTGGAGATCTCACTCTTTAGAGCAGTAGGACCTAAATAACTAGAACGTACCTAGCCCCTGAGTGGACTGACTATAAAAATAATTTTTATATCATCAAGTGAAGTCATAAACTTCAATCTCATTTTTGGGAATGAAAAAGGTCTGCAGATATTCCCCCTGCTAATGTTTGTGGGCCCAAAATGTCTTGGTCTTTAGAAACTCTTAGCTTAGCAGGAGCAGTAGAAGGTCTCTTGACAGTGACTCAGTGATCTGTGACTTGTGATGTAATTATCCTTTTTCTATTGGTTTACTGGTCTAAAGAGGACATCTGTCATGCAGAGTCTGGGCTAATGGTATAAGGACACTCTGTTTCTCTCTTTCTCCCCTCAGAATCAGAGACGAATGCAGCACTTTCAATCTCCAAATACTTTTGGAAGATCCATGGATCACAGTCCATTATCAGTCAACCGAATGTCCAATGAAAAAGCAGAATGCATTTTAACGCTCCACCTTTCCATCGCACATCATTGTTCTGATTGGATAGTATTTATGCTTACCACATCACCCATGGCCACAGGTGAAAAAGGTTAATTTGTCAATGTTGCAAGGTCTATAAGCAAAAATAACAGTGCTTGGGAAGGAAACAGATGTTTGACAGAGTCAGCCATTCAGATAGTTCGGGTTCAAAGGTTCCAGCTGGCAACTGCCAGCAGAAATGCCCTGTGGTGCTACCGGGGGTTTGCCTCTGCCACCACTGCGCAAAAGCAACATCTGTTCCTCAGACAAACTACCAAAACTGCAGCCAACTGTTTACTATGCTCTTCTGGTGTGACACACCAAGCAAGAAATGTAGAAAAGTCACAATGTGAGGATCTCTTGGGCTTCAATGAGAAGAGGAGAAAGAAATAAGAGAAAGAGATGAGAGTATCAAGAGACTGACAGGTGGTTAGTCCTG
Organism: Leuciscus leuciscus; assembly: GCF_965113295.1. Taxonomy (NCBI): domain Eukaryota; kingdom Metazoa; phylum Chordata; class Actinopteri; order Cypriniformes; family Leuciscidae; genus Leuciscus; species Leuciscus leuciscus. The sequence continues at coordinate 6,743,224 of NC_138723.1, forward strand.
AAGCCAGGACATTTTTCTGCCCATTCACAAAGGATGTATTTGCTTCGGAGAGTTCTTCAAACCAAAATACCACAGTGGCTTGGTCCTTCTCAGATCATTTATGTCCATGGGCCTTGCCAATGTAAACCATGAAACCTCACCACTTGCTCAGTTCGGGGGCAATGTATTTATTTATTTCAAACGATGAAAAAGGCAAGAATACACCACAGAGTGAACCTTTTAGTATAGGTCTAATTTACGGAAAAAAAGATTACAATAAACAATTGTACAACACAGGCTGGGGTGGCTGAAGATGTGAGCTGGTAAGTGAAAGGTTGACATATCCAACCCTGCACCGTTTCATTACCATTGCGTCCATAAACGACAAATGTAACCAAAGGTTACATCGGAGGCACGGTCCCTAATACGTGTACTAAAGTAGCTTCAAATAAAGTGTCAGCTATATCAGTTGTTCTCCCTTGGTTTTGCGTCAGGGCCCAAATTTTACATTGATGTCAAGTGGTGACCCAACATCGGGGTCAGCACAAACCATGTTTATTGCAAGTGAACCCATAATTGCAGTCAGGGTTTTATTTTCTTCGACTTTGTGTAGGTTTGCTCAAGGTTTTTAAATATGAGGGTCATTCACATAACCTGTCCATGTTGGCCCCTACCTATTTTGATAAGTTTCCCTCAAGTGACAGATACATTTGCTCATATTGTAGAGTAGAGGATGTAGAGGAAACATTAACTTTCATGCAACCCTATCCACTCGACATCCTATTCCTGGACTGCAACCCATCAGTTGAAAACCACTGTGCCACGAAACAAATTAGTAATTGTTGTTGCTAGAATGTTAGGTGACCGTGTAGACACTCTGGTGTAATCTGTACTAGTATATATCAGACTCTTTTTGATGAACTCTCTGTTTGCACACCTTAATGTGCACACCCCTGAGGCTAGTGTCCTACAGCTAGCTGAAACCATTGGAAATGTGCCCAGGGGCCTTGTGTGAGCTGTAAGGCAGGACCCTGGCGAGAAGCTCGTCTCATCACCAGTCTGACAGAGTGATTAGGATTCTATTCCCAGCTTCCTTCTCCTCTCAGTGCTCATTAGTCATACAATCAATTAAAGCCAGTCCATGCTCACATCGTCTATCCCTGCCAGATACCTAAATTACACATGGGGAGAATATTCCACTGAGGTGGTTGGTCACTTTCCTTCACTCTGAAAAGTTTTTTAGCCTTATAAGATGGAGGAAAGGACAATTTGTTTTCAAATGAAAAGTCCCTCTTGTTGTTTCAACCAATGGTGATACAAGTTCAGTGAAAGTGTTGGTCAAATTATGCCTCAGACAAAGGCCATGACCAAAATGATGCACTTGATGTAAACTTGCAATCTTGTGGCCTTTGTTTTTGTCTTTGTGTCCAAGAGGTCATCAAGATAAATGGGTGTCCCAGTCAACAATTTACGGTTCAAAAGAGTGACTACCAGTGCTTCTGTTACACATTCGATGCACCAACAGTGCACCCTTTTGTGGAGATAGCACTGGTCCTGACTTCACGGTGATACCCAACAGTCCATGCAACATTACGTCATTCCAGTGTGGAAAGAGCCGAGGTCACCATTTGGAACAGAGGCAAAGCTTGCTTAAGTGAAATAAATACAAATTGTTTTTCAAGCCATTGTGTATAGTCTTCGTGAACAGTAATTGAACAATGTCTTCTTCTGTGGGTGTCATTTTGAGTTTCATTTCAGATTTCATTTCACACAGTCCAGGGATCACAAACAACATCCTCCTAATTCAACACAATTACACCACCAACCTGGAAATCGGTGTGTGTGCACTTTTTGCTCTGACAGAGTCCATCGATTTGTGCTGACAGAGACAGACAACTCTCTTGCATCACTGAGTGCAACTGCTGTGGGTCTTTTCACCTTGATGGGCAACTCCTGACTCAACACACAAAGATATTCATCAGCAACCTCTTTGCTGTGTTGGATGTTACAGTAGAGTGAACTACTAAGTCTGCCTTCAATGAAACTGTTGCTGTAACGACCAATGGGTCAGAAACATGATATACATTTATTGAGCAGTCTTGCTTCCGGAAGAGATGAGGCTACAGTGCAGACATATTCTGAAAGTAAAGAACACTTCAGCACAAAGAAACCTTAAAGTCAGTCACTGGCACATATTAAAAGTTGATTCAATAGACACTTACAGTTCTTCCTCTGAGGAAAAAGAGACCCGGCTCATGCCTCAAAATCCTCCTGTCCCTTTGACTCAGTCATGCTGCATAATAACCTTCCTCTTTTGAGTACAAAGCCTCCCCAAGTGGCAGGTGTTTGACTTAATATGCCCACTCCAGCTGAGCTCTGGCTCACCAGAGTGCAATTGACAATTTCATTTCACACATATTGAAGAAGGCCTGTCTAAAAAACTTAGAATTAGGTTATTGATCCGCTGACTCTTATTGTCATTGCTCTCAAAGTCAAGCCGGTTGCGTAGTCGCCCATTTATTAACAACCATTTCATGCAATGGAACAGTACATGACGTGACTCTGGCCATTCTGGGGAATCCAAATTTGAAATGACTACATATCTCACTAAAAAAGTGATATCATTAATATTGATATTTTTGCCACAAAGCTCTGTTGGCTTTAGGGAGTTTCAGACCGCTCCTGTGATCACGTTCTGCCACGCATATTATGATTGAACTCAGACAAGGCGCCTGGCATGTTTGCATTCAACCCAGAGGGATGCAACTCAGCAAAATCTATAATTGCTAATAGCATACTAATAGGGAGGGGATAATGGAGTTTATTTCTGGGGCCACTTTTGTGTATCTATTGACTATGTTTGGCAGGGATAGCCATACTAGCTAATCCTTACACCACCTCTCCTCGGCTGCCTTCAGCCTGTAGGATAATAAATAATGAGCTTCAGTGAGTTATTGATCTCTCTCGCTCTCTCATGTTACTCAGAAAGGTCTTTTTCAGAATAGGAAAATTAGAGAGAGCGAAAGCTCCTAGCATTTCAAACAGAAAGGATATTAGCATTTTGATGGTTTGAGGTGGGGATTAGTCCTTCTCTAAGAGAAATCCAAGGGGCATTGATTAGGTATCGCTTATATCATTAACAGCAAAATACTGATGCTTAAGGTACAACATGTTCAATTCACAGAATAACTTAGTTCTGAATAATGATTTTTAAATAGCTTTTTTTGACACAATTACCAACCATGCGGAAATGACATTGATTACAAGGTATGTAAATATTATAATAACCGAACAGCTCTGTTTTATTTGTTTACCCTGATTGTCTAACATTTCAGCCATTACTGTCAGAAAGCCAAGAATATCCGAATAACCCTTTTCCTCGTTCTTCCTGTTTGGTCAGTAATAAACACAGCACACAAGCAGAGCTGCTGTTGTCATGTTGAGCAAAATCAGCTCACAGTGCATTAGCTGCTCTATCGGAGAGAGTATCGATCCCTCTGAACATGGTTTACAGCTACAGAAAGCGGAAGAGGGGGGGGGAAGAGGGAATGCATGCATTTTGCTTCATATCCTGGCTTAAAGCTGGAGACTCTTGACTGTATTGCATAACTATAAACATTTATTTATAAAGAGAATTGCAATTTCTGTGAGTGCAGAGCTACAGAGCGAACTCAGTGTTTTTATTTGATTGGCTGTTTTTTCTTTGTCGTCTTTATGATATCCACACTGTAAATCATGTTTTGTCAGCTAACTTAATATTACCAATGAATGAATGAATGAATGAATGAATGAATTTATTCAAGTAAAAAAAACAAAAAAACATTTCATTTAGTTACTGAAAGTTATAACAATGGTCAGATCAGGTAAAGATAGCTCTTTAAGGCAACAACTACAAATTTTCAGTTTTACAGAGCAGAATGTTAATAATCTGACATGCGGAGGATGCCAAAATAATGATTATTAATGGTTTAAAAAAGTACAGCAAGATTTGTGGACATCTTGGAGAGAAAACATCCCTATTATAATTCATTGACTTCATCATCATAATCTTGCAGATCTGACCTTTACTCCCTATTGCACAAATGTGTTAAACCTATAAAATCTGAGACTTATTTGCAATATGTGATTTGCAGATAAAAGTAGACTCTGTAATGAACAGCAAGTGATTTGCTGAGAAAGAAAATGTATTAAGGCAGTGCTCTCACCTAAACAGAGATTACTCCTCTAATTATTATTGACATAGTCTAAACTAGTTTCATTTCACTTGGCAAATCGTGATCGCAACTTCTCAATGAGGTAGCAAACATGATGCAGTCTTAGAAATTGGGCAAAAAAGAGAAGAATTACCATGGACACCCTACCAATGCCCTGGCAAACTCCCACCTTAGCATTCAGGTGACAAGTTCCACAGAAAATCTAGTTTATTACTTTTTAATAAAAGCAGGATACAATATTATGAAAAAAAGTTCAAATTAACAAAGTTCAAGTTTTTCAACTTGATCAACTGATCGATATAGTACAGGCTAAAACTGTGGTGTGAAGGAAGTAAGGAAGCCTGCTTTCTTTTTATAAGGGTGGAAGTTATGTTTTTATCAAGGCCTGTGATATAAGGAGAGCTCGCTGAACTCTAAGATGGATCGAATGCTCCTGTCATGTGGATTCTGGATTGATCCAAAGGTGTGAGCTTAGGGAATAGAAAGAGATAGACAAGTGAGCACAGGTCTCTCACCCAGACTTTCACTATATCTCGGCCTGTTGAGCCTTGTAACATTTTCACATTGAGTTTGGTCTGGGAGGAATATAAAGATAAGCTCAACCGTACTTGCTTGGCACACAAGAACAAGCCAATTTTTTTGGGGAGGTTTTTTTTGCGGAAGCTCAAACGTGCTGCATAACATAAGAACGAACCTCATTGGTTTTCACACATCAAGCAAGCATACTTGAGCTTCAATTTACCATATCTGATATGTGCATTGATGAATGTTTATATGTGAATAAAAGCCTACATTAAAGCTGTTCATCATATAAAGCAATTGTGTTTCTTCAGAAAAAGTGGACTAAACCACTCAATTCAAATTAGTTTTACAATCTCTTTATACGATTTTTGAAGCATCAAAGTTGTAATTGCGTAAACTGTCAATGGAGGGACAGAAATCTCAAAAATTTCATTAAATTATCTTAATTTGTGTTTCGAAGATGTATGAAGGTCTTACGGGTTTGGCACGACATGACGGTGAGTAATTAATGAGAGGTGAAATGTTTTGGGTTTTTTGGGTGAACTAACCCTTTAAATATCTGGATTTGGTCTGGTAACGATAGAAAATAAATCAGAGATGGATCATATGCCAAACAAAAAACAAACAGCCATTACAGAGGGAAAAGAAGATTCTTTAGGAGGGATTTGCGGGTAATTCAGTCTTTAATTACTCTTTCACAGACATCCTGAGGGACTTCGAGCAAAGTATGACATCAATTTCAACACAGGTAGAACTATCTACAACATTAAGTTTTAACCACACATCTCTCACACAGAGCTGATTGAACTTGGCTCAGATGTAAGCCTAAATGAGGAATTTAAATGACATTTTAATCAATTTTGAGATTAATATGTCCCTGTTCTATTTACACGGTGGAATTCCATAATGTACAACGGAAGATTAGCATACAACTCATTAAGCAGCCAAATAAGTAATTTTTCCCATACAACAACTAATGTACAGTCTAATTATACAAAGAAACAGATTTTAATTCTCAGTTGTTGCTTAAGAAAAATTATATTTGATGAATGACAGGGGAAATTCTTGCTTGTGTGATCTGTGAGTGGATTATAAAGGTGGAACCATCAACTTTCCTCCATGCATTTAGAATAAAGGCAGGCGAAGCCAATCGAGATCCAGATTTCATGCCGGCTTTTCAAGGATTAGACAGCAAGCCCCTGCCTTTTGCATCCCTGCCTTTCAGACAAACGAAGCCCTTGATCTTTTTCAGATCATGTCGCGCACCATTCATCATTCTGACAAGTTTCAGAGAAAGGTCTCCACTTGCAAAGTACCTTTGTTAAATGGAAGATTGTATTGGAGCAGACACAATAATGGCCTTTACTATGTACACCAAATTAAGACCCTGTGAGCTGAAGATGTCTGCCTGTCAAAAAAAACTAAAACAAAATGATTTTCTGCTATTGGCACATGAGTCATTTTTAATTCGTACAAATCAGTTCAATGTGCTGCAACGGTACACAGCTTTGCATGAATGAACCTTGCCTCGAAATAGCCTGATTGTTTATAAGATGGCTTTTGGTTTAGAGACATGACATGCTGTTTGCAACCCATTTTACTAAGGGAAAGCAAGGCATGAAATGAGACAAATGTTGGGAGGAGCTACCAGAATGAAGCCAGATGGACGGAAGAGAGAAGTTGAATAGCAAGAGATGTTCGCAACATAAGCCAAAAAGAATAAGAGGCGGAAGTTGTTTTGATAAAAAAACTACGAAGAAAGATTATTTAGCTTCAAACAATGCACCCCAATAAATGCACGATAAGTCCACATTTTTAATTGTAGAGCGTTATTTGATATTACATTTAAAGTTACGTTTAATTTTTTTAATGTACTTAATTGCAACTTTATTACAAATGTGTAATTAATTATAAATAGATTTAAATCCATGGCATACAAGTTTCAATAGAAATCACATTAAAATATATTTTAATTTACCATAAATGCTTGACAAGACATTCGGCAGTACACTTCAAACATATGTTATTATGAAATTGCATATAAAAATGTACCTGTGGGTCAAAAAGCGCTCTTAAGTTGCATGTAATATAAATGTTAACTATAATACATTTTCATTTAATTTTATATAACATACAATGTGTTAAAAACATTACATTCAGTTCACACTTAAGTATTTTCCATTAAAGTATATTATTTCTGTAATAAGTACTCTTTTAAAAACTATGCTAGTGTGCTTCTTTTTCACAGAGAATAGATGCAAAATATCACAAAAATAAAAAAAAAATAAAAAAAAATAAACAGGATTCTCAAACAACGTGTATGTTCACATCAAAGAAATGACCCAGAATGGTGCCTAGTAAAGTTTCTTATAGCTGTGCTTTGGTAAATGCAAGTCCCTTTGTTGCATTATTAAATAACCCTTTGAGTTATGACCTTTACTCTCACAAGAGGCTTGGTTTACACTCAGGCATATTAGAGGACAGCCCATGGGTGATATGAGACCCGTGATACATAGAGAGCATCATCAATAAAAACAGTAAGGGAGGCAGCCGCTGCCAAGACAGCACTCAGAGAGACCGAGGCTAAATCCGGTTTCATATTATCATTACACATCCCAGGCACGGATGAAAGGGAACCCTCCTTTAAATGGGAGTGAGAGATGGATCCTTCGGCATAAAGGACCACTTGGGACCAGAGACGAGGAAAGCAATTACAGGTTTACAGGGCATATATTCTGCAAGTCATTGTAAGTTAATGCTGGGGCAAAATAAGGCAAGGGAAGATGACCGGCGACGGAAGGTAGCACGTGACGGGGGAGTGCTAGAAACGTGTTTACAGCCACATTGGGCCGGCCTCCCATGTTTGTGCGCTCTAGATTTACAAAACAATCAAAGAGCCGCTGTGGCTAGACCGCTCTTTAACCAGCCCCAGTGAAATGGTAGGCGTTAAATAAATGTATGCAACAAAGGAGCATGGGAAGTAGTGGATTAAAGACATGGGGGACTGAATTAATTTAAGACGTGAACAGCCCAGCAACTTCAGTCGGGACTAGCAGTCTGGAACAATAACTGCGGGGGATTAACTGCGAAAAAAGGTCTTCGGAAGGAAACTGTTTGACCAAACTAATTAAGTTAAAAGTAAGAGGGGAAATAAATAAATTACTCTATTGAGCCATTCAACCAATTCTAGCACGGAATACATGGGATGCTCTTAAAAAGCAGTGCTTTGCCTGAGCTTTTTCACAAAAAAAGTTAAAAAAATTCAATTGATTCCACTTGAGCTTCGGAAACACATTATTTGCTTTCAAATGGAACTTAGTTTCTACTGATAATCTAAAAAAAAGAATATTGTGGAAATTAATAGCGCTATAATTCAGTGTTTTATGTAAAACATCATAATAGCTAATGTGCTATACTTATCTTACCGTGTCCCTGAAAGTGTGTTAGATGAGGTCATCATAGCATTCCAAGTAATGCAATTAAAACAAAATATTCTCCATTTATATGTATGTTTTGGTTCAGTTATCTTCTCCTGTTTCACTAAATGCAATGGGAAATTGTATTGAAACCACAACACACACACTGAGCCCAGATGTCTTCTAATGTTTTATTTCTGGCAACCGGAGGCCATGTTCTGTAGTTTAATCTGGGGTCATTTGAGATATCACTGAAGAAGAGTACAAAAAACAACTCTTAGCTTTGTTAAATTAGAGTAAGCGGCAAGCAGCAAAATGTATTTTCCTTGAGCATTGTCTTCACGCTCTGTCAGAGAGGCAAATCAAATCACGGGCCAGATGAAACCTGCTCATGCGATTTCACTGATGTCTGTTTGAGCTCTGCTTAGATAATTAGTCAACTTAACAGCACAATAGTGCAATAGCATCTACCACCATTTAATTACCAAGACAACCTGACTATAACACTTATTAACATTCCCTAAAGTCATAATCATTGTAAAAAAAAAAAAAATCTGCAGTTAAAAATGATTGCATGCCATCTGCATTAACATTATAGCTTAGAAGCTAAATATATGGCTCTCTAACTGTATCACCATTATGTCCTTGATCAAGATACTCAGGTCACTCCTTAGTGACTGTCCTTTTGATAAATAATAAGTGTTTATTTAGTTAACACATCAGCTGAATGACTAGGTAGGGATGTGAATCGTAGGAGTCGAAAAGAAATTAACGATTCGGTTTAACGATTCCATTTTCGGTACAATACCATTAATGATTAATTTAGTACTTTTGTGGAAGCACCAGATGTGAGTTTGTGTGTGTATAAATTTGGAAAAAACTAAAAGTCAAGACTGAGACAGAGTCAGGAAATTCACTAACTGTTCTGGGCCGCGTTTCCCAAAAGCATCGTAAGCCTAAGTTGATCGAAGAGACCATTGGTGGCAATTGTTCTGAGATCAACTTAGGCTTACGAAGCTTTTGGGAAACACAGCCCTGACTGATTCATTAGGAGTGACTGATATGCTTTAGACAGATTATATTGAGTGTCATTTATTAAAACAAATCGACTCATAAGAGTCATTTGCTCGTGAATCGGACTACACTTGTCATGATGATCATGAGACCAGAGAGGCCAATGCAACAGAAAGATGTGTGCAGATGTATGACTTTTCATTGTCTCTGTATTATTTCACAGCAGCCAGTCTTTCTCTCTCATCACATTCAAGACAACAAGTACAACTCATCAAAAACATTTATTTTACCGGTAGAATAATGCAGATGTTCAAGAACCATTAACCATGTCTAGGATAAGGACTTGTTCTCAATTCCCAACCCTTCTAATTACTAAATGTATCTATCTTAGAGGATAGTGACGATGGTACACTTCACACAAGACATCCATCTACTGGGATAAAAACAACTTGCAGTCCTGGCATCTCTCATCTCCTGTACATGAGCCCATGCATCTGGACTGCTATTGTATCAACACACAGTTCTGACCATACAACAGCCATCTGGAGCTTTCACCTAAGTCTAATTGACACGCTCATTAGGAAGTAATGTCACAGAGAACATTCTGGAAAGAAGAGACAAGGAACCAATGGCAGCGCCGTGCTTGGCAGGAAATAGGCAGCCGTCCATGCATCCCCCATGCCAGAAGAATCCACAAGCAACCAATCTAGATGAAACTATTCCGCTGTGAAGCGATCGCCTTCAGTGACATGCAAGGCAGTTTGTTCCGATGTGTGGCTTACATTTTAACCACCATAATTTGCTTGCTTGTTGAAATGTATTGGGATATTTTGCGGTAAGGAGATAATGCAGTATAGTCCACAACAACTGCTTGAGTTGAATTGGAAATTGGCTAGGCGCACCTGGCATGCGTGACATGGCAATCGACACATTAACCCTGAATTATGCAATGGGATGCACAGAATATTTGCAGATATAAACAGCCGCATGCTTGCAGCTGGCACGAATTAAGGAGAAACAACATATGCAAGGTTTCTGAGAATAAGGACTACTCTAGAATGACCTACAGCAGACAGCCCTTGCGACAAACTTGGAAGACTGATGAAATGCATACAAGACCCCGCGAATCTCAGAAAGCAAAAGTCTAAGACAACCATTATATATCAAATTTAGCATCGTGTGCATTGTCTGGATACACATTTTCTCCCAGATGCATTAGACTGATTGATGGCACTCTCTTCTCTGGGCTTGCTTTCCTTTGAACTTAATGGCATAAAACTACTCCATTTGTGTACAAAACAAAATAAAATCCTGTTTCATGGAGCTGTCTTGTTTTACAGTAGCTTTGAAAGTAGACTTACGCCAGTGCACAACACAACAGACAGGATATGTGAAGCAATCCTGTTTCCAATTGCAAAATACACTTTCACCTACACCTTTAACATTGTCTTCAAAGGAGGAAAACCTTCAACTGTCGACAGTAAGAGTAGTGTGTTGTTAGTGGCAGCTTCTTTCAACAATATAAGCTTTGACTTTGAAATAAGTCTGATCCCGAATCCAGGCTCCCAGCATTCATAGGCGGTGGGATTCCAGATGTTTTGTTTGTGATAATGTGATTTTAATTACCATCCCTGAAGTGTGATAGTTTAAATTGGGCGTCAGTATACCCTGTTTCTCCCCCACTATTCTACAGTTGAATGGGTGAGTTGTACATCTCAGACTAAGTAGCCTGTCAGGTAGTAAGTGTAACATAATAAGTTTGTTTAAAGGTCACAATATGTCAATGAAATAAGTGAACAAATCTAAATACAATTTGTGAATGCATGAAATATTCACATCTCCTACAGTAACAGGACTAGATTATGGATCAGACTATTGCCAGACTATCTAAAGGCGGCACATACTTTGGGTCCTTTGGCATATAAAATGCAGGCTGACCTTTAGGGTCCCAGAGCTCATACAACATTAGCTGTCCCCAGGTGCCCTCAGGCCCAGAGGCCTCGAGAGACTATGATCCAGCCCTGTGAGGAAAATAATTAGACCAGAGGGCTTCAGTCAACTGGAAGTTTCTAGAGTTGCATCCAAAACTGCATTCTGTCAGAATCGGTCCTAGATTTAATGAAGGACTTATGAAGGACCTTTAAAAAGTATGTTCTCGAAAGTATGCATGTGTGTAGTATGAACATAATTCAGACATTCTACGTCTGTCATGTTATGACAGTTGAGTCGCTTCTCTTCACTATCAGGGGTATGACAGCCTATTTACACCTAAAAGGTTCCAAGTTTTCTAGTTGTACATTAGGGTACATATTACTACTCTAAGGTACTAACATGCACCTTTAAGGAGTATGTAAGGTACTGTAAGGGTACTGTCGAAGTGACAAGTTGTTGTACCCCTACAGGTATAATTTTTGCAAATTTTTTTACCTGGCCTTATGGGTCGACGTGTTCCTTTTGGTGGATGCACACATCAGAGTCTCGGCAGAAGCATGAGGCCATTCAGGTACTGTCCACCTATTATTTCATGAATGCAATGATTTTGGACATACTACACAGTTCACAAACTGCTTTTCACATACTATTTAAGAGAAGTAGACATCCGGATGTGGGGTGGTAAATCCTGAAGACATTTATTATGTGGTTCACTGTGCTTAATTCGTGTTGGAACTAATCTCTACAGGAAGATTAAATACTTGTGGGCTAGACTAAAGACAAGTTTTCAGCTTTCAGAGATACAGGTTTTATTGTTTAAGGCACTGGACATTCTTTTATCTCAGTTCTGTCCAGTGCCGCATCAAACTACACCGGGTTCAAGGATCAGAGTTATCAGATCAAGCCTCCGTGTAGAAGAAAAGTTCAATATCAAACAGCAAGAAAAAAGCACAACGATAAGGCGAGGTGCACTGCATCACATTCAGCTTCAACTGAGAGAGCTGATCAAATTATTCAGACTTAAATTAAGACTGGCAAGGGTTCTTTGAAGGGAAACGCAGCATTTGGTATTGGTGTCCTTGATGGGCTTACTATGGTAATCTGAAGTTTACACAGTTAGAATTAACTTTTTAATACTTGCTTCTAAGTAAACGGCTTAAAATAAAGTAGCACATATTTACAGGACAAAAATTCCTAAGCTGTTTTAAGCTTGATCTCTCACACAGGTTGGGTTCATGTCCTCGTAAGCAAAGCTCTATTATATTCCCTACCAAATATGGATCTACTTCTGGATAACAGGAGGAATAACACAGACGATATGTCATTCCACTTTTGGCTGCCTTTGTGCTAACCTTATCCCTTGGATTTCCTCCACCGTGTTTGGCCCTAACCGAGACCTTTTCCAGAAATGAATTCAGCTGAAGGGTCTGATGACCTTTTACACTGGAGCGAGCCATGAGACATTAAAACCAGGCATCTGGTGGAAAGGGTACCGCTTTTGCGCATACTGAGTTCTTGTATTCACGCAGATATACTGCTTATTGCAATTGCGCCGAGATGTGACATTTCTGGTTGGATGTGATGCCAAGTCACAAAACGTGGCAAATTGAACCATACAATGTGGAGACAAGGGTTACTTTCCAATTTTATAAGAAATTCTCCACTTGAGTGCAGAAAACCTATTCGTTTATTCTTGGTTCTGTTGTGAAAATAGCTTTTGCAAACTCTCAAGGACAATCCACCTTGTCTGGATGAGGGAAAGTCTCTGGTACGGATAATTAGGGGTGACAGAATAATTCCAAAGGCTGTTTATTTGATTTCACATATTTTCTTTTTACCAGGCAGGGATTTAATATTTTGGCTGGGTAAAGCATAATCTTTATTGCACATAGTTATTTATCTAGCTAACTCCTTCCTGGATGAATATCAAAGCACAATTAGCATATGAACCACTTAAGAGAACATTGGGAACCAGTTTAACCCAACCCAAGGGATGAGGTTTTGGAGGAGCCAAAGAGCCTCTGTAGGTACATACACTACACCATTATTGAAGATAAAAGCATCTTTCTTTATGAACCCTTGCCCCATTTCAGGGTTCTCAGAAGAGAAAGTGTCAGCTAGCTAAACTAGCCATCCAGGGGTGTGTTTCCCAAAAACATTGTTAGCCAACTATGGTAGCAAGTTCCATTGAACTCTATTGGTAACGACAGAACTTGCAAACTTTTTTTATCAAGCAAGATATAAGTCGCAACTATTTCCTTACATTATACTTGATGTTTTGCCAGTGATCGATTTTATTTAAAGTGTGAACTTGAGTATTTCTCTGACGACTGCTTTTTCACATTGTAATTCACCGGTGAGTGATTTGCCCATGAGCAAAGATGGCAGTAAGCAGGTTGTGTACTTCCGGTGTGCCTGGAGCAGCTGTCATCGAGATGAATGGGAATGGTAATGGATGGCTTTCTCCAGCTATAATACACTTCCTTGGTTTAACCCTCTTCCTATTATCAACTCCCCGCTTTTAATTCATGGCAACCTTAATGCAAATCCGATGTAACTGCTGATGTACAAAGTGGATTGCTTAACTGCACAGCATTTTTTCACGAGCCAGCTCGGTCTCGATTTGAAGGAGCTGTCGTCCCCTATCTGGTTGACAGACGTGTGTGTCAGACTTGTTTACTGATCGGCGCGTGGAGCTGTCCTAACGGCTGATGCTGGTGAGCCGAGGCAGGCGTCCAGTGTCTGCGGACTGTACGGTAGAAAGGATATCTTAATCAAGTGGGCATAAAATCGAAATCAAGGCTCAAACTGAGAGGGTCATTACATTAGGATGACTTAACTTTATGTTGCTGCATAGTTTGTTGTGCTCTTTCTGGGTGCGGACAATATTATTAGGATGTCTTATTAAAGATTAGAATTGAGTAATTGGAACTTAAATCTTCATGTTAAAAGACAACTAGCAGAATGATGGATGTGCTATTTCCCCCAAAGAGATCTCATGGCTATCCTGTTTAAATTATGTGATATTCCATAGTTCTGTTTTCTTTTGTAAACAGCACAATGTAAATACATTTTACCCTTGTATCATAGACTTAATAGCTGATTGCAATGCAACATCACCCTCTCTTACACCTTTTCCCACACCAACTCATCTACACGGCAGATCATATCATGTGTGCAGGGCAAGACAGTTTTTACAGTGCCTTGGAATCGATTATTGATAGTGTCAGTTCTGTTTTACTTGACAGCAAGGCTTTCGGAGAGGGGGAGCGCTAAGGGGGTTTGGGAGGAGAAAAACATCCAGGGAGCAGGTCAGAGTTTTCTGGATTTGGAAGTTCTGGTGGTGGAGGTGCAGATATGACTGGAACAAGCATGTGGGACAAAGGGAGACAGCAGTCATGCTGTGGTTCACAAAAGAGAAATAGATGGAAAGACACTTGGAATAGAGGGATGAATGGGTATGACTTAAGGGTCATGTGCTTAAAAAAACAAAACAAAGACATGTTTGTGATTCCACCAGGATCTTTCTATTTATTTATTTATTTTACTGCCGACCTAAAACTATAATGCTGTTTTCTGCATATCTGTTGGAATGCAGCAAAAGATCAATGATATTTATTGTTTAATTAGTCAGTGACAGTAGGACTAATAAGATTGCAACATTGACCACACGCTTATTCAGCAACATCGGATATATAAATTTTCTTTATAGGAAGTGTAATGCAAAATATTAAAATATGTACAATTTCTAAGTTTAAGACTGTAAGAAGACTTCTTCAATATTTAATAAATGGCTTAACAAACCTGAATGGGGTTTTTACTTTTGGAATCCTACTGTTATTGTTCTTAATCTCCTACTGTTATTTACATAAAATGTATATTCTATGCATAAAATATGCATTTGTCAGGTTTTTCCAAGGAGACCTATATTACCTAGAAAAGTATTTTGTCATACTTTCAAGAGTCTTTTAGAAAAAAAAAAATATCTGCATTGTGTGATATGGAGACTTCAGTTCAAAAGTGAGCCTGTAAATAATACGGAACTTTTAATTAACAATGAAGCATTAGATTGATCAAAAGTGGCAGTAACGACTTTTACATTTTAAAATAAATGTTGTTCATTTTATTCATCAAAGAATCGTTTTTCCACAAAAATATTAAGCAGCACATTTTTTCAACATTGACAATAATAAGAAATATTTATTGAGCATCAAATCATCATATCAGAATGATTTCTGAAGAATCATGTGACACTGACGACTGGAGTAATGATGCTGAAAATTCAGCTTTGATCACAGGAATAAATTACAGTTTACTATATATTTGTCACGTCTTGTTTTGGTCATGTCTTTGTCATGTTTCCCGTTGTCACGTGATTCCCTGTTATAGTCATGTGATCCTGCCATGTGCTCCCTTGTCTGATGTGTCATGTTGTCATTGGTTCATTGTTTCATTGTTCACAGGTTGTCCCTCGTCTAGTCATTAGTCCTGGTCCCGTTCCCCTGCAGGGGCCTGGGACTAATGACTAGACAAGGGACACCAAGGGACATTCACATAGAAAACAGTTATTTTCAATTGTAATAATGTTTCAGAATATTACTGTTTTTACTGTATTTGAGACTTCATTCAAAACCATAAAACCTAAACTTTTTAACGGTAGTGAATGCAGCTTGCAAAAAATACATAAAGAAATCAAATCAAATAAAAAATATCCTTTTAAATGGCTGCCATAGTAGAAATATTTTGTGCTGTCAATTGGTGTAGTAACAACATCAATCTGGCCCATGCTAATCTAAAGCTGAAGGTCGTAAAATGATTGACCTTTTTAATTTGAAAGGTGTTTCCTACAGTCACTACGTTCAGTGTTACAATTTCTCCCCTTTATTCTTTAAAAGTCTCCGGGTCATGTCTAGTTATCATGCTTATTGTGTTACTTCCGGCTTCACAGGCAAACACACACAGTCAAGTACACAGTCAAATTCATAGCACTCACACACAAACACACACACACACACACACACAAACATTCGGCCAAACGACCATCTACATCATGCCCTCCGCGCGTGTTCAGTTCGCAGGCAGCCTCTCAAGTTTAATGACGCGTAGCAACAGGATCGAGAGAGGATGAGGGGGGTCACGGACGGCACTAATGTCCGGACACATTGCCAGAGGATCAGAGACATCCAGACAAAGGACATCAGAGACAGTCTCTCTCTCCACAAGCACATTTCTGACCTCTTATATCCTCAAAGAAACCCATTCACAACTACTTCTGCTATGATGCCAGTTCTCTAAATAGAAGACATCTTGGACAGATATGATGGATACAACCACAATGCTTAAGGCATTGTAAATTGTCCTCTCAAATCGACTTCCATATCTGTCATAAAGTACTTTAGAGATTTGTCCTTTGTTGTTTTGTCAGAGAAGTCTCAGATATCATCATGATGTGGTTTCCTGCAATACTGCACATATGTTTTCATAGAGCAAAGATGAATTGAATGTAGTGAAATAATTGAATGATTGTGAATCATCCCTAACCACCACATGACTGAAACGGTCAAATCCATTAGTATTCAACTTTCCCTGCCAGCATAACCTGATTTTTGGTTATTAATGCAACAAACGCGGGATTGTTTCCCGTAACTATTTTTGTTCAGTCAAAGGAAATGCCATATTTTTGCATTATCTTTAAAATGTGGCTTTTATGGCTCCTAATAGTATTAAAGTCCTTGCTAGAATTTGTCTAATTTCGTAATGTTCAGCATGATCACATAAATACAAACAGAATGTGTTGTTACTTCTGATGGCATTCCAAACTCTTATGACTCTTATTTATCTTCAGAAGAAATAAGTCATAGAGGTTTGGAACGGCATGAGGGTCATGATGACAGAATGTTCATTTACTTTGCTGAACTATCACTTAAACGGACTCTTTTTTGACAGGGCGGGGTGTAGATCGAGTTCCAACTTGCCTAATAATTAGTCATTATGTTCTGATAATTTGCTTTCTCTCTTTCTCTCTCTTCCCCCTTTCTTCATAACATATGAACATATTTGCCTCAACACATCAACACTGACTAGAAAATTATAGTAAATAATTTTAATTAGGCTACTAATAGCAGTGCTTATTTCCATGAAAGCAAGGGATTGTCATGGTGGTCATGCTGGCACAAAACATCATAAATAGTCAAGGATAGTGACATAGAGAGAAAGAAAGAGAGAGGGAGAGAGAGAGAGAGGGAGAGGGAGAGGAGGGGGGGTGCATTGGAAAGAAAAACAAATAGTGGAGTGAGACTCCAGCCCTCAGGGAGCAGCACTTAAGTAATTAATGTTTGAAATTGCTCAAGTTCAGTGCGGAGACTCCCGAGAGAGCCAGTATCAGTCACACACACACACACACACACAGAGAGAGAGAGAGAGAGAGAGAGAGAGAGAGAGAGAGAGAGAGAGAGAGAGAGAGAGAGAGAGAGAGAGAGAGAGAGAGAGAGAGAGAGGGGAGAGAAAAGAAGAGACCAGCTCTTTTTGTCATTCGAATTTTGAATTTTGTCTTTTTAAGATTTGTATTATCCACTTCTTTTCTTGCAGATACACATTCAAATTACGATTTATGCACAGATGAAATGTTTGAATCTAAAGCAAATTCCCTAAAATAATCACTTTTATTACCGTTTCTAATTGATATTTTAAATGTTCAATCTTTTATTAAATATAAAAAAATTATATTATACATTGTTTTAAAGGTTATTTGGAAACATCAAAAATACCTTAAATCATAATTATATTGATTCATAATTTAATATATATTCATATTTAAGTTAACTACTAATGTTTAGCATTGTGTAATGTTATTAATGAGTTATTATAGTTATTACGTGTGTATTTATTTTTAACTCACAATCAGTGTTTGGGAAAGTTACTTTTACAAGTAATAAAGTAAAAAAATGCATTACTTACGTTACTTTTTATGGAAAGTAATGTGTAATATTATTTTTGTGTTACTTTTTCTAAGCTGGGTTTGGCTTGCTTGTTTTGTTTTTACAAATTTAAAGGCTTTCACACCAAAATTTAAATGAAAAAGCCTCAAGCTGAAGGAAATGCAAATTCATAAAAAAAAATAATAAACACAAATGTGATGTTTATCTGAAGTCATTTTTTTATATTATGGTTGAACTGGATCATCTAAGGTCAGAGGCAAAGACATTGCTTAATAAAGTGATATTAAATGCATTAAGTGTATTTGTGTAATATAACGTTTAATTATTGCATGTCTGCATAATATTCTGAGATTGAATTTCACCATTTTTATTCATTTTGAGGAATACATAATCTGTTTTTGTGCAAGTGAGATGAGTAAATTAATGTTCACATTTAGTCAAGAACTACAATAAACATTTAGTTCACACACAGCGCACACAACGCCTCTGCACTTACTCAAGGTTTCTCCTAACATGTGCACAGAAGAGCCGTCAGTCAATAAATGGAAAAACAAAGTAACTTGAGTTACTTATTTTAAAAAAAAGAACAAATATTTAACACAAATATGTGTTACTTTACTAGTTACATGAAAAAGTAATCTGATTATGTAACTTAAGTTACTTGTAATGAGTTACTCCCAACACTGCAGATTTAATGGTGAAGTGACAACATTTTACTAGTTACTATTCTACCCTGCAGCACTAAATGGAGCTGCAAAGATAATGACCTTTCCCTAACAGGCCTCATGAACACTAACCTTAATCGGCCTTTGGTCAGACAAACAGATAGCCTTGCCTAAACCTCATGTGATTACTAAAGCCAATCTTGCTCCATCAGGCTGGTCAGGCTGCTCAAATGAACATTGTAAAAATGACACGAGCACCTTAAAAAATAAAAATAGAATCATCCTTTTCATTTTGTCATTTAATTGGTTCCAGTTACAGGTTTAATGAACACTAACCTTTTGTCTATATCATCAAGAGTTTTAGTGAAACCCATGGTCTTTGAACCCTCTCAAATGAGACTGAAGGGACTCTTCAAACTGACAGCGGTAATGCCACGCATCTTACTGTTCCTAAACCTTGCCGTAATGGATTTCTTTCACATTTTCAGCTTAAGCATTGCACACTAAGCTAGATGCAGCCGCTGGCCAAATGTGCTTAAAACCTGACTCTACTCTCACTGTCCCTTCTCTTGAAGATAAATTGAAGTGGAACGTCCATCGGCACAATGTCAGTTTAGTATACCAGCTCATTTTTCAGTGCAACTGGGGATCAGACAATGACTGAATTTTAAGAGCACAGATAAATGCAGTCCCTTAAGACAACAAAGACAATTACTGTCCTGATGGAACAAAGGGTGGCAACAAGGCAATTTCAAATATATCTGCTCTCCTCAGTCCCAAAAGAATATGTGTTAATAAAGAACAAGAATGTATTTGCTGTGCTTTCACTAATTTACAGAACAAGAATCTATCTATATGTTGTACTTACACTAATTTAAAATGCAAATGAGCATAAGGACTTCCATTCCAAATTTGAATACATGTATACAGCAGCTTGATTATGTTAGAGTTGTAGGGGCGTCAATTGGTTATGGCGGCTTTCCTACCTTGGCAGCCTGGTCAGGTCAATGCAAAGTAATATATTTGTATTGCATGATTACAGTGCTATTACTCCACCATTATATGCCAGATTGGAAGTGAGGTGAATATGTAGTAGCTATAGAAAACGACTGAATAAATAAAAAGAAGTATTACTAGATGCATAGTTCATGAAAAAGACTGCAAGCGACAGCTGTACAACATCATCCGATTCAGATGTGACTGTCAGCGCTAGCTTTTAAACCCCATCTGCAGCGAAACATCCCCTTTGTGTGACACCGAAATCCTTATGCCAGGAGAGGTGAGAGTCAGCACTAGCTTCGAAACCTCAGAGGAGAAGGTCCCCCACGAATCAACTACCAGTCCCATGACGTCACGACATTCCTGCAAAGAGCTGACATCAGTGCAAATACAACAGACAACCCAGTTCCTCTTTACAAACGGAAGACTTTCAATGTCGGTGTATATAAAAACTATGACTGGGTGGAATATTCAGTGTCACGGGATGCTATTTTTTATTTTGCATGTCGCCATTTCATTGGGGTTTCAACTGTTGCTGGGGACAGACAAGGGCAATGTGTTTACATCGACCATGGATACAGATGTTGGAAAAATATGCGAAAGAATCTTCTGGAGCACAATGACAGCAAGAAACAGAAATGCTGTATTAGCATGGAATGAGTTCAGGGCTGTGGATGTAAGGAGTCCATTGACAGTCAAACTGATGCCAACAGACTATTGTAGGTACAAGAAAACAGAGCATACATCAAAACTTAATTACAAATTACATCATTTTTAGGATTACAGCAACTCTCTTTCCTTGATCACAATAAGAAAGATTGTGGTGACAATTTCCTGGAACTTTTGGATAATGTTGCATCAAATAGCAAAGACCTGTAAATCAAATTGGATCACAGGTACGGAAACTATTCATCCCCAGAGTCTCAGAACAATATTGATTGATTGATTGATTAGCCTTTATTGTCTCCTGACGGAGAAATTAATCTTGGGCATTCGAGATAACAGATGCAACACAATATACATAACACATAACATAATTTGCCTACACATCATTTACCACCTTAGCAGCTAACCCACACACCCTATTTGTTGTTGTTCAATATTTTTATAGAGAGTGGTACAAATGAAAATTTAAACCTATTCAGTCTGCAGTTTGGTAACCTGTACCTTCTGCCTGAGGGCATCATCTCATACTCACTGTAGAGGACATGATTCGGATCGTTAGTAATTTTTAAACTCTGTTTCCTCACCGCCTCCTCAAAAAGCTCATTAAGAGTAGTTGGTGGCAATTGTCCAATTATTTTTCCTGCCCTTTTAATCAATGTTTGGAGCTGTGATTTTAATTTAACTGACAGGTTACCAAACCAAGCTACAATACCATATCGGACAATAGACTCAATAGCTGCCTTATAAAACAGTAGCATAATATCCTTGTCAACGCCATGAACTCTTAGTCTTCTTAAAAAATATAGACGCTGACATATTTTTGAGGAAACATACTCCACTTGATGTGACCACTGTAACTGTTTATCTAATTGAATTCCTAAATATTTATATGTTATTACTTGTTCAATCGGTACTCCTTCAATTAAAATAGGGCTCTGATCGCCTATAGACCTAGGGTCAAAAATCATTTCTTTGGTTTTATTAACATTAAGGAGCAAGTTATGCTTATTGCACCACTTCACCATCTCCTCTATCTCCTGTTTATAAATACCAATATCTGAATTGTTATAGAGTAAACTAAGTATGGCCGTATCATCTGAAAATTTAATAATAAAATTATTCAATATTTCAATATTGCCTTTTGTTAAAATTAACAATATGATTAGTGTTATTGGAGAAAAATTGAAACAAAATAATAACTGAAGTTAAGGAAGCACAATATTTCTAAATTTTTAGTGGATGAAACAAAAGACTAATAATGAACGAGTTGTCAAGTCAAGGTTTTAACCTCCAGATGTGCATTGGGCAGGGGTTATGCGAGGAAACGTGTGTGGAGTACAGGCTATTATACGTCAAGAAGTGTCATACGCTGTTTACATCCACTGTTATGCACATCGATTCAATCTTGTGCTCGTGAATTCTGTAAGTGAAATTCCTGAGCACTGTACAAAGTACAAACACAAGTGCAAACAACAATACCAGATGCATGCCTTTCATTCAGGCGCAGAAGCGACTAGGACAGAAAGTTTTCAACTTGGAGCGCACTTGTACAACTCACTGTCGAACGCCTGCGTGTTCTAGAGAAAGACTTCAAATTGACTTATGGGTTGTTTGAACAACTTCAAAAAGTAGGCATTTCTATCACAACAGCTGCAACCCTTATCAAAAGTACGAAGCATCAGCTGGAGATGTTGAGGTCAGATGCTGAGTGGCAGAACACATTCAGTGAGGCGAGGGTATTTGGCACAGAAGCGGGCCTGTCTTTAGACACACCTCCTCCCCCACGGCCTGCTCGAATAAGGAATGTGTCCAGAGCATTAGCAGGTTGTATAGTAGGGTCAAGCGGTGGCAAAAGGCCAACAACCGACAGCCCAGATTATCATGAAAAAAGGCTGTACTTTGAAGTACCTGATCGCTTCAACAGTGAGTTTAATCGATGCTTCTAGTGATGTTGCCCAGGCATTTAATTGTTCATCTCCCAATTTTTTTGAATGCAAGTTAGATTGAAAAGTTTGTCAAACAATATGACAAGCACAGTGATGACACATTGCTTCAAAGACAGATCAAAACTGCTAAAGTCTTTCTAGACACTGAGTTAAAAGATGAGAGTGATGTACGCGGTTTGACAGCTCTTCAAAGACTGAACACATTACCTGTTGCTTTTTGGAATTGATTACATAGTTCAAGATTCATGAGACATTGCCAATATCCACTGCATAAAATGTACGATTACTTATGGACCACCATGACTGATAACAGACTAAATTGCCTGATGCTGAAGGCTGCTGAATGTTCAGTTGTGAAGTGCCTAAATTTGTTACAGACTTTTCCAAGTTAAGAAACTGACGCTCCTCCTTAATGGAATGATTGGCTTTTGAATAAAATGAAATCAAGATCATCACAAGGTAAGACTTGGTCTGATCTGCTCTTCAGTAGATCATTTAAGATGTGTATAGATGTGCTTTGTTGTGATATTTGAGCATAATTGCACAGGAATGAATGAAAATATGTGGGACTGTCACACTGAGGTAGTAAGTTTGGATGACATCCTTAGAGTCTGCCATACCCTGTCTTTTGTCTTGATGCCACTGGTGTCTTGTTAGTGTCCATGTTAGTCCCTCTTGGAATGGAGTATGAGCAGTTATACTGGTGCCGTGACCCGGATGTGAATGAGGTTTAGGGGGATAAGTGTAACAGAGGCCAGCAAGTAAAATCTGTACAGGTAACCTCACTCCCCTTACCTCAAAAGGCACACCAGTGGCTACAGTCTTTAGAGTCCTTGTTAGTGTGCCTGCCTAAACTGGTTACCGCTGGTTAGAATTCCACTAGGAGCAGAGTGAGTATGACCAGTTACACTTGCCTTGCTAAACTCACCTCCACAATACTAGGGTGTTGTGACAGGTTCCCAAAACATTGCTACGGTCCTCTGGACGTTTTTCAGCATGGTGCAATGGTGTCGGGGTGGTTGTGTACTGGCAAACTCAAGAGTCCAGTCCACCTCCAAGTGTTTGATTATGTGTAATCAAGTGTAAATATGTCCCTAATTCAATGTAAGTCTATGAGACTTTCTTTTGCTAGTTCGCCAAGCAAAAGTCATAAACCTCTTTTTGACAAGCTGTTATTTGAGGTATTATATCATGTCTGTGACACAAACATTGTGGGACTGAAGTTTCATTTCGTATGCTTAGAGGTCTGTTCAAGTTCCTACTCTAAGTATGAGCAATAGAAAAACGGATGTTTGCCTCAACGAGCACCACTAAAACTGCTAGACTCTATAATATCAAATACATATCCAGTGAAAGATGACAAGATTAAACCTGCTAGACAATCATTGGCACCTCCATTCGAATGTCATCACATCTTCCATAGATGACATGACATGTTGCGCGAATGCTGTTTTGCAATTTTGCCAGCGCTCGTGGCGGTAAATCACGGCATCTGAGAGGCGAGGCTTCAGTTTTTCTCCAGCTGTTCTCATGTAGGAAGGTGTCAGAGCTCACACATGGCAAGAATCAAACGAAATGGAGACAGAGTGAGAGAAAGAATGAGAGTGAAAGAGAGAGAGAGAAATCGGAGAAAGCAAATCACTCGAGGGGTCCAGCAGACATCAGTGAGTCCAGCTCAGACGCTCAAAGTAAATGACTTCCTTGTGTGCTCTCCTCTCTGGTATGTATTTTAAAAAATAATGCATAGGATCACATTGCTGCTGCTCATGGTGTTTGTGATGTGCCGAGACGGATGAAAGGGAGAGAGCAGAGGCTAGCTGTTCTCCGAGGAGAATACGAAGAGGAGGTGATCGCTTGGAATTTCCTTTACAATGAGCTTTTCTTACAGAGAGAGAGAGAGAGAGAGAGAGAGAGAGAGAGAGAGAGAGAGAGAGAGCGAGAGAGAGAGAGAGAGAGAGAGAAGCGAGAGAGAGAGAGAGAGAGAGAGAGAGAGAGAGAGAGAGAGAGAGAGAGAGAATGTACAAAGGAAACAGTATGTTCAGAAAGAGAGCTGTCAATTAATGTGTCTATTTTCTAATTAATGTCACACTTTTAAACAATATAATATATAATATAATGTACAAACATGCTTTTTCTGTTAAGCTGTTTGAAATGATGTATTTTGAAAAGTAGTCAAATAAATAAAAATCATTGCACTTTCATTTCATACAAAAAAAAAAAAAAAATAATGCTATTATATTTATACATTTTAAAGTGTAGTACATGTTTCCAAGTCACTGTCACTGGATCAATACATGTCCATCAAAACCATATAGAACATATGTACATTGTGCAAATAAACTTTAAGGTAGCCTTAAATCAGTTTCAGTCCTTGAATTGATATTTCCTTTTCACCCCCAAGAGGAAATAAAATGACTGTAGTCTAGACTTGTGGACAGAGGGGACGTTTCTGATCAATAAACGTGGAGCGTTTCAAATCCCCCACAGTCAGAAGACACACGGCTGCTGAGACTCCACTGGATATCATTATAACACGACAGAGCGAGACCCGTGACGCAAGCAAGAGAGGGGTTTTTGTTTACAAATTATAGTTCTGAGGTGTTTCATTTTTGTATTGTTATTGGTAGCAGTGCTCTGGACATTGTGTACTGTTATTATTATTATCAGTAGTAGTAGTAGTAGTAGTGGTAGTGAATTTACTCTGAATATGTATACTTTTAAACATAAATTTATAATTTCAACTGTCACTAAATAAATATTTAAATCTTAAAATGTTTTTTTTTCTTTTTTTTACCAGTATATTATTATTGTTATTATTTATTACATTTACTGTGAATATTTATTTACTTGAAACATATATTTAGAATTATAACTGTCATTAAAATGTCTTTAAAAATCTGCAAAAATAATCAAACCAAAACAACAAAATTTGTAAATACGATTTTCGGAAAGATATATTTTTTGTTATTATTATTGTATTATAAATGTAAATTTATACTTTAAATATATAGAACCGTATCTTAAAGTTGTCAAAAACTGCAATATTTTAAAATCAAAATCCATTAAATTGTAACACTTGTTTACTACAATGGTCATTTAAAATGTTATATCATTAAACTTATTTCCACATTTGTTTCCCAAAAAGTATTTTTTGTATACATTTTATTTGAATTGTAAACGGTTTATTTATTTCATTTAAATATTGTACATGTTTTTTGTTTTATTTTCTATTCTATTCTATTCTATTCTATTCTATTCTATTCTATTCTAATGTGAAATGTATGATATCTGGTGACTGATTCCTCTGAGGATCACACACAGGCTATAGGCAGCTGGGTGGCATGCAGAGAGAGAGAGGCTGGTTCCAGACAGACGCGCTAGTCTTGTAATTGTTAACATTATGGGAGATCTGGTGAAGCACTGGGGATCCTACACATGCCAGGATGTCCCTTGGGAATTGGCAGTATGTGTTATCAAGGGAATGGAATTACTGTGTAAAGGAGTAGACTGAGATAATGGAAGTGAGTGCTTTTCCTCTTCTCTCTCTCTCTCTCTCTCTCTCTCTCACTCTCTCTCTCTCTCTCTCTCTCTCTCTCTCTCTCTCTCTCTCTCTCTCCCTCCCTCTCCCTCTCCCTCTCCCTCTCCTTCTCCCTCTCCATATCTGGTGTCTGGTTCGATTCCTCATCGGAGGAGCAGACCTACTGACGTCGGCCGCATTGATCGCAGGACGCTGCGTGACAAAATAAAAGAACCCTTAGGGTTGAGTTCAATCCAATTGCTTTTAGTTGCTGTATGTCTATGTAAATCGGCTATTGTGGACGTTCTCTGACACACTGCACAGCTATTCCTGCACACGTTATTTTTAACATCCAACTGTAATACATTGATTCATGTGTGTGAATTGATTACTAACAATTCTATAATATTGATAATATATATAATCATGATTTTTGAAAGAAGTCTTGTTTGCTCAGCAATGCTGTGTTGATTTGATAAAAAAAAAATACAGTAAAAACAGGAATATTATGATATATTGCAATTAAAATGTATGTATCTATGTATGTATGTATTATTTATTTGATTGTTTGTGGAAACCATGATACATTTCTTTCAGGATTCAGAAAATGCAAAAAAAAAATTTGAAAAAGGAATATTTTGTAACGTTATAAATGTATTTACTGTCCCTTTTGATCAGTTAATGCATCATTCCTGAATAAAACTTTATTTATTTATTTGTTTGTTTGTGTTTCTTATTTACCCCAACTTTTGAATGGTATTTTTATTTTTACTGTAATTTTTATTGTAATAAAAGCATCAATTGGTGAGCATATAAAAAATAAACATTAAAAACTTGAATTATTCGAATGTGTGTGTGTGTGTGTTTTTGTTTGTTTGTGTGTGTGCGTGTGTGTGTGTGCGTGTGTGTGTGTGTGTGTGTGTGTGTGTGTGTGTGTGTGTGTGTGTGTGTGTGTGTGTGTGTGTGTGTGTGTGTGTGTGTGTGTGTGTGCGCGCGCATGACCTACACATGACAATTTAGCTTCTGATACTTCTAGCTTGTGAAATTCCAACCAATATGCATGGACTACACAGTTGTAAAAATATATATTTGTGTTAAATATACAATTTCAAAAGCACAAATAAACGTTTCTATGATGTGACGTTCTATTTATAAGGGATCAAAAGGATAAGTATGTTTTCTCTCTCTCTCCTCCACCTTGTAATTAGTCACGAGTGCTCAGGACACAACGGCACCATCCCGCTGGTTCTAATTGCAATCAATTAAAAAAACTTTCCAAGCGTGAAATACGAACCCTGACACAGGACGTTTCTGAGGTGAGAAGGTGACAAACCGCGCAGCTTTGATTAAAATCAATATCAAACTCCAGCAGGAGCGTGCTTACAAACAGACCTGACCTTGCGCCTGTAATATTAACCGACAAAAGAATAAACGCAGGATCGCTCTGACTATTGGGCAGATAGATGGACAAAGAGGGGGGAAAGAGGGAACGAGAAAGACAAAGCGCATCCTTGACACCCATAGCAATGCCCCCTGAACACCACTTTATTATTAATATTCTCCTGGCGTTGATATCCGTCTCCAGTTCTCTGTCCCAGCGCCTGACAGCTTAGTAATCAGAGATTTAAAATGGTTACCGTTTTCCTTGATGATTCTCAATGTGACCGCGGTTGGCATTAATACAGGTCACGGAATAATAAACAGCCTGTCAGCACAAATAGACTGGCATGTCTGACTAGCATTTGGTTATTCAGTTTATCTACCATGAACCAGCTTTGCCTGAAGGATAGAGGTTGTGTTACCTGTTGTTTACAGGGCAATGGCAAAATCACAGCACTCACCTGGTCGAGGTAACCGCTGTAACGTAAATGCCTCTGGGTTAATGTGAATTAGCTCAAGAATATAGGGAATTTTGGAAATATTAATATTTATGACTTATGGTCATAATTCACAAGTCGCATGTACATTTATTTTATCAATTATCGAGATTACCTTGTTCTGTACTGTCTGATCATTACAGTTAAGAAGGGGTATCCCTTTTAAACTCCACGAAAGTTTTATCTTCTGGCCGCGAATATCAAACTTTCTGAGTTTATGAATTAAAACTACTCAAGGTAGTCAATATCGAGCTTGTAGCTTAGATCTTGAAGTTTCATTGACTTTTATAAGGTGGGTTTTCAAACACAGAGACAATTAAAAGTATGAATGGGTTTATTAATAAAATGGCACACACTAGAGATTATATAAACTACAAACATAAACGTACGTAAAAATGCAAACAAACCAATAAACATTTAACCGAACACAGAAACATGAAATGAAAGAAAGAAAGATATAGAGGGAAGATAGAGGGTAACTTAGTCCACAGACCTAAGACCTAGACACCTGGAACAGCTTTTATAGGAATCAATATACTTGCGGGTGCTCTTTTTGGTCAGGCTGAAGCTGATGCAAGAAGCGAGGATGGTGTCCTGTTTCTGCTGCGTCTTCCGGTGTCGCGGGAAGCTTGAAAGGCTCACTGAATGTGATGTTACCGAGAAAGTTCAGATTCGTCTCCCGGGATGGGAGAGGCTGGAAATCTTAGTTGCAGAGACCGGCAGCTACGACTGGAACATGGGTTCGTTCGATGGAGAAGGCCAGGGCCTCCTTCGGATGTTCCTTGGAGAAACGCTGCGCCGGGGAGGAGGGTCCAGAGAAGTTGGATGAGTTGAGTTGGAAGAGATGAGAGAGCGAAGAGAAGAGAGAATCTTCCTTTTAACAGACATCTGTTTACGCCCTGTTTTGGGGACAGAGCGAATCAAAACTTCTGATCTGTAGCGGGAAGCAGTCTTCTTTGTGTGAAGAAAAACACGCCCCCTTTTACCATATGTCTTATGAGGGAAAGGATTCATACTTAGAAATATGATATTTCCTGGAATCAAATGCATATTATTGTACCTTGCAGTCAAGATTCGTCTCCGTGAGATGGAGAGGATTACAGAGATATAAATTATGACAGGTAAAGATTGGGGAAACATAACGTTACACTTATATGCATAATTACACACAAATAAAGTTTGATTAAACACACAATAAAGTTGTCAGTGTTTCCGTTATGGCAAGTGACGACACTTTGAGAAACATAGGAATACATATCAACATTCAGTGGCTTGTTATGTGGAAGAATATCTGTTTCCAAAGTTCCAGAGTGTGTGTGTGTGTGTACGTGTGTGTGTGTTCAGAGCGGGTTTTCTGTTGAGATCGGAATGTCAGTAATGTCTTTGAAGCTCACACTGTCGAGAGGGGGGAAGCGAGTCGTAAACGGGGGTTCAGTTACAGAGTTCGCCAAGTCTGTGGGACTTAGAAAGTGTTTTCACTTTTAATTAGTATATAAATATAAAAGTCAATTTTTTACCCATCGAGCCATAGTCGTTACATATCCCCCTTTTTGTTAGATAAAGACCTCGGAAGGACTTTATCGAACAACAAATTAGCGCAATGGTCGATGGCAAGCGGCTGATGACTGAGGACTCAGGTCAAATGAGGTTTAGGCGAGCCCCGGATCGGGACCCCCTTTTTGCGGTTCCATAGGAAACCACCAGACACGGCTTTGTGAGCTTTGCTGTGGCTGCTCACATTTGGTAGGGTCTGGTACAGGGTGAAAGCCAAGACGGGAGTCAGGGCGTGGTCGGTTGCTGTGGAGGTACACAGCGCAGCGTCAGCTGCGGTCCAGGTATGGACACAGGTGAGGTGTTCAGGCTGGGCGGTTGCCCATGCTTGGAGGGACTGTGTTGAGTGCGAGTCCTGCCTTGGTGTTCAGGACTCAGGGTTGCTCTCTCCGTGCGATGCCGGATGCCAGACCTGGTGAGTGTGGCTGCTTTCTCGCGAACCACTGCGGCCTGCATCCTGTTAGAGGCGATAGGGAGAGAGAGAGAGAGAAGGAGAAAAAAAAAATTCCAGCGATGGAGGTCCTTAGTTGGTTTAGGACAGTCTTTTTGGTTCGCTGAGGTTGGTATGCCACATGCTTTGATGTCCCATGCATGGCTTTTTGGCACATGTGGCGTCATTGTTACGCCTGCCCCCCCCTTGTGCTTTGTGGCTTTACGAGCTGTGGCGCTGTGATGGCAACAGGTGCACAATGCGTATTGAAGTCTTGTGAACGCAACATGTGCGTGGTGGCAGACAGCTGTCTGAGGCACTGGTTGTCAGTGAGCTCGGATGGCCTGCGAGGGTGGTGGAGGGGTAAGTGGTGGCATAGGAAAAGTCTGTTCATCAGAGGCCCGCATGACTTTCTTTGTACACAGCGGAGGTAGCGTTTTAGCGGCTCTGAGGCGTGCAGTGTAGTTGGTAAAGTTCGTTTGTGCTGTGTAATCACTGCAATGGTTAGGGTGGGTGGGTGGGTTGTCTGTATGTGGCGCAGACATTGGTTTGGTTACTCAACTGCAGGTCAGTCAGGACCTTGAAGCAGTAGGTGTCAGTGTCAGACGTGGCTGCACTGTCTTCATCTGTGATGTAAGAAGACTCTGCCTCACCAGTGTTCTGGAGAGAGTGGTTGCAGGTTCGACGGTCTGGGCTTGGAGTTCTGGACGGCGGGTGATGCTGGTTCCAGAATCTTTCTGAGCGGTCGGTCCGACGCTTTGGACGGGCACCGTCACAGTCGTGCCGCCACCTGCTGTCTGGTTCTGAGCGGTGCTCAGAGACGGAGTGAATTGTGTGCGGACGAAGATCGTCCAGGGCTTTTTTGAAGTCTTTCAACTTCCTGTTGTAGCGTTGTGTCCGTCTCGTCCTCTTCCTCGGTCAGGAAGATTAGCTGGTCTAGCCGACTCTGTGTGTGGGCTCGGTCCTTCCGGGCTTCTGTGGCCTGGAGCTGTAGTGCGGCTGCCTTCTGTTCCATGTCGAGGCTGAGCCTTTCGCTGGCCCGGGCCTTGGTGACGAGGTTGAGTGCGATTTTCCGAAGATTTTGGCCAGCTGCTCGTGGTCGTACTTCTGGGTTGGATCGCAGGTCTCAAACTGGTCCAGGTACTGTGGGACTGGGTTAGCTCGACATCTCTGCTTACTGTGGTGAGAGAAGCACAGCACACACAAAAAGAGACACAATGCAAGTTTGTTTTAGGGTTAATGAGCTATACTCATACGGGCTATGCCGTTTATGAGAATTTCGGGGCTAACTGATGTCAACAGTTAGCGGAGCCAATTTCGTGGGTATGGATGAAACCCACAATAGAAATTTGGACAGGCGGTAGCCTGGGGGGGGTCGTCTAGCGACGCCCGCTTTGATCGTCACTCTATTATTCAGCTTTTCCTGGGGTCTCTCTTAGGTTCTGTGTCTAAGTGAAATGAAAGAAACAAATCACAACAGAGTGGAGAAAGAGACAAGGTTGAAGGTAGGGAAGATCAGAGGGAAACACAACACAAGGAAGTGCATTGGCCTGCAATGAAATGTCACAAACAATAACACGGGGAGCGTTATTTAAGGAAAATAAATCAAATAAGATAAAATGAAATAAAATAAAGAGGCCTAAGCCTTATTAACACTGCGAGAGTTCCTGATCGGGCCAGGAGATGCGTGGGTTGTCGGGACAGGACCTCGAAAGAAGGTGTGTCTTAGAGAGAGAAAGGTGAGTCCAAGCACTTAAAATACACCCGAAGGAATAGCTAGTATTCTGTGGTTCCTAATAAGTGGATGGGTTCTATCAAATTTTAGTTTACCTGGGGTGAATAGAGGTCATCCAGGTGGAAACCAGCGGGCGCGGTCAGACTCTCCGACGGTCCCAACACCAGACAGAGCGCAGTGTCAGTAACGCCGGACAGATGATCCCGCCCACCGGAAACCACCAGGGATGACTTTTGGATTACCACAGTGCACTGACTGGGTCCTGCCAATAGATACACAATAAGGGATTGAGAGGTTAGACTTAAAGTGAATTAAGGCTTTCTGTTTTCATCAAATTGAGTAAATATGTATGCAGGGGTCAGAGGCAAGGGCTTTACTAAAATAATGATACAATGCAAAGGAATTATGATAACCGATGGTTAATTATCGGAATAACCTACCCCCCCTTTGAAAAGGCTGGGGAAAGAGAAAAAAAAAAATTATCAATGAAATAAAATTCAAATAAACAACACAGGCTTGGGACGCAGGCAGAGGGATAGGCCCTGCAGTGGGTTTGTGCCACAAGGGTGAGGGCCGTGTTTCCTCTCAGTGGTCCACCTGGTTGAATAGACACAATTTGAAAAATGCAAACTTGTTTAAATTAAAATTCAAATAAGCATGCAATGAGAGGTCCAAAATAATAATAATAAGGAAGGAAAGAAAATTAGAATGATAACAGTGATGTATCAATACTAAAAATAATCAAAACTGAAATTCAGAATGACTTCCTATAATCCTTACAATAACACTGAGGTTATTAGTATGGATCATAAAAATAATCAAACGAAAAGGGGAGCAAGGAGACACTTCAATTGCAGACTGGGGGTTAAACAGATATTGATAAGTCGACCCAAGATCGCCACACGGTGGCGTGCTTCTTCCTAGGCGGACCTATCAATGAACTGAGTGAATCGAATCTAAGTTTTTAATTCGAAAAGTTTTCCTTTTTTTTTTCGAACTTAACTTAAAGTGTGACCGTCGAAAACAGAAAAAGGAATTGTCTAACTCCAAATAATATCAGCATAAGCTAAGCTTGAATGCAGTTAAGTATTTGAGAGAGAAAAATGAATGCAGAGAGAAAAAGAAATTGAAAGCAAGTATTATCTTAGAACGCCACGAGATGGCGTAGTTGCGCTCGCGCAGGCTGACGTCAGTGGGAGGCGACGCTCACGCAGGATGACGTCGGTTGGGGGCGCGTAATTTGAGAACTGCCCCAGACCTAGAGGCTGCCCTCTAGTGTCGGTCAGTGGCGTAATTCAGCAGATTTTTTTTTTTTTGGAATCACGTGGTGTTTTGCGCTTCTGTTGCATGCGGAAGACTGACGCGAGTTTCACAACATGTGACTAACAGGAATTACACATTATGCATTACACATTGAGACGGTTTTAGAATAAGAACAGGGATTATCATCTTTTCTTAATTCATAAAACTGGTCTCCAATTTACACATTATATATTATACACATGAGACGGTTTAAAGAAGGAGAACAGGGATTATCATCCGTTTTCTTAATTCATAAAACTGGCCTCCAATTACATATTATACATATAAAACGGTTTACATAACAACAGGTATTAAAACTTCGTGTTTTAATCACTAGAAACTGTGAGCAAACAGGCGTTGAACATCTATTTACTTAAGCTGTGAGCACACCAGGCATCAGAACAGCTGTGAGCAGGACTTATCATCTGCTCATCTCCCATAAGCATTAATCAAAATAGCACTTTTATGATTTTTGCGTAGGTTTACGAAATTGGATCGCGAGGCCAATTTCTGACCAGGAGTTATCGTTAACGTATTGTATATCATAAGGCCTATTACGACTGAAAACTATCAGATTTACGTCTTCGTCCTAAAAGAGATCCTTCGTCTTCATTTAGTCGGTTTACATCATGTTACATGTATCAACTGCAAAGAGTTTTGCTTCGTCTTTACAGAGACAGATGTAATGTCATGGACTGCAGTTTTAGCAGAGCTGGGCTGGCTTTGTGCCCGCGATCAGCTGGGTGAGTTCGCCTTAGCGACTTACCTCACAATTCAAAACGCGCGTATAGCCTACAATTATTAATACCAATAATACACATTCAACTGAAACTGAATTTGCCCACAAAAAAAAATGAAGTTTGAAACTGCCCGCATTCTCCACCATAATAAATGTAACGTAAATGCCTCTGGGTTAATGTGAATTAGCTCAAGAATATAGGGAATTTTGGAAATATTAATATTTATGACTTATGGTCATAATTCACAAGTCGCATGTACATTTATTTTATCAATTATCGAGATTACCTTGTTCTGTACTGTCTGATCATTACAGTTAAGAAGGGGTATCCCTTTTAAACTCCACGAAAGTTTTATCTTCTGGCCGCGAATATCAAACTTTCTGAGTTTATGAATTAAAACTACTCAAGGTAGTCAATATCGAGCTTGTAGCTTAGATCTTGAAGTTTCATTGACTTTTATAAGGTGGGTTTTCAAACACAGAGACAATTAAAAGTATGAATGGGTTTATTAATAAAATGGCACACACTAGAGATTATATAAACTACAAACATAAACGTACGTAAAAATGCAAACAAACCAATAAACATTTAACCGAACACAGAAACATGAAATGAAAGAAAGAAAGATATAGAGGGAAGATAGAGGGTAACTTAGTCCACAGACCTAAGACCTAGACACCTGGAACAGCTTTTATAGGAATCAATATACTTGCGGGTGCTCTTTTTGGTCAGGCTGAAGCTGATGCAAGAAGCGAGGATGGTGTCCTGTTTCTGCTGCGTCTTCCGGTGTCGCGGGAAGCTTGAAAGGCTCACTGAATGTGATGTTACCGAGAAAGTTCAGATTCGTCTCCCGGGATGGGAGAGGCTGGAAATCTTAGTTGCAGAGACCGGCAGCTACGACTGGAACATGGGTTCGTTCGATGGAGAAGGCCAGGGCCTCCTTCGGATGTTCCTTGGAGAAACGCTGCGCCGGGGAGGAGGGTCCAGAGAAGTTGGATGAGTTGAGTTGGAAGAGATGAGAGAGCGAAGAGAAGAGAGAATCTTCCTTTTAACAGACATCTGTTTACGCCCTGTTTTGGGGACAGAGCGAATCAAAACTTCTGATCTGTAGCGGGAAGCAGTCTTCTTTGTGTGAAGAAAAACACGCCCCCTTTTACCATATGTCTTATGAGGGAAAGGATTCATACTTAGAAATATGATATTTCCTGGAATCAAATGCATATTATTGTACCTTGCAGTCAAGATTCGTCTCCGTGAGATGGAGAGGATTACAGAGATATAAATTATGACAGGTAAAGATTGGGGAAACATAACGTTACACTTATATGCATAATTACACACAAATAAAGTTTGATTAAACACACAATAAAGTTGTCAGTGTTTCCGTTATGGCAAGTGACGACACTTTGAGAAACATAGGAATACATATCAACATTCAGTGGCTTGTTATGTGGAAGAATATCTGTTTCCAAAGTTCCAGAGTGTGTGTGTGTGTGTACGTGTGTGTGTGTTCAGAGCGGGTTTTCTGTTGAGATCGGAATGTCAGTAATGTCTTTGAAGCTCACACTGTCGAGAGGGGGGAAGCGAGTCGTAAACGGGGGTTCAGTTACAGAGTTCGCCAAGTCTGTGGGACTTAGAAAGTGTTTTCACTTTTAATTAGTATATAAATATAAAAGTCAATTTTTTACCCATCGAGCCATAGTCGTTACACCGCTAATATTTCTGAAAAGCCTAAACTCATTTTAAAACTGCATTTAAAAAAAATAAAAAATATAACCAGAAGGCAGCAAACTTATTATGGCTGATTCTTGTAAAAATGGGTTAACAGCACAAGTCTCAGGATACTAAAACATGATGCCAAATAGGCCAATGTAGCTGTAATATGGTAAGCAAGACATTTTTTACTAAAATAGGCTGATTAATATGTTTATATCTGCACATTCAAAATGATATTGTTACTGTATACTAATGCAACTTTACAAACCCTGTAATGTATAATAAAGCACTGATAATATATATATATATATATATATATATATATATATAAAAGACTTCTGTGATTTAAGAATGTAAAAAAATATATATTGTAAAAAAGTATTTTAAATTTACCTTATTTCTTAACAAATGCTCCAAATATTAGCAAGCATAGCATAGCATAAAATAAAATAACTTATATTTTATGTATACTATTTGCTTTCAATAAAATATACATTGAAACGATATATATATAAAATACAGAAGACCCCACCGGGTACCACTCATCTCCACTACAAATAGGAAAAAGAGGCTACAATTTGCACGAGCTCACCAAAATTGGACAGTTGAAGACTGGAAAAATATTGCCTGGTCTGATGAGTCTCGATTTCTGTTGAGACATTCAGATGGTAGAGTCAGAATTTGGCGTAAAACAGAATGAGAACATGGATCCATCATGCCTTGTTACCACTGTGCAGGCTGGTGGTGGTGGTGTAATGGTGTGGGAGATGTTTTCTTGGCACACTTTAGGCCCCTTAGTGCCAATTGGGCATCGTATAAATGCCACGGCCTACCTGAGCATTGTTTCTGACCATGTCCATCCCTTTATGACCACCATGTACCCATCCTCTGATGGCTACTTCCAGCAGGATAATGCACCATGTCACAAAGCTCGAATCATTTCAAATTGGTTTCTTGAACATGACAATGAGTTCACTGTACTAAAATGGCCCCCACAGTCACCAGATCTCAACCCAATAGAGCATCTTTGGGATGTGGTGGAACGGGAGCTTTGTGCCCTGGATGTGCATCCCACAAATCTCCATCAACTGCAAGAGGCTATCCTATCAATATGGGCCAACATTTCTAAAGAATGCTTTCAGCACCTTGTTGAATCAATGCCACGTAGAATTAAGGCAGTTCTGAAGGCGAAAGGGGGTCAAACACAGTATTAGTATGGTGTTCCTAATAATCCTTTAGGTGAGTGTATATATATATATTTTTTTTATTTATTTTTTTTAACTGTCCTTATATTGTCTTTTTTAACTTCTTCTAAAAATATAAATCAATTATATATATATATATATATATATATATATATATATATATATATTAAATTCATTCAAAATATGTATTTAATAGATATATGTATAATCATATTCTTAAAATATTATAGATATATTTAAACTCCTTATTATGTCTTTTTTTTTTACTTCTTCTAAAACTTACTATAACAATCAATTTCTTTACCGAATGTGCCATAAACATTCTCATTACATCTTTACCATTAAAATAATAAATTTCTACATTATTCAACAAAACATGTAAACCAATTTTAAAATAAAATAAAATAAATCCGAACTATCCGTTGCTATTAAGAATGCATATATTTTTATGAATATACCCTTGCAGACAGAATTCTACATCCTAATCTGTCCAGGCTAAAACACTTAAGCTTGAATCTCAGACGCACTTTTCCTATGACTGACGCATGTACAGTAAGTGCTCAATAGATCAGATATCACACAGTGACATTTTCTGCTTATCTCACAAGCTCTGATGTGGCATGAGCGATTCTTACCCCACTAAAGAGAGCCAGAGAGATGACCATGGCCTTAGAAAGATTAGTGACCACTATTATACGTGAGACAGAGACATGTAGGATGGCCGTGTACAACAGCAGACTTACAACTGTTAGCAGACTGCAGAGCAGATGGCCCGAAAGACAACTCAAATGGTCAACGCAGCATGACCGCATAAGACTGATGATTATGCTTAAATAAATCCAACCGTATTTGCATTATTTCCAGGAGGTATATTTAGCTCTTTACTTACGTGTGATGGACTGCGGTACGTACAGGTTCTATCTTTGTAATGGTGACTCAATATTCAGGATTACACACACCACACTGAACATTATCATTGCATATACTTATTAATACTTAATGCATATTCCTTAACTGTCTCAGGTCTGAATTTGTTAGTCTCTGTGTTACAGTATATGTTAATGATGGAAGTTTGATCACTTAATTGAATTCAATTTATTTTGTTTTGTTTTATAATTTGTTTATTTTATATTTTATTAAAATACAAATAAAATAGGAACATATTAAATATTGTTTCGTTTTATTTTGTTATTTTTATTTAATTTTATATTCGTTTTTTGTTATATATTTTTCATTATTTAAAATATAAAAAATCATATTAAAATAAAATAAACGATTAAATTAAATATTGAATAAAACACCATTAACATCACATTATTTTATTTTATTATTTATTTCTACAAAATTACTTATGTTGCTTGTTTCATTTTATATCTTATTTTATTATTTTCAATAATAAAAGAATACAAAAATTAAATTAAATCCAAAATTAAATTAAATATTGAATAAAACACCACCATTAACAATAGTATTGTTTAATTCTAATTTATTTTATTATTTATTTTAGTTTAGTTTTATTTTATATTTAGTTGTATTTTATTAAAATATAAATAAAATAAGAAAAACATTTAATTTGTTTTGTTTAATTTTGTTATTTTTATTTAATTTATTTTCGTTTTTTTATATTTTATTTTATTTTAAACTTAGTTTCATTATTTAAAATATAAACAATATCAAAACAACAAAAATATTAAATTAAATTAAATATTGAATAAAACACCATTAACATCACCTTATATTTATTTTTATTTTACTTTGTTGCTTATTTTATTTTAATCTATTTTAGTTTTTAGTTTTATTTTACATTTTAGTTGATTATTTAAAATAATAAAAGGACAATTTAAAAATGAAATAAAACATTTAATAAAACTCCCACCATCATTATTATTATTTATTTATTTATTTATTTATTTTCCCAAATTAAACTTTTTAAGTGGCATTTCTGGACGTGTTATAAGATCAGGTTGGTGTAAAGCAGATAAGCAGGATACAATCAAGCAAGTTTATATTATCCCTGTCTCCTTTTCCTCTTATACTCACGTCCCCCTACAGGACAGAGACCTACAAAGACCCACGGCAAACTTTGCCGTGTCATTCGGGGGAATTAGTCATGGCAGCGGGGAGAGTGCTTTAACTGAGTTTTGCTAAAGCGACCGAGACAAGAGCAAGAGGATGGATTACACTGTGTATCACAGCTCGGGACAGAAGGGCTATCTGGTCAGGGATGTTGTAGATTACATGCTAGAACACCATAAACCAACAGAGCCAGATGGAGTCAAAGAAATGAATCACACAGGCCAGTGTGAGACCAGTTTAAACGGACTCTCAGACTTTCCCAGCTAACAACAACTAGACATTTTCTCATGGATGGAAATGATACAATGCAACGTTCGAATCTTTAAACACAATTTTGTCACAAAAATTATGTTTACCCTCGTTGTAACAACCCTGCTGAAATAAAATTGCTTAAACTAGTCTAAAAAGGTGGTTAGCCAGACCTAGCATGGTCAAGGTGGTGTTTAGCTGGTTTTGTTCATCATCCACCTGATCTTCCAGCCAAATATCTAAAATCCTTGTAAAATATTAACTATTTTACGTTTTGGCGAATTGCTAGTTAATTAGTATGAAATCGTAAATTCACACCTTCATGCTTACTTTTTTCCAAACAAAAAATAAATAATCATACATTTCCGTGTGATGAGATTTATGTTGAAAAGTAACATTTTAAGAAAAAAAGTAAGCATGAAGGTGCAAATCAGGTGTGATGAGTTTCTGCACAATGTGAATCGTAGGGAAATTTAGGACAAAAAGTTTCTTTCAAAATTCATACGAAATCTCCACATCGATTTCTTGTGAAATTGGGTTGAAATGATCAAACCAGAACATCTAACTAGTTCAGAACAATCTAGTTGTGGGGTGCGTTTCCAAAAAGCACCATTAGCCAACTAAAATGTCAAGTTCCATTGAACTATATTGGTAACAACAAACCTTGCGACCATAGTTGGCTTTGGAAACGCACCCCTGACCAGGATACAACGTTCCCATTCAACAACTCACTCCTTAACTACAATAGTACGATGAATTACTGGATAGCTGAAACAATAGTAACATGTTTGGTTCATCAATATATCAAGATCACAATTAGTGTCAATTAATTTTTCAATTCAAATATGAAAAACATGCTGTATGTAATTGGCGTCCACTTCACAGTAACAAGAAACAATACCTCTAACCACAGCTTGAGACAAAAACACAAAAGTGTTTGCGAATGTTAATTGGGACTATGGGTTCAAAATCTACGAACGTGACTAACACAACCATCTTAAAAATGTGTACGAATGACACCAAGCCTTATCAATCCCAGGAAAACACATGTTAAATGTCTGCAACATGCGGCCTGCTCTGGTTACAAAGCGAGCACACAGAGCGGCTCTCGTAGCAGCCGGCCGTCACTGTCATTCCTCTCATTTCAGGAAACGCAATACTCTGTTTAAGTGCTTTCATCACTTGCCAAGGCAACAGACATAGCAACACAGCCAAACAAATGCGAGCATGACATCACATGATTCTGGCTTGTAGACAACCATGTAACGACAATCTTCCTCTCACCACCAGCTGCAAATATCAACACTGTCTGGTGGTCCGTGAACGAAACGACCCAGCAGAGTTCGGTTTATGTTAATGCCATCATATTTTGAGAACATGTTTTGGAAATATGTTTGCATACTTATGTTTCAGAAGACATAACAAGGTCCAAGATTGTGTCTTACCTAGCAACTAGAGTTGGGTGGGATGACCAAAACACACAAACACCACTATTTAGTTTACATGTAATGCATTTTATGTTTAACCAATCTAGATTTTTTACTAATTACTCTGGTAAAATACCATTTATTTATTTATTTATTTATTCGATCAGCTGCGGTCATTCAGTATGCACCGAGCATCGGGCCGGAAATGCATTTGTCCCTGCCGGCTCATGTTTGGCAAGAGAGAGAGAGACAGAAACAGCTCAGAGCGCATTTCTTCCAGGGCACATTTTACCTTTTTTTTTTTTTTTTTTGACATTCAAGTAAACACATTTTAATGGATGTTGGACCGCACATATCACTGTGTCACTGTCGCTGAAATAACTGTAAAGCAGGTGAAAGTGCTTAGTGCAGAAAGACTGGGAGGAGGAGGCGCTGATCTGTCCGGCGTTCTGGAATACACAGCTCTGCAGAGACGCAACCAGACACTCACCTTGCGGAGTGTCACCAGCTGCGCTCTTCCGCACGAGCACTTCTGCAAACATTTCAGAAATCTTTTTATTTTCTTCTTGGACAAAGACACTATTTCACAAACAACAACAGAACAGAAATGGAATGGTTGACACCTGAAACAGACAGATGGACCGGCTGGCAAACACTTTTACGCTGTCTTTTGACAGCTCAGTGCTGTGTGACACACAACAGTGTTCTCCTGTGGAAAATGCCAAATATGCAAGTAGATTGGCCGACAGTTGAGTTTTTAGTGTTTCCCTGATATTCACTGAATTTAGGGGGGATAAAGAAAAAGAAAAAAAGAAAATAATCCATTGAATTAATAAAGTGATTTATTGGTCCCATCAGTGCATTTCACACAGGATCTTCCTTACTGTATTAGGTTGCTAGGGTGTGCTGGGTGGTTTCTAGGCATTCACATTTGTATGTGATTAATAAGGTGTTCTAGGTGGTTGCTAGGTGATTGCCATGTGGTTGATATGGTTCTGGGTGGTTGCCATGAGTTTTCTAGGGTGTTCTGGGTGGTTATTGTGGTATAACTACTGTAAGTGGTTGCTAAGCAGTTGGTGGGGTGTTGTTAGGTGGTTGCAATGGAATTTGGATTGTTTCTATGTGATTGCGGTGGTGTTCTGGGTAGTTTCTAAAGTGTCCTATGTGGTTTCTAGAGGATTTCTATGTGGTTGATTTTGTGTCATGGGTGGTTTTTACTGTGTAACTAGGTTGTTACCAGGGTGCTCTGCGTGCTCTTGCTTAGCATTTGTTACTGTTGGATGGTATGTGGTTTCAAGGGCATGGTTTGGTACGTGGTTGCTAGTGTTCTAGATTGTTGCTAGGCTGTTTTGGGTAGGTTCAAATCATACTTATCTGACTGTTATCGGTTTGTAGCAGTAAACAAAGAGTTATCAGATCAATCACAAGTTCAATATGGGTACCACAAGGCTCAGTACTAGGACCATTGCTTATCACCCTGTACATGCCACTCCTGGAAGATATCATTAGAAAACATGCCTATAGTTACACTGTTACACTGATGATACTCAGCTCTATATTTCTTTGCGGCCTAACGAAACATACCAATAAAATAAAAAAGTCAAATACCAAAAAAATAAATAAAATAAAAAGTCATAGCCGAAATAAAAAACTGACCAGTAATGTCCTACAACTAAATTCTGAAAAAAACAGAGGGTTTAATTATTGACCTCGTCGACATGACAACCATTGGCGCAGAACCTCAGCAAAGACCATGAGAACAAGACAAGTCCTCTACACAGATCCCTAAGGCCAGCTTTGACTCATCCACACCATATGCTATTGCATGCAACTGCATGATTTGTATTACTGTACATTTCTAACATATGGACATTACTTTGACACAGTCACCTCTGATAACAGATTATGGTAGAGAAGTGGTTGCTAGGATGTTCTAGTTGGTTACTAAGGGATTGCTGTGTGGTTTATATTGTGTTATGGGCAGTTGCCAGGCATTTATTTGGGTGTTCCAGATGGTTTTGCAGTGTAACTAGATGATGTTGTTGGGAAGTTGCTTACTAGCTCATTCTAGCTCAAGTTTATGAGATTGCCCACTTTATCGTCCACCAGACACTAATATTAAGTCCAATCACCTTGAAAAGTAATAGTCCCTCAACAAGACACATGATTTTATGTATCAGTCATGTTTGTAGCGCAGACATTTAATACTTCAGCAATCAGCAATCGGCTGACATGTTGGGAATTACATACATCATCATTCAAGGCCACATAATCAATAATGGAAGACCATGGGATCAGTTGTATACACATATGACCTGTGCAAGGCTAAACACAAGCTGATTGATAAATCCATTTTGTTAAACAGGAAAGCCATGTGAACAAAAAGAGTGCTCTGAACCAGACACTTACAAGTGACTGTCTGGTCAGCAGTCATCCCACTGTAAGGCCAGAGAAGGTCATTTGGACATATAATTGATAGCCAATGCTGACCTGCCCTGAGCAAGACATCCCTGCTCGGCGAGTTTACGAGATCTCCTGATTTAATAGGACCATTTACAGGCCGATGCAATGTCAGTTAGGTCATGGCTGTTGAGGCGAACCGGTGGGAATCAATTAATGAGTGTACAGGTAGATGCCAAGTCTATGATCAGCAGAGATTATGCAGCAGCGGTGGGTGAAAAATGCAATTGCGCTAAACATCTGTGCACTGAGGGATGCTGGGGCATTTGACCTTTCCTGTGCCGTATGTTAACTCTGTAACATTCTGACTCAGATTAAAGTTAAGATCTTTCAAAAAGAAGCCTGATGATGTAAAATGGTTGCCAAGTTGCGCTGTGTTTGATCCTGAGTTTGAAGCTTTTTTTTTTTTTTTTTTTGAAGCTATATTTACCTAATATGTTACCAGACGGATCTCTAACGTCAGATATTAGCTACTTTGATGATTTGCTTTGGATAATACAGACTTTAACATACAGTCATTTATTTTGACATTTTT
This sequence comes from Leuciscus leuciscus, assembly GCF_965113295.1. Classification (NCBI taxonomy): domain Eukaryota; kingdom Metazoa; phylum Chordata; class Actinopteri; order Cypriniformes; family Leuciscidae; genus Leuciscus; species Leuciscus leuciscus. Next base: position 6,786,335 of record NC_138723.1, read on the forward strand.
GGTCAGCAGTTGCAATTTGTGACATCAAAGGAGCTACATTTTCTGGTAGGTCACATAATATTTAGATGGGTATGTATTGTGAAGTTAAAGAAATTACTTTTATGGAACTCAACATTATGCCGTGAGTGCTGTCGATCGAGTTTAACTTACTTAACTTACAATATTCCCTTTATAGCTTCACAGAACATCAAAACTCAATATTCAATCAACAGAATTCAATAAATACAAAACACTTTGCAACACAATAAATACCTTGATAAGGTATGATTGGTCAGAAAGAGTTTAGCGAAAGGGTCAACTACAGGTTTAAATTAATTTAATGTGATATTCTGCGACATGTTTTAACTGTTTTCATGTTTTCCATCAATTCTGCATCCAAGCATAAGCTAAATGGAATGGGAACCGAATGGGCTTGTTCGGTGATATTAAGTGACACCTTTTTTAGGCCAAACTATTTAGCTGCTCATCTCTGTCGCCTCTTATTCTCTTCTTCATTAGCTCCACTGTCATTCTTTGAGCAAGCTAAATAAGCTTCGTTCTCTTTTCCCCATTATTCTCTAAAGCTTCAACTCAACATTTAATTGCTCTCTGTGAAATAGAGAAGAACTGTGAGTGTCAAAGATCTAATTGGATGGAGACGGGAAAATGCCCAAATTGGCCCCAAACTTGCACTGGTAGCCACATTATTTTGCCAATTTAACTAATCTCAATCTTATTTAAAATGCTAATGAGACAGCTAATACTGATCTTCAGTAACAGCTCTATGCCGGCGCTGGCACATTAATTACATTGGCGCCGTGACAGAGACTCTGATTGGTTTCCTTTTAATATGGCTATTTTGACTATATGTCATTATACTTTAAGTGATATATGTGCGCTGCCTTTATTTGCTGCTATAAATGGTAGTTTTTCAGTCGTTTTCTGTAGTTGTGCTACTGGCTTGATAAAGGTGTCACGCTCTAGTGTTTTTCGATTGGTCAGTGTTTACAAGGACAGCAAAATATGAGGCTGTCAGCAATGTCCTTCATCTAGACAAAGCATTCCCCACCCACTATATGGCCGACGCACAAATGAAGACTCAGACAGCGGAGTATCTGCTCAGTAAGGGGATTTTAAGGGCATATGAGATGTAGGCAGAGGAGGTGCCCAATATAAGATCATTACAAAGTGCATTAAAATGCTATTTAATCTGCTAGCACTGCATTCTCTAAAGTGGTTTTAATCGGTCAAGTCCAGATCTACACTTGCACCTCAGACTTGGAGCTTGGAAGCTGGCACAAAAAAATGACAAGCAATTTAAAAATGACTTAATGTTGAACAATCAATACATATTAAAAAAGAAATCACTTATTAATCTTTTTTCTTTTTTACTAAACGTTACTAAAACACATTATTTATCCAATATGAATTTTATAATCTTACAAAAAATGTAAAAAGCATCTAATAAAACTGTAAATGACACACACTTTACCGATTGAGCCATTAAATCTGATGCAATCTAGGACAAGATAAGCATCACATGAATAAATATTATGTGGGATATATCTCGCATATTCTAGTAGTTTGTGGTGGGACCTAATCATCATCTTCCTTCATGTGCTCTTTTGACTTTCTCTTATCAATGTGAGCATACCGCCATGACTTATTTTCTTCTCATTAACACGCATATCCTCCCTAACCGCCATCCTCAGCCAGCATAAAATGTCAGTAAACAACTAATTTATCATAGTTTGTCAGTGCTGCCTCCTGCTCTGCTGAGAACATCTAACCTTGCTTCAAGAGTTCACATGTGAGATGTGGAAAGCGGTAAACGTGTTTGGCTTTGCCGTCGGTAATAGAAGGTTCCTGCATTGGATGCAACTGAAGTTCAAAGTTCCTCCTTTGACACAGGAGCAGAAGAAAATGGGGATTGAGGTTTCAGGAGCAACACTAGAATTGTTCAAAGGTAAGCTAAAGTAAGCAGCACTTTATGGAGGTTTAACGTTGTTGACACATAATTGTGTTCTGGATTTAGTCCAACTGGATGCAGATGGATGGATGATGGAGCACAGACAGACAGACAGACAGACAGACAGACAGACAGACAGACAGATAGATAGATAGATAGATAGATAGATAGATAGATAGATAGATAGATAGATAGATAGATAGATAGATAGATAGATAGATAGATAGATAGATAGATAGATAGACAGACAGACAGACAGACAGACAGACAGACAGATAGATAGATAGATAGATAGATAGATAGATAGATAGATAGATAGATAGATAGATAGATAGATAGATAGATAGATAGATAGATAGACTGACACAGACAGACACATAGACTGACAGACAGACAGACAGACAGATAGATAGACAGATAGATGACAGACAGACAGACAGACAGACAGACAGACAGACAGACAGACAGATAGATAGATAGATAGATAGATAGATAGATAGACAGACAGACAGACAGACAGATAGATAGATAGATAGATAGATAGATAGATAGATAGATAGATAGATAGATAGATAGATACATAGATAGATAGATACATAGATAGATAGATAGATAGATAGATAGATAGATAGATAGATAGATAGATAGATAGATAGATAGATAGATAGAGCAGCTCTAGTTGTACGTAGCAGGATTAATGAGCACGCTCCCAAAAACTCCATCTATATTAAAAAAAAAAAAAAATCAATATATGATGCATATTTCAACAGCTGTGAGTTTATCTATCTGATTAGACCATGCAGCAAAATTTGATATCAAACAAATCTGTCAGAGGATGACAAAATCCCTCAATCCCATCTTCAAAACCGTGTTGATGTCTTTCCAGTCCCCCGGAGGTGAAGCAGGTTTAAGAGCAAAGTACGACGTCTGCACCTCCTCCGTCTCTCATCCTCCATGCTAAGAGCGTCGCAATGTTAACTAGGCCAAACTTGTCATTTACATGCCCTAAACTTTGTTTTAAGCTGATTTTGGTAGTGAAGGGTTGATGCTTTCAAGTAATGCATAACAGGTGTATCACGTAGACAATCTAAGTGCCAAAAATGCATATTAATATGTCAGCTTAGCACAATTTGAGGACTCTGTTCCAAAACTTAGAAAGCCTTGATGTTTGTTGCCTATAGGCAACATCCCAACTGCATGGAACACAGGCAGCAACACACACACACACACACACACACACACACACACACACACACACACACACACACACACACACACACTACTCCACTCACAACTAACTTCAGTAAGTCTTAGCATGTTGCTAAACTAATACTCTAAACTCTGAATATAAACACACATAGCTCCTGCCAAAATGAGAAACAAATGTCGATTCAGGGGGAAATTAATCTGTTTTATTAATTAAAACATTGTTTTGGTGTTGAATGAAGTACTCGTATACCTTCATACGCCATCCTCAATTGAGTTTTGGAATTATTTAATTGACATTTCCATAAGGAAATAATAATTTGGACAATTTTTTTTAGCATTATTAATATTATATACAATACTTTAATATACTATTATTTAATACATATATAGTCTATATAAAATTCATGTTTTTGAAAGAAGTCTCTTCTGCTCACCAAGGCAGATTTTTAACCCTCTGAGCTTCTTCGTCCGAAAACGGGCGAAAACTTGAACGTTTTGAATTGTTTAATTTTTTTGGTTCATCAGGTGGGGGTGAAACTTGGTGACTTTTGTTTTTTTACCTATATGAACACACAAAAAAATCAAGGAGATGATTCTGATATGTTAAAGGGTCGTAAAAAAAAAAGTCACACTTAGCTTCCTCCCGCCCGAAAACGGGCGACATAGGAAATGAATGGGAAATACGAAAAAATAGCAAAACTCAGAGAAACTTTTGGTGGTACAAGCTACAAATCAGCAACTGTGCTGAAAAAAAGTGTACAGCAATGAAGGGGTGACACTCTAAAACGTCAAGAGTGCAAATAAGACACCCTCCCCCCCCCCACACACACCCACACACACAAACACACACACACACAGAGAGAAATGAACTGGTAAGACTGAAACAGCAAATTTTGCCCCAAACTATATAAAAATTATATAATCATAATAACTCCAAAACTATAGCAAGGAGAATCAAAAGTTAGGTATCGTTTGAAAGAACTCTTTTTAAATTTTTTGAAAATATAAATTACATTACATTTAGACATTGTCCTGCCAAGAAATGGCGGATAAAAGACAATATATATATATATAATTTTTATTATGATTTTGCATATCTTTCTTATTTGTCAAGGAATAACTCCGGAACGAAATAAGGTAGGAGGAAAATTCTTTTTTAGTGAAGTCCCCCTACATGTTAGCTTCATTTGGATAAAAAAATAATAATTTTTGGATAAAGGAATCAAAAGTTACAGCATTTGGAAAAGAGATAGCCTTTTTGTACAGTCTTTGACACCCCCTCATGGGCAATTTTTTCTCCATGAAGAATATCTTGTCATAAAAGCAATAGATTATGTTAATTTTGGGCTCATTTTAATTGTAATAATATGCTGTAAAAAATGAAGTGCCATTTTCAATTATCTGTGAATGTTTCATGAGCTGTATGATGTTTTTGACACATTGCAGTACATTATTTTATAGATTATGAAAAAAGAGAAATTCTATTTATCAGCAAATAACTCAGCAATACTTAAGAGTTTTTCAAAGTGGATACATTCACTGTAAAGTTCAGACTCTAAGCTTTCAAATGACATCAACTTTGTGTTACTCAAGGCAAGATTTTAGAAAAATATGGTAATGAATATTTTCGCAGCTAGGTGGCGCCTGCTGGCGGTACACTTGGTTTTAGAGGGATTACTCAGCACTCGTTAGGAGCTAATAAATGTAATTAGATGCATTAAAAAGATCCTAAGCTTTAAAATGATATATAATTTGTGTTGTTCCATTCAGTGGTTGCTTAGTAATAAATGTTTTTCTTTCCGAATGGGAATAAATCAAATAAATAAATAAAAAAGCTATAGGCCGCCTATAGGCGGTTATAGGACATGACATAAATTAATACATTTTGAAGCCACTAGATGGCGCTCTTCTCACTTGAATTTTTTTTTTTTTTAGGCCTGCACTCTATTTTGATGTGAAATGCTGCATTTATTGAAAAATAAAATAAAATAAATAAAATAAAAATATATATATTAATTCTAATGGAAAAAATAGCTCATAAAAATTATATAATTAATGCAAAGTATCATAAAAAATTCTAAAAATTCTAAATAATAATCAGAAAACATTATAGAACAAAAAAATATTTGATTGGTTATCCTAGGAAAAAGTTAAGTACAATTTTAAGGCTTCGCCCGTTTTCGGGCGGGAGGAAGCTAAGTGTGACCCAAAATAAAAAATAAAGCAAAAACTGTAATATTGTGAAATATTACTACAATTGAAAAGAACAGTTTTCTATTTGCATACATAGTGACATGTAAAGTAGGCTCTGTCCACACGGAGACGCGTTTGGCTGTATACGTAAAAAAAAATTGTATCGTATCAGCGTTTCGTCCAGACGGATCCGCCGTTGTGGGAGACTGAACCCGGGTCCCAGAGTGGATAAATCTGAAACGGCACCCTTGCGTTTCCGTGTGTATACAGCCAATCCGTCCTGCAGAGCCTCTTTTATTTCTTTCTTTATTATTTACTTGAATTATTATTTTATTGTTTTTGTTGCTTTATTTTATTTCTTTATATTTATTTCTTATGCTATGATGCTTGTCTGTTGCCTGATTAAGACATTTCGTATTTTGTAGGGATGCGCATTTCAAGTAAAAATAATATTATTTGATTATTATTCGATAATTATTCGATATTTTATTTGAAATAGAAATATGTTGTAACATTATGAATGTCTTTACTGTCACTTCTGATCAACTTAATGTGTTCTTGCTGAATAAAAGTAAAAATAATAATAAAAAATAAACTTACCTGACTCCAAACTTTTGAACGGTAGAGTAAGTGATTGAAAAATGTAATAAATGAATGCATCTTATCACACTATAAAAGGCAATTATTGTTGTTGTTTTTTTTACCTCAAAAACTTCTGATTTAGAATAGCTGTGTTTATGATTTCAATGCAAATTGGACAAACATCATATTCTAATTTGTGGAGTGATCCAACATCTTTTTTTAATTTTTTTTTTTTAGCTCCTACCTTTTGAAACTGCATTTACACTGGGGTTGGACCTGGTACCTGTGATGACTTCAAATGCTGCCTAGGCAGTTCACTAGTTTTTGAAACACGGACTAAATGTGAGCATTACCATAACAAATCAGACGAGGGACTGGAATGAAAAATTCGTTCATAGAACAGTTGTTATTCTTAATTAGTCTAATCAGTTTTTTGCATCATAACTTGCATGTGTTGAATGTGCGGTTGATTACCTGAGAGCCAGAGACGTTGAGTGGGGAAAATCAAGCTCTTGACAATTACGTTACTACAGGTTTTTCCAAATGTAGCATGCTAACCAGCTGTTCCTTTAACATTAGCATGATTCCTTGTTTATATATTTGTGTGCCATTCCACATCAAGGTTCATTTGTCACTAGCTTTGAACAGGCAGACTTGTCAAGTCGTGATGAAATTATATTTATGGGATGAATGGACGTGAATGGGATTTAAATGAATCAGGACTTTCTTTAAATCCAGAATATTTGCAATGTATCAATTAAAGAATCATTGCAAACTGGGACCAGTAACCACGTTGTAATTGTGCATGTAAACTGTTTTTAAGTCGGTGCAAATTTTGCTTTATGTGAGTTTTCAGTGAGGTTTATGGGAAAATAAGCAAGAAAAAAAAGCCTTATTATAAAGGGATAAAGTATTTTTTTATTGGAAATCAAAACAAATCTGATTTTGAAAATGTATTTTGGCTATATATAAAGCTGGCCAAAAATACTAATTAATTAGTTGTTTCATTTGAATGGTTGTGTATGTAACTTCCCCTGAAGGACTTGTAACTTGTCTATGCGTCTTTATCTAGAGAAAAAGACTGATGGGTTTTGTTCAAAGACACTTCTAACTGTTTACACAAGGTTTAAATCCTGGCTAAATTATACGCAGTTATATTTCCCACAACACTCGCACCTAAGCCGTCAAACCGCTTAAATTACATGCAGCCTTGTCAACTGTTTTATTTCCAGCGGCCATTAGCGCATTTGTTCCTCGCTATCTTCACCACTCGCTACTTAATCAGGATGTCTTATTATTTTGGGAGACATAAAAAGGACAAGTGCAGGTTTTGCAAGACGGCTATAAATTCACCCCAGATTCGCACCGCCACCTGTGTTAAGCTCATTTTAGAAACAGGAAATCAGCGTGAATGTGTGGGGGAACTATTTACGAGATAAGAGTTATGGTTTGTGTCATAATTAATGAACGTCTTAAGGAAACTGCCTCCCTACGGAATGAACGAGGAATAATTATGACTATAGAGACGTAGAGGAGAGCATTTCTCTAAGCAGATTAACTACTTCCAATCATACTGCCCTACTTCATTATGGTGATTAAGATGAGATGAAACAGTAAATAATCATTTATTTTGTTCAGTACAAAGTTCAAAGAGGCTAAGAATTAATAGAGTTTGCAGTGAAAGACACAGTAACTATTTTAAAAGATGATCCAGCTCATCAGACTTTCTGCAAAATAACTTTTAGAGGTTTTTTTTTTTTTTTTTTTTTTTTTTTTTTTGAGAGTACAAATAGACCAACTTAATTATTTTGTCACTTGCATTGCTTCATTGGAGTGGGCAGTCGTTCCTGAACTTTTTTTTCTGATTGGTGGATCTGGGTGCATCTTTTTTCAGAATGATGAACAAGGAAATTCACATAAAAAAAAAAAAAAAAAAAAAAATATATATATATATATATGCAACACATTCTGATATTTACATATTTTGTTAATATTATTGTAATATTGAAATAGTATTTACACATTTTCAACCAGCTTCTAAAATGTCTAAAAGTCTAAAATGTGTCTTTCTGTATTTCTATTGTACTGCCTTCTATTCTATTATTTTCTTTAATTTATGAATTCTGTTGCTCATTTAAAATTTTAAATTAATACTTCAAATTTATTGTTTTATTAATGTGATTTAAACCTTAAAAAACTTATGTCGTTTGATAAAAAAAACACACAAAAAAAAACACTACCAGTCAAAAGTGTGAACACACTTGAGTGAGTTTGTTTCTCACAATCTTAAACACCTTTTGATCTAAAAAGTTATGCCTAAATATGCAAAATTAGTTTTATATAAAACATATCTGTGTGAATTGGACAACATGGTCAAAACCATGATGTGGCATTGATGTTCCCTCGAAAGGGAACTAAAATTGTGCCTACATTTAAATTTCTTTACAAAACTAATATTTAAATGAATAAATATAAATATAAATATATTTATAATAAATAAATATATGGTTCTAAAAATCATTCTGAGAATAGCAGAGTCCACACCAAAACTATAACGATGGGAGAAACAATATTGTTGGAATCACTTTCAAAACTGCAGCGTGCACTTAGAATAAACATAACAATATCTGTTGGTGTGAACACTAATATAGTTATTGTTATCTTTATAGTTATAGTTCTTTGTGTGGGCCTTTACAATGAATAATCTGAGCATTTTTGGTTCCTATATTTGTCCAAATCTGCATTGATTTTCATAGGTTTAACTTTCCTACTACTCTAAAATGTGTAAAATAGTGATATATAATTTTTCAAAATGGCTGGTGGGACCAAGGCCAAGTGTATGTTTAACTGGACGGACCGTATTAAACTGCAGAACCTCTAAATGAAGGTGTGTGTCACTACAGAGTCTGTTCATAGTTTTGTGATTCATCATCAAACAACCTAATAGAATGTTAATATCTGCTCTCTGGCTCGCACAAGTAATAATGCATAAAATGTGCATCATGGCACCCTGTCGTTGATGTATATTATTGTACAAAGTAATATTAAACAACTGATCATAGAATGAATACAGATTTACAATTATTTTATATGAAAATTGTTTGTCTTTTAAAAAATCATTCCGGCCCTATAGCGCCATGCTAGTTAGATAAAACCCCTAATGAGCAAACAGCAGGGGGTCCTCGTTTTTTAAAATATCGTCAGCCTGATGATGTTAGGGTACTCAGCATGACATTTCACTGTAATCACAGTCCAATTATTTCTAAAAAACGCAGCAAAGACAGATTCAAAGTAAATGACGTTCTTATAACATTTGCCATCTGGTGATGAGATATAGTCATTTGGTGCTCATTAAGTAGGCAGTTAAGCCACCTGGACACCCGGGCTCTCTCAGAGACATCCTGACATGACAAACATATCGGCAGTATACTGTACATCATCCATATGCTGTGTTCTGATGCCAAGCCTGAAAAGTTGAAATAATTGCTTGTTTCAGAGCAATTCAGTTCAATATATATCTGCACATTTTTGTGTGTCAAGCAACTCTTTGTGAAGGTAGACTACTAAAACATTAAATAACAAAATTATGATGGAACTAATATGCAAACAACATCTTATAGGTGGTATATGTAAGAATTGTCATGTATTACTAATCACTATTTATGCCAACCTGTGAGCTTGAAACGAAAAAAAAAAGAGACTTTCCCCATTCCCTGACTTCCTAGATTGTCTATCCACCTTATTCCTGACGACCTTACTGTTTTGAATTATGGGTGGCACTTCCGGTTTGGGGAACATCCATTCAAAAAGGCTGAAACGAATCATTTCAAATCATAAGGTTGCCCAACAAATAAAGCTGATCCGTCAGTTTGACTGGACGCTCTTTTCAGTCGCTGCTTTATTTTCCTCGTGATTAATTTATTTTTTCCCTTTGCAATCCACAGTAAAAGTATGAAAAAGGACAACATATAGGCTAGGCTACTGCACAATTGTGGTCTGTTCTCCCGAATTTAATTTACGATATATTTCATTAATAATTCACTGGAATGCACGAAGAATCTCTCGTTATTCTCCTCACATCATCACGTCTCTTTCCAGGTTTGTTCACAGGTAAATGCAATTTATAATTTGTCAAAATGACGGAAATCACTTTGAAATAGTAGGCTATCACATAATGCTGAACATTTTTGATTAACGCAACATAAGTTACATAATACAGATATATTACTACAGTGATATTTAACCCATCCGTTATTGCTGTGGAAAGACTATTTATTTAAAACTATTTGGTCTGTTGAAATACCTTGCTGATGCTTTTACACTTTTAAATTGCCTTTTAATGTTCGATGGTTTAAGGGTGAGTAGATTTCATTGTGACTTTTTAACGTATTGCATTGATAGAGCGAGCGTTTCACTGATTGTTTACAGTTTAAGGAATAGGAATAAGGTGGACAAGCCGGACTTATTTTTTATGTGAAGAACTCGGGACGTTTTAGCCGGGAAAATCAAAAATGTGACGGTTACGCGCGCTCCCGAGAGCCTTCTGTACTATGAAATATGAAATGCTTGCAAATGCAAAGAAAATGTATTGATTCAAACTATAGTCTCACATAGCCAGATCTATCTATATAGTCCTAGTCTTAAATATGCCTTAGGCTATAGTCAAACTATCATAAAACAGTGTGATTTAATTACCTCATCTGTCGACATGATGCAGTGAATCGCAGAGCTGGAGCAATATCCACATTGTTCTGATTAGATGCTTTCTTTGCTGCTTTCTCACCTCTGTCATTTTTGTTGTTTGTTAATTGTGTTACTGAGAGGAAAGCGCGCAGCACATATTTGCATGTCACTCACAGCAGCGTGCATGGCGTCGGGATGTTCGTCTTAACAGTGTATTGCTGCAAAGGTATTTCCAACTTATTTTTACTTCTAACAAACAACGAAAAATAACTTTGCAGTGAGTATATCGGGACATTGAATCATGTTCAGTCTCTTGTTGTTACTTGTGCACGAGTGGCTGCAGTTGCTGGCTGCAGTTCACTAAGCGGCCACCGGTGTCACTAAAGGGTTTCTGAAGTCCCTTTTAAAGGGATAGTTCACTTTGAAATACATTTTTGGTATGTTTTAGCTTACCTCAAGGGCATCCAAGATGTAGGTGTCTTTTTTTCCGCAGTAGTTTCAATTTTGATATTTTTAGGTCAAACCGTTCTTGTCTGTCAGTCATATAATGCAGGTCTATGGTCACTGTCTCAAAGAGCATGCACAGAGTCCAAATTAAAACAATTCCCCGTCGTCCAAATTAAACAATTCCTCATCGTAAGTACACATTGATGGCCTAAGACACGAAACGAGCGGTTTGTGTGAGAAAACGAACAGTATTTATATCGGTTTTACGTCTTATACACAGCCATGTCGAAGTGATCTGATCTGACGTGTACGCAGACTGGTGCATAGATATATACACTAGATGTCGCCTTAAAGACATTCGTTCCAATGAACTGCCGTAGACAAGGCGACGTCTAGTGTGTATATATCTATGCACCAGTCTGCGCACATGTCAGATCAGATCACTTCGACATGGCTGTGTATAAGACGTAAAAACGATATAAATACTGTTCGTTTTCTCACACAAACCGCTCGTTTCGTGCCTTAGGCCATCAATGTGTACTTACGATGGGGAATTATTTAATTTGGAGGACGGGGAATTGTTTTAATTTGGACTCTGTGCACGCTCTTTGAGATAATGACCATAGACCTGCATTATATGACTGACAGACAAGAACGGTTTGACCTAAAAATATCAAAATTGAAACTACTGCGGAAAAAAAGACACCTACATCTTGGATGCCCTTGAGGTAAGCTAAAATATACCAAAAATTTATTTCAAAGTGAACTATCCCTTTAACCTTAGTAATTACCAACTGAGAGAACATTAACTTAATAGAATAACTAATATTGATTTAAAAAAAACAATAATTTATGAAATGGGCCGTTTTTATATAATAATAATAATAAACCCATACAATAAAATAAAAATCTAACAAAAAATAAATAAATCAATGACCTCTAATAATAAACCTTTACAACTTGCAAATAAACTAATAGTCTTTTGGAATGGATTTTTTTATTTTTTTTATTTTTTAAATTTATTTTTAGTCACAATATGTTTTCACAGTAGGCTACAATGAACTTCTTCACCTCAATGGATCAAGGAAAATTTGATATGACTCCTTTAAAAGGTCATTCAAGGAATCTATGCAATTTTCCATAGCAGCCGCAACTATTAAGCCACATTAATGAGATGAAAGTATTTCTCTCGAAGGAAAGAGCTCCTAGATGCAGGCACTAGCAGCTGTGGGCAGCGGGGAGCACAGCTAATTCAGTATGCTTAGTGAAAACAATCGTATCACACCCAGACTGCTAGGATTACAGGGCAGATTGAGTCCACCTGCAGGGCTTCACAGCACTGTTAATAAAGCCACCGTTTTCAATTAAAAGCCTTTTAAACACTCTAAATCTAATCATGCTTGCAGGTGACAATACAAGTTAGCTTGGCACGTTAAGTTAAGAATAAGAAGAGGAGATTATTTTAAACGGATTTCACAATATCTAATCGCTCAGGTTTGCCGTTTGAAAAGCTGCAGGGCGAAAGGGTAGACTTATGCAATATTAAACAGTGTTTTCTTGCCATTAAGACAGCTTAATAGTGTTGTTCATTGTTAAGACATATGGCGGTACTTGAACAGCATTTTAAAAACACAATTTGCAACCTTGTTGAGGAGGAAACTAAATGTAATGTGCAGTATATACACACACACACACATACATGATCAGATGTGTTTGAAGAAATTGGCACCCTCAAACAACGTAAACTCTGCTTCATGTCGTGCCTCCTTTTTAAAAATGTCATCCTTCTCTTGACAAATTTAGCAGATGTCAACCTCGGTATATTCACATTTATCCACGTTTCTTTATCACTCTCACACGTAAATGTCATTCACATATGAGGTTCACCATGCCATCAACAGGTTATGCATGAGGTTTGTTGAATTCGCAAGAGGAACCAAGCAGTTTGCGTTGGACATTCAGGTCTAAGGCAACACAAATGTGGTGTGTCCAGAGGCCCTCAACCTTGAATAAGTGCCAGGATTCATAGTAACCCATGCAGGGGCGTAAACAGAGAAATGTACCTTGGCATTTTCCCCAGTCCACTCCAATCAGAGGCCAAATAGGGAATGCTAATGCAGTTAACGTTTCCCAGTCAACACAACGCCTCCCCCCTTGTCCAAAAAGTCTGCAGACCCCTTCCCTTAATAAACGAGCGTGCTTGCTATCAAAAGCAGAGGCACTAATAATGCAGACATACCATAAAAAGCTAAGGGGATGGAGGGAAATTGGGTAAATAACTCTGCCCCAGAGCGCTAACACGATTTGCAATGCACACGCTAAGAAGAGGTCCGTCTGTGATGGTTTTCCAAGTGAAGGAGGCTGGGCACTCTGACGGCATGATTTATTTATTCATTTCCCTTTCTCGTTTAATGGAAATATAAAAGCCTGCATTGATTAGAGTTTAAGGATCAGCAGTTAATAGATTAAAAGCTTGCGTTGTGGCCAAAGAAGAGCTCCAGCATTTTTCTGGGTTGCTCTTCGCTTGGTGGTATTCGAGGGTTGTTATTTAGGTTACTTTATTTCCTGGTCATCCTGTATTTTTCACTGTGCCTAGAGGTACGGGTTACCCTTGTGCCCTGACCTTGGACAATTTTGCCTGGTTTAAATCTTTATCTACAGGTGCAAAAGTGATAGAGGTGGTCAGTTAGGCCTGTCGCGATAATTAAATAATCGTATGATCGCGATTATTTGATCTAACCGCGATTGTTTCAGACAACCGCGATTATTGCGCTCTTTTATAGGCCTACGGCACAAGGGGGAGTCATGGACCAAAATAAATAGACAAGCACTAATTACGTTTTCTAGCAATATATTCAAAGTCATCTGAAGCCATTTCATAGCTTAATGTGAGGACAGTAGTATATTTACATTGTTAAATTAAAGTTCACAAACTCATCTGCAGCTGTCAATCATTCCGTTCAGCATTCAAACTCTGCAGCTGTCAATCATTCCATTCAGCATTCAAACAGCGCGCATCGTCCGGTTACGACAGAATACACGGTAAAACTTTCTCCAATGTGACATTGACGTTATAATGCTTGATCTGTAGATAAAGGGCTGTGGATTTGCATAAAATGACTTTATTTTGCTGGAGTTTTTTGCTATTTCTAAATGACTCGCTCGCTACCGTGTGCCTACACAGCACAAGGACTATGAATTGGCATCAGACGCACAATAACTGGAGTTTAAAACTGTGAAGAAACAAATGATCAACAAACTGTTGGACAGATATACACTAGGATTTGTGCCCTCGACATTTCTTCGCTTTGTGCCGTGAACTTTTAAATGCACACTTGTGCAGCGAGCGCTGCACACTGCGACTCCATGTTGCATTAAGCACATCATTCTGCACCCGCGATGCGCATACGCGCTTTGTTCCGCTCTGTTTTGAAGCGTATCATTATGGTTTGTGCACATTTGTTTTTATTAACATGTTTAGATTTTATAAAATTACTGTGCAGATGTTTTCAAAAATTACTTTTTGCTGCTGATTTATACACTCACTAAGTTTAATAAACAAATTGTCATAGCTATTGAATATATTTATTTAATATTTAAAGGTGTTAACTGTAATCTTACACTGCAAAATGATAACTTACAAAGGATTAAATTCATCACAATTATTTAATGAATGAAGCACAAAGCCCTAAAACAGACAATTAATCAGCATAATCGCCAAAGCCCTAACACAGACAATTAATCGTCAAAGCCCTAAAACTGACAATTAATCGGCATAACCGCAATTATTTTTTAGACAATTAATCGTCAGCCAAATTTCATAATCGTGACAGGCCTATGGTCAGTAAATTAATCTCGAAAGTTCAGAAACCAGAGTTACGTTCAAGGCAACGGCAAACTCATTGACCTTTCAAAGACAAGCAGACGCACTTCTGGCCTTCAGCCTCTAAATAACAAATGTGTATTCAGTGTTTAATTAGCAAGGGTCTAGATGTCTCTTTTAAATAGAGTTTGGGATGGAGGTACTGGATTTGTCATGATACCCCATGAAATATCTTCATTGCCACTGAACAGGAAGAGAGCCATTGAGGAGAGGACCAAGGTTAAGTTAAGCTGCATCTACATTAATTTGGATACATTTGAAAATGGCTTTTATGTCCACACTAGAATGTTCCTCATCAAGACTAAAATGTTGAAAACTGAAAAAGCCCAGAAAGCTCAGTTTTCAAAGGACAAAAATGCAGTCTCAGTGTGGACTGAAAGGCTGAACTTAAGTGAAAAAGATGTGTTTTCAAATGTATCTGGATTTGTGTAGACGTATAACCTCATATGCTTGCGTTAACCGGGTTAGTTATGATCCAGGTATAGTGAAAAGCAAAATTGGGTAATAGAGGATGTTTTGTGGACAGGATAAAGGCAGAATAATAGATTTCATGCAGCCCGGGGATTTATTAGTTTAAAGTAGAGGCAAATCTAGAAGACTCCTTTGGGCGGAGGAGCATCAGGGTGGGCTGCAGTCAATGTATTAGACCGTCCATACTAGCAGGGATAGTTTGATCTGAGGTTGACTTGGAGCCCAAAAGGTGGGTCCATGCAACATGCAGATGCATCCATCTAAAGCATATAACATAATTTCCATACCAAGGCAGACACAACAAATCAGACCATTAAGGTGCAAAGACACTTTTATGATTAAAATAACCTGTATGCACGTTGTTCATACCATAATTATTATGTTTCTGTTACCATTTCAATCTGAACTACTTAATCACTCAATCCAAACTTTGTGTTGTAGATCATTTCAGGTTTAGGGGATGTTTACACGACACCGTATTCAACTAAAAACGTAAAACTTTTTATGCGTTTTGGCCATTCATTTACACGACAACGGCGTTTTGGGTCCCTGAAAACGCAAAGTTTTGAAAACGGTCTTCATGTAAACAACAAAAACGCGAATTTCTGAAGACGATGACGTCATGTACATGCGTATTACGTGTTCAGTCTATAGTGTTTCATCGCCATGTAATGGCCTGGCAGCAGACTAAGGCGTTTTTAGTCGTTTTCGCGGATCCATGTGAATGGGGATCGTTTTGACAATGGTGTCGTCTGTACGCGGAAAACTCAAAGGAAAAACTTCTCCGTTTTAAGCATATCGTTGTTGTGTAAACGTACCCTAAGATGTGCAATTTTAATGTAACTGATTTGCATATTATGTTCCTATTGGTCCCTTTTCTACATGTATTTGCATAGGGACTTGTGATTGGTCTTTTTTTCTTGCATTTATATATCCGTCACCTTCACTTGCAAAGATGGTGTCATTGTGATTTAATTCTATTCCACAGCCAGCAGAACACATGTCCTCATTTCATTTTCATTCATAAACCTAATTTTATGTAAAACTACATTTTATGACCAAAGTATACTTAAGTTTTGGCGCTAATGTTCAGAGTATGCCTTCAGCCGAACGCATAGCCGTCCAATCTGATACCACAGGTGGTCGACACGTGCGCACTGAAAAGTGTAACTTATTTCCCTCCAGAAGTTATAAGTGATACAAATGTATGTACACAACTAGAGTTGCGTGTATTTCTTTATTTGGGTGTGTCGTGGGCATCTTTTGTTGTTGCGGTCTCCAGTAGTTCGTTGTTGTTCCGTCTCTTCGGTTACTTTTTCAAATGTAAAGTAATGGTCGAGTCAGCGTCGCCACCATGTGGACCAACTAATTAGTGCAACAACAAAAAATTCAAGGCTCATGTGCGAGCCGAATGCACATATACACGCATTTAGAAAATCACAATTCACGTGCCTTTGGGTGAAAACCAAAATATACTTTGGGCTTTACTGCCTTGCAAAAGCATTATCTCTTTCAGGAAATGCAAATCTAGTCCAATCTCTGTATAAAGTGATATGAATATAAATGTCTCTCATGTGGAAGTCAAAACAAGATTTCTTGCAATTAAATGCATTTTAATGAATACTAATGCAGCGCATGGGTTTGTCGCCAATCACCATCCACATTCTCTCTATCAAATGGTGGCAACATCACATTAGTTAGCTCAGTGAAGGGCTAAATTGGAAGAGTCAAGAAAATAACATAGCTGATCATCTTGAAAATTATTATTTACTGCATAAAAGACCATGCTTAAAAATCCCAGTCAAATGAAATTGATAAATCAATCAAATCATAATTGAGTTAGCATTGAATTACCAACACACCACAACAGTTTAACAATTTAGTTCATAAAAATTACAGACTATTTCATCTCAGTGTGGTCCTGGCTTTAAAAACAGGAGCAGCAGCACGGACTGGGAAGCGTTTTCCTGGCGGATTCCTCAAGCACCAGCTTCTAATTTGTAGAATTTGTGTATGTTGGGGAAGAAAGCATCGGCAGCCCCCGTTGTCTGTGATCAGCCTGCTTTCTGACATCTGTTTAAGGATGTTTATCCAAGGGGTAAGGATGTTAAGGGAAATATTATGCTGGTGTTATTTTACTTTTCTTCTGTTTGAATCATAAACACTGCTCCGGGGCAAGACGGAGAGATTAGAGCGAAGAACGCGAGCATGGGGTCTCGAATCACACCCCGCGAGAGGAATCCCTACCGTGATCCCAGACCTAAAGATGTACTGCTTCTCCAAGACCTTAATATGCCAATAGGACAGTATTAGTTCAATTAAGCCTAATGTAGCGCTTGCACCTCACTTTAGCTCTTTTATTGAGCCTGCAAGGTTTTTTTTCACATCCACACAAGATCCCCGGACCAGCACGTGTTGCTCTTTTACTGTGTTGGTGTGGATGGAGTCAAACTAAAACCAGGTGCCAAGCTATAGGCTGCTCAGATGACAGCGAGAGCCCCTTTAGTGAAGGCTTTACGAACTGAAACGCTGCACAGAGAAAGCAGAGACCCTCGTTTAAAAAGAAAAGTAGGTGTCCGGCAGCCATTCAGTCACCGCTTTCAATAAGGCATGAAACAGGGCGTCATTAAGGCAGTGTCAACCCTGCCGGATTTAAGCTGACCCCCCTTTGAGCTAATGTGAGGAGGGCAGAGTCTTTAAAACCAAAGAGAAAGAGGTTTACCCCCGCAGCATGTTCCTGTGTTACAGATAAAGAGTTTTAGCCCACCAATAAATGGATGTCGCTTCCCAATAAGTCAAAACGAGCAGTAGATGTGCAGAAGAAGGGTGCATCTCATGGAACCTGTCAAGAATGTGTCCAGGTCATATTTCAACGTCAGTAATAAGACATTAGATTTTGCTAAATTAAATGTATCTTTTGATTGTAAGACTTTTTGCTTTGTGACACTTTGCATTACGAACTTTTTGTATATATGACTGTAGAGTCATCAAGAATTATATAATATATAGTGAGCCTTTGCTTATTCTTAAACACAATATATATATATACACACACACACGTAAATCCAAAATAGATCGACAGACTTTTAAGCAAAAAATTGCCACATTTAATTTAAATTGTCCAGGTGCAATAATAATGAACACGTTTAAAAAATAAAATTAAAAAATAATACAAAATAATGCAAACAAATAAAAATACTTATTTTAAAAAAGGTTCTTCATTCAAAATATTTTTGTTGATTTTTAAAAAAACTAAAAGTTACCCAGACAAGTTTCCATGAGATTTGCTCATAACGAAAGTCCAAGACACAGATGAGGAAAGTAAACCCAGGGAAACCAGCAAGATACAAACCCCAGCCAAAGAACAAAAAAAGCGGCAGCCCAAGCAGGCGAAGGAGGAGGAGATGAGGAGATTTCCGCTAAAACTAATCAATCAGGTCCTGATAATGGCTTCCATGCAGGAGTGTTGACACTGGGTCAGCTCTTCCCTTGACCCGCGCCTTCAGGGCAGCGGCTACAGAAAAGGCACAGATAACAGAAGCCGGGGCTAATTGTCTGCCTAGTGTCAGGGCTTTTCAAAGCCTCTCCACTTTCACTCGGTCGCCCGTCTTTCTCTCCCATTCCCTCCGTACCCTGATCCTCACCCCCGTCTCCCTCTCTGTCCATGCACTTTGTTTGCCTCCTCTTCCCGGAGTGAGGCTGCATGAATCACATTTCTCGTATGGTGCGCGGCTGTCTAACACGCTCGCATCCTTCTAACACGTGCAGCGAGCCGGGGACGCTGAGGCTAGAACACTGTGACACCAGGTCCAACCTCAAGCAACCAGGAAATAATCCATTAGGTGACATTTGCCAATCATTTGTTGATCCCAACCAGCTCCAAAATAGCTAACAAAACAATCTGTCCATCTTTGCATGTCTTTCTTGTCCTTCAAAGCACAAAATCAAATTGCACCGCATGCAACAAAACTCTCCCATTAAAAAAATGACTGACAGTTTATAAAGAAGAGATACAATCAAGGTACTTACTTAAAAGCGTTTGCTTCCGTCTCTAGCCTTATCTTCCTCTGCTCCTTAATGTCTGTGTCTTGTCCTCTATAGCTGCACACAGATGTGAAAATGTGTGTGCGTGTGTGTGTATATCAGAGAAGCTCCAGTACAGAAAGTTGCTGTTCTGTAGGCAAAGGCGTGTAGTGTGTGTGTATGTGTGTGCGTCTCAAGCAAAGGCTCACACTGCACTGGCTGAAGGGAAACCAAAGCACTTTTAAACTCGCACTGGCTCCCCATGTGACCAGCTCACAGCAGCCAGTGAGGAATATATTAGTGTGGCTTCTTCTGTCCACATGCACCCCCTAGCCACTGTTGCAGGAAGTGTGCGCTGCCAGAGACACACACACGCGCGCAATGACATATGCTTGCAATACCCTGGGCTCCATTAACAAAAACACAAATGCAACCACCCAAAGGGAATTTCTATAAGCTCAGGAGACTTAATAGGGTTTTTGGTTATGCGTTATTTAATTGTACACTTTATCTTAAAAGTTTTCACCTACAATTTTTGTAGGAGACACAAAAATAAAGGAACAATTTGATTAAAAAGAGACTCAGTTGTTGAGATCCTGCCTGAAACTGTTGAAGGTTTTTTGTTTGTTTGTTTTTTACAGGAGGAAAATAACAAAAAGATTTAAGAAAAAGTCTCAATTTGATCTCTCCTTAATCACATCATTGTCCAGGAGAAACTATTGAGATGCAAAAGAGATCTCATTAGCCATGTTTCCTTCAACTTGGCATTTACTAGTTCTACTAGCATTTTAGGCGTAGGTTTGCGGTTATGGCATTTTAAAATGCTAAATACTTCCTGACTGACGCCTCCTATACTGGGTTGTTTAAGATGAATTGCTTGTTGTATACATATAGTTATAATAACTGTAAATGTTTATAAAGATAATGTTTTAAATGTTTGTAAAGATCCCCTTTGGCCATTTGATGTTTTTTATCTTCAAACTAAAAAGCAAAGGGTCCTTAAGATGAAGCAAATAACTAAAAACAAACACCAAATATAACTTACAACGAACCCTAAAAACAATTTGAAAAACAGCGTACCCCAAACACAACAATCAAAGCATACTCGACATGCAGAACACCAAACATAAACACAACAAACCCCAAATTCAGCATAACAAACACTGCACATGAAACACAACAATCAACACACACCAAATATAAACAACTATACCAGACATAACAAACAGACCACCCATACACCAAATAGTAAACAATATAAAACAAAAAGGAATGAACGAATGAATGAATATTTCCGCCAATCACAATCATTAGCTTCTAAACCTTTTACCTCACTTCCTTCTTCTGTCTCTCTCTCTTTTCTCCTCTCTCGTGTTTTTTTATTTATTCCTTTAAACCACATTTGAACTACAGCTCATCACCAGTTTATGCTCCCCCTCTCTCTCTCTCTCTCTCCTGGGCTCTTGCTTCTATGCAAATGTGCCTCCTGAAACAATGGTGAGAATCTTAGCCGGATAAACACACGGCGTGCATTTACAAATCAATACTCAGAGCTCAGCAGGGCTGTGCATTAAACATGAGCTGCTCCACAGAAAAGCAAAGTCACTACTAGCCCTCCTATCAGTCTGTTCACCATTCAGTCAGTGGGGGAGACTACCCACAATGCACTGCAGGATCATTCCGTCACAGTGTAAAGTTAGAAGATGAGCTGAAGTACAGTGATACTGTTGAGTGATAACAGGAATTACTGTTATTTTGGTTCAGAGCCCAAACCAGTTTTGGATTCAGCAGCTCGAATACTGAAATACCATAAAATGATAGAAATTGGGGGTCACTTACTTTATATTTAATGTCAACAATGCGTCCCAATTCGCATACGTATGGACTATTCTATGATGTTTTTAAATATAAATAGTGTGAGGAGTGTGTTCACACTGAAAACTCCAAAAAAGGAAAAGTGCACTTTAAATGATGCACTAAATTAAAGGAAAATACGAAGTGTGGAATGTCACTCAACTGTCGCAGCTTTAATTACACAGCGTACGGGGAAGGGCATCAGACTCTGACGTTGAGTGACAAAATAACCTAATAAAATTCATACACTACACAGAGTAATACACTACATATAGTGCATTGTGCACAGTGTTTCATTTGAGACGCAGCTTACAGTAAGTCATTGATGAACATTATATGATGTTTAACAGATCAGCAGTACATTTATTCATATATGGATAGATATGGAAAATTCAGCATTTCAAGGATGGATGGATGGATGGATGGATAGATATGGAAAAATCAACATTGTATGGATGGATAGATATGGAAAATTCAATGAGGGGTGAATGGATGGATATATATGGAAAATTCAACATTTCAAGGATGGATGGCTGGATGGATAGATAGATATGGAAAAATCAACATTGTATGGGGTGCATGGATAGACATGGAAAATTCAACATTTTATCGATGGATGGATAGATATGGAAAAATCAACATTGTATGGATGGATAGATATGGAAAATTCAATGAGGGGTGAATGGATGGATATATATGGAAAATTCAACATTTTATGGATGGATGGATGGATGGATGGATATGGAAAATTCAACATTTCATAGATGGATGGATGGAAATAAAGTGTTACCAATATACTTACTGGTTTCTGACTTTAATGGTACAGAGTTAAAGGTATTATCTCTGATTAGTTGTGAATCCTTGTAGTGTGTTAATGTTTGTGAGTTCTAAAAGCTGCCTGTGTCAAAACTGCACCGCATCTGGTCGATTAAGTTCAAGCGATTCACAAACTGGTTCTTTAATCGCCCAGCCTCAGATCTCTACTTTCAGGATATGCTAATTGTACCAAGTTTGGTGAGAAATGACAAAAGAGTAAGAGCTTATTTTTTGTTCAGTTGATAATAGATGTTGGCGAACTTCCCTGGAGGTAATTACAGCGCTTTCAATTACACTGTACATCCAGATTAGGGTTTGCTCTAAACCTCCGACCCGAAGTATTAAACTGCTGCAGTTACTTCAGCCCAAATCATTCAACATGCAAACTCCATTCAAACTTTGATTCATCGATAATTTCAGCCTTTTTACATCGACTTACAATGACTGAATGTTTGCCCATTAAAATGTAACCGACAGCATTGAAACCATTGTAATATTTGCAGACAGAATTTCAAATGTAGGCCTACTCTCTAGCTAACCTCTCAGTGAAACACTGAACACGTGTAACCGGACGTGAATGCTCTAACCTTCCCCTCAGTGTGTCTGAGTGCTCGTTTGATTAGTGCTATTTTTTATGCATGTCTCATCATAGCATATTGTATTTATAATATGAAAATGCTAATATTAGCGAGGAATCCTGTAGAGACTTGCCTCAGGTTCATGGACACTGAGTGGACTGAAAGCTGTCTGAGGCTGTTTGTTACTTATAAGAACTTCAGAGAAGAGTAAGATCACAGGCAGATATATTCCCTGAGGCGTATTTCAGACGCCCGGAATGGCCAGCAAATATGGGGATGTGTGTTTACACAACAGACGACTACTTTTATTAAGGAAACCTAAAAATTGTATTACTTCTTAACACAACCAAAGTGAAATGCTCAGGGCTAAAAATGAATATGGTTTTGTTCAGATATAGTGGCCCCAAAGCGTACAGTATTTTGGACACTTAAGATACAATTAAAATTTTAGCAAAATACCAAAACAAGTGGCATTTATGGCAATTTAACACAAGCACAATTTTCAATAAAAAAAATGACTACCGGTAAATGAAATTAGTTTGGTTCCAAAATAAGTGAACTTTGTAAACTTTGTGGAGCTTGTCACACTTTAGATCAGGGTCAAATTCTCTTTATTAACTGTTAACTACAACTTTTGCCTCAAGAGACTCCTAATTATGGCTTATTAATAGTTAGTAAGGTAGTAGTTTAGGAATTGGGTATATAGGATTATGGATGTAGAATATGGTAATGCGGAATAAGGCATTAATATGTGCTTTATAAGTCTATTAAACAGCCAGTATCCTAGTTAGAGGCAAACCATCAGGGCCCTTACTATTAAAAAATAATATTCACAAACTTCTAAATAATAGTTTAAAAAGGAAAATAAAATTTTAATAAAAGTAATCAGTTCTAATGTTATTTGGGGAATTTATAAACATCTAAATCTTTTTGAGAAAATAAACTCTTCAAATCTGCCGAGATTGTGTTGTGTAGACGTCCGGTTTCTCCATATTAGGATCTTTCCGCCTAATGCTATCAGCTCTGTGATTGGTAATGATGATTTGCGTTTTATGACTTTTTGTTTCATTTTGGTGATAATTCTTACGCTCACTCTGAGGTATGATTGTGGTATTTCTTGTCAAAGGTATCATGCAGTTTTATAGAAGAGTACATGGTAAGGTAGGCTGATTTTAGGCTGAGTTTATGACGAGGGAAGGGGGTGAGAGGGCCAAGGTTCAAAAGTCACGGTTCGCTACTGATCTTAGTAATATGCATGCTAATAATGAACTAGTTAATAGTGAGAAATGGAATCTAAACTAGAGTGTCACTTTGTTAATATAATGAACTACAGTGGTTGTTATTGTCACACTCGTGGAAGTCCAAAGCACGACAATAAAAGATAAAAAGATACTAATTAGTCTTTAATAGTAAAATTCAAAGAACAAACTTAGACAAAGGCAGGTAGGCAAAGTAGTACAACCAGGTAACATGGACGATACCGGAAAAATGAAGATTCAAACACAGGAACTTAAATACACAGGTTAAAGGGATAGTTCACTTTGAAATTAAATTTTGGTATGTTTTAGCTTACCTCAAAGGCATCCAAGATGTAGGTGTCTTTTTTTCCTCAGTAGTTTCAATTTTGATATTTTTAGGTCAAACCGTTCTTGTCTGTCAGTCATATAATGCAGGTCTATGGTCACTGTCTCAAAGAGCATGCACAAAGTCCAAATTAAAACAATTCCCCATCGTCCAAATTAAACAATTCCCCATCGTAAGTACACATTGATGGCCTAAGACAAGAAACGAGCGGTTTGTGTGAGAAAACGAACAGTATTTATATCGTTTTTACCTCTTGTACACAGCCACGTCCAAGTGATCTGAGAGCGCGGGCGGGTATAGATATACAATAGAAGTCGCCTTGGCTACGGTTTCGTTCCAATGAACTGCAGTAGCCAAGGCGACTTTGTGGACAAAGTGGACTTTGTGCATGCTCTTTGAGGTGGTGACCATAGACCTGCATTATATGACTGACAGACAAGAACGGTTTGACCTAAAAATATCAAAATTGAAACTACTGCGGAAAAAAAGACACCTACATCTTGGATGCCCTTGAGGTAAGCTAAAACATACCAAAATTTAATTTCAAAGTGAACTATCCCTTTAACGAGGTGAACTCAGCTGAACAGGGTAATACAATTAAATCAGAAACCATAGAAACACGTCAGACATGCAGACAGGAAATGAACACAAGGAAAGAAAACCAAACTAAACTGAATATAACATTTATATTCTGCCGTCACCTGCGTGAACTTGAGGAGAACCGACTTCATACATTCACAAAAAAATAACCTTGAGACTAATTGGGTTGAAATAATTGTCTAAAAAAGTTAGTTATTATCAAAGTTTGAGCATTGTTTGTTTGCAAATGCCACTTGGTTTGATATTTATATGTAATGCAATGAAATTTAAAGGGATTCTTCACCTAAAAATATAAACACACACAGAGTGCATCACATATGTTAAACACCATACGGAAGCTCGTGAGTGAGTCACACACTAGAACAGACGTCATTGGTTCTCTTACGAGAGGTCTCTCGTACTGCGTAAGATATCTTACGCTAGGGGGAAAATCCTTTTCCGCGAGATATTGAAGCCAAAAATTATCCTTAATTTTTAATAATGCAAAACGCGTTGCGGCAGCATGCAGACATAGGCGAGGCAGCTCGCGCGCCTATTGGCTGCTCTGCGGCAACTGCAGCAGCCTATCGAGCGAGGCCTGGCGTGACGCCAGACCCAATCAGGGTGCTTCGCGCCCGCTGCGTCACGTCCCGCCGAAACGGGCGTGGTCTAGGCCTATAAATACCGCTCGCAGTCAGCTATTATCTGATTTTTCATCCTTCAAGCGAAGCACACGCATCGCTGGAGCTGGAGAAGAAGCCGCGCCGTCTGAGAGAGAGCACCTTCAGCGGGACGAGTCACTGAAGTCGCTGGCCGCGCCGCCTTCCTGCCTTCCTGCTGCGCTTTCCGGCGCTTATATCCTTTCTATTACTCTGTACTCTGTTTGTGTGTGTGTGTGTCGCCGCTGCGACTTTTTCAAGATGCCTTCCTGCGGCTCGTGCAGAGCCACACTCAGTGACGGGGACCGCCACGTGGTTTGCGTTTCCTGCCTGGGTGAGGAACATGCAGTTCTCGCGCTCGCTGACGGCGGCTGCCCTCACTGCGAGCTGATGACTATGGCGACTCTGAGGACTCGCCTGGCCTTCTTCACTGAGACTGCTCCCCCGCCCGCCGCGGCATCGCGCCGTAAGAAGCGCCGTGCCCAGCGGGTCCCGGAACCTTCCCCCAGCCGCCAAAGCTCGCCGGTTCGCCCCGCTTGCTTCACCGGCTTCGTCAGCCTCTCTTCCTGACGGACAGCGGCCGCTGTCTGCCGCCGCTTCCATTGACATCGCTGACGAGGAAGCCCTGCTGGGAGAGGATGATTCCTGCTCTATCCTGGCGTCAGGCAGTGAGGATTGGGCGGGCTCTGAGGACCCCGCGCCCCCTGCCCACACACCGTCAGGCAAGAGAGCATCCATCGAGACGGAGCTCATGCGAGTACTCGCACAGGCCGCGGAGTACTTCGCCCGAGCAGCCCGCTCACAACCGGCTGGATGGCTTTTTCCTGCCTGGGGAGCGCGCTTCGCCTGCATCCAGACCAGCGCCCTTTCTTCCTGAGCTACACGAAGAAGTCGCTAAGTCATGGAACGCCCCCTATTCAGCTAGAGTGCGTCCTGCTGTCTCTTTGGCATTCTCTGCAATTGACGATGCCAAGAACAGGGGATACCTTTCGCTGCCGCCGGTCGAAGAGGCGATAGCGGCCCACTTATGTCCGCCCTCCGCTGGACGGCATGCTAAGCTGGCCCTACCCTCTAAAGCTTGCCGCACGACGTCAAGCCTGCTCCGCCGCGCTTTCGCCGCCGCCGGGCAAGCTGCATCAGCGCTGCACACCATGGCCACGTTACAGATCTTCCAGGCCGATCTCCTCCGTAAGCTGGACGAGGAAGGACCTGACGCGATCTGCGTGCCGGACTTAAGGAGTGCCACGGACCTCGCTCTCCGTGCTACTAAGTCTGCAGCGCAGGCCATTGGACGGAATATGGCCTCTCTCACTGTGACCGAGAGACACCTCTGGCTGACGCTCTCGGAAATGGCCGAGTCCGAGCGCACCGCGTTCCTCGACGCCCCGCTTTCCACCATGGGCCTCTTTGGATCCTCCGTCAAGGATTTTGCGGAGAGATTCGCAGAGATACAGAAAGCGTCACAGGCTATGAAGCACTTCCTCCCGAAGCGCTCCAGCTCTGCAGCAGGCCGTGCGAAACCGTCTGCACAGAGCTCACAGTCCCAGCCACCGTCCACTGCCGCCACTTCGCAGCGCCGCCAGGCCCGAAGCGCGAGACCGCGCTCCCGATCATCCGGTCGCCGCCCCGCCGTGCGTGGTCCGCGACCTAGGATTGCGGTAAAGCCCGAGGCCCCGAAGTCGTCCTAGCAAGCCTAGGAAAACGACGGTGTTCCAGTCCCGCTGCGGCCGGACTCACACCAAAGCTATTCGCTCGTCCAGTTCCAGCAAATGTGACTGTTCCAGTGTTTTCTGCAGCCAACAAGCCGGTTCTGTCACCCGCTTGCCTGCACACAAATGCCGTTTTCACGGCTACCCAGATAAATCCCCAAAAGAGTGTATTTTCTGGTGTCCCGGCCACGGCCGATGGTGTCTCATGTGTAGTAAGAATGCCCATTGTCCAGTGCCCATCCCTACACACAAGCACAGCCTGTCACACAGGGCTCGCGCACATAAAACCGACTCAGATCGGTTGCGCTTCAAACATGGTGAATGTGCCCACTACCCAGTGCCCACTAACGCCACGTTATGCATGTCTCACGGTTTCTGTAAAAACGAAACCAGCGTGCATTCGCTTCACTCAAGCGAACATTGCTTTCGGTGTGATAAGTGTGCCCGCTGTCCCGCGCCCACATCCCCACATAGACATGACAGTTCCTACGGGAACCGCCCAGCCCTCCCCTCGCGGCTGACCGCCGCAGAGGAGTCCAGCGCGGGCAATCTGCCCGCTGTTATCAGCGCGCCCCATGCCTCAAATGTCACAAGCACGACGCTTGTGTTGCAGCACGCCGAAGCTTCTCCATCGCTGAGCGAACGGAGCGCGCTTCGTATTCAACCCCTAGCTATTCATGCAGACGCATGGGCAAAGCTGCCCGGGGTTTTGAAGTGGGTGCTGGACATTATAAAAAGAGGCTATTCGCTACAGTTTCGCCGGCGCCCTCGCCGCTATGCGGCACGCGTCGAGACCACGGTAAAAGCAGAAGTAGCACATTTACTTCGAGCCGAAGTGGCGAAACTATTGAACAAAGGGGCCATAGAGCCTCTCTCTCAAGTTCAGAGCGAAGGAGGGCTATACAGCAGATACTTCCTGGTACCGAAAAAAGACGGGGGTCTCAGACCCATACTAGATCTAAGGCAACTGAACAGAGTGCTTGTGAAGCGACGGTTCAGGATGCTCACGACCAGAAAAATCCTCGCGCAGGTTCGCCAAGGAGATTGGTTTGTGTCAATAGATCTGAAAGACGTGTATTTTCAAATACAGATAGCGTCACGTCACAGGCGATATTTGAGATTCGCCTTCGAGGGCCAGGCATATCAGTACACAGTCCTGCCGTTCGGCTTATCCCTGGCACCCCGTACATTTACGAAGTGCATGGATGCGGCGCTCGCACCCCTCAGAATGAGAGGCGTGCGAGTACTGAACTATTTGGACGATTGGCTGATTCTAGCGCAATCGCGCTCAGTGCTCATAGAACACACGACCGTTTTACTCGATCACCTCGAGAATTTGGGTCTCCCAGTGTCAATTGGGCGAAGAGCTCTCTGTCACCCAGTCAGAAGATATCTTTCCTGGGCACAGAGTTGGACTCGCTGTCCATGATAGCGCGACGAATGCCACAGCGCGCGGTCGACATTCAACGCACAGCGAACTCGTTCCGCTACGGCGCGTCTGTCCCGCTCAAGAGATTTCAGAAGATGCTGGGTCTCATGGCCGCAGCATCATCAGTACTCCAGCTGGGCCTGCTCCGCATGCGCCCGCTGCAGTTTTGGCTGAAAGCGCGAGTCCCACGCCAAGCGTGGGCATCCGGTTTGATTCGCCTAGAGGTCAATCAGAAGTGCGTCACAGCTCTGAAACCTTGGAGAGCAAACGACTGGTACCAGTCAGGTGTAAGCCTGGGGACTTCCTCGAGGGTGAAAGTGGTGTCCACGGACGCGTCCACCTCGGGATGGGGAGCGCTGCTCGAGGGCAGACCGTTCTTCGGCCAGTGGTCGGAACGGGAGAGGCTCCTGCACATAAACTGCCTCGAAATGCTGGTTTCACGTCAGTGTTTTCGGGCTGGTGCACAGCCCGTGGCGTGTCACCCACAGACTGTGGAGTGACGGAGGTGCTTTCCTTCCTACAAGAGCTGTTGGATAAGGGCAGGGCCCCTTCCACGCTCAAAGTTTATGTGGCGGCTATAGCAGCGTTCTCAGGAACAACGCTTGGTCAGTCAATAGGAAGGAACGAGTTGGTCATCCGCTTCCTCAGAGGAGCTAAGAGACTGAATCCTCCCAGACCCC
Source organism: Leuciscus leuciscus (assembly GCF_965113295.1). Taxonomy (NCBI): domain Eukaryota; kingdom Metazoa; phylum Chordata; class Actinopteri; order Cypriniformes; family Leuciscidae; genus Leuciscus; species Leuciscus leuciscus. The sequence goes on from NC_138723.1 coordinate 6,815,662, forward strand.
CCTCAGTCCCCGTATGGGACCTTTCTACGGTTCTGGAAGCCATGAAAGGTGCACCATTCGAGCCTTTACAGTCAATTGATCTGAAACATCTGTCTTTCAAGACTGTGTTTCTGCTGGCTCTCGCTTCAGTGAAGCGCATAGGGGACTTACACGCGCTCTCTGTGAGCGCGACGTGCATGGAATTTGGGCCTAATGACTCAAAAGTTATACTCAAACCTAAGCACGGTTATGTTCCGAAATCCCTCAACACACCGTTTAGGGCGCAGGTTATCTCCCTGTCAGCCCTACCGGTCCCTGATGAGGAAAGGGACGCGGGCCTCCTTTGCCCGGTCAGGGCATTACGAGCTTATGTGTCTCGCTCGTCTGTCTTCAGACAGACGGAGCAGCTCTTTGTTTCGTTTAGCGGGCGTTCTAAGAGACTAGCCGCGTCGAAACAGAGCCTATCCAGATGGATAGTTGACGCTATAGCGCTCGCATATGCCTCCAAGGGCATGCAGTGCCCGCTGGGTGTCAGAGCGCACTTCACGAGAGGCGTGGCCTCATCGTGGGCCTGGTCAAGTGGGATTGCCTTGCAAGATATTTGTACGGCAGCAGGCTGGGCCTCCCCGTCTACATTTATAAGGTTCTACAACCTAGAGGTTCCCGCCCTGCAGGCCAGGCTGCTGTCGGTCTAAGTTAACCAGTATTATCTGACTTGATGCTATCAACTCAGAATGCTGCGTCTGCTGAGCACAGCTCAATGATCGACAGTGGAAAGCAGTAGCACGAGACGTGCCTGGGCAAACTGTGTAAGACCCACATTTTCCCATCAGTTCAGGCCGTACCCCGCCCTGTCTGTATGATGAAATTCGCGTCTAAGCGACGCTACCATATGTGGAAGAGCGCGGCTTCGCCCCTCCCTCTTCCCGGACTCCCTGTGAGTTCCCTGGGTGATTGTGCACTATATGAACCCCGGGCTTTCGCCCTTGGGTCTTTGGTGTCAGATCTCAGCATGCACAGCGTTTTGCATTGGGTCCCCTAGCGAAAGATATCTTACGCAGTACGAGAGACCTCTCGTAAGAGAACGTACTCGGTTACTAACGTAACCTCGGTTCTCTCTAGAAGAGGGAACGAGTACTGCGTATCTTGCCGTGCATGCACACGCTCTGGTTGCTTCGATGATGAAAAATCAGATAATAGCTGCCTGCGAGCGGTATTTATAGGCCTAGACCACGCCCGTTTCGGCGGGACGTGACGCAGCGGGCGCGAAGCACCCTGATTGGGTCTGGCGTCACGCCAGGCCTCGCTCGATAGGCTGCTGCAGTTGCCGCAGAGCAGCCAATAGGCGCGCGAGCTGCCTCGCCTATGTCTGCATGCTGCCGCAACGCGTTTTGCATTATTAAAAATTAAGGATAATTTTTGGCTTCAATATCTCGCGGAAAAGGATTTTCCCCCTAGCGTAAGATATCTTACGCAGTACTCGTTCCCTCTTCTAGAGAGAACCGAGGTTACGTTAGTAACCGAGTACGTTATTGCATATCAGAAATCAAGCAAGCACATTTGAGCTTCCGTGTTTACCATATCTAATGTTCGGTATGTGTCAATCATTGTTTGGATGTAAATAAAGCCTAAATCATATTTGTTCATCACATAAAGCAATTGGATCTCTTCATAACAAATTTCGTTTTTTGGGGTGAACTCTTTTGGAAATAGTTTTGTGGCATGGTTAGGATTAAAGTCGGCATTAAATTGAAATTTACATTATCGGTTTTCTAAATAGATGTGGATTGTCACATTGCGTTTCAGGCAGGAAGACAAAGACAGACAGAGCCAGTTCAGAAAACTCAAAGTTTAATTCCAATACCTCAGAAAGGCAATGGCAAACACAACTAAATATAACGGTGATAGGACAAGCTGTGAAGGAACGGGTACAACTTATAAGGCAAGCACAAACGAGATAATGAAGGTTACACAGCTGATCTAGATGAACTCATTGTGACGGTGACCATAGCGAATAACACAAGGACAACAGGAACTGAAGAAATGCAAACTAAAAGTGAACTAAACAGAATATAATGGTGACATGGATATATGTGTTTTTAAATTGCATGAAATTGAAGTTGTGATAGTCTTTTCTTCTCTATTATGACGTATATCAGAGTGAAACTGCTTCTTAAACAATAATAAATATACGGCGGAATTTGATTTTTGTCCGTGGGGAATTGATTGGATAGTTGTGGTTTGCTATTGGTGGATCTCATGTGAGTGACAGGTTATTGTCCCGCCCTCACACGAGTAAACACATCATGAGAGAAGAGAGGAGGGAGGGGGATTATAGGGAGGGGGATTATGGGGAGGGGACATGAATAAAAAAATAAATAATAATAATCATGTGCAAGGATAAATAATTTATAATAATATTGTAAATAATAATTTTGATTTCATGGTGACTTTAATTTGACCTTAAATTGTTTAATCAAAATGATATAACTGGATCGTCCGGTGAATCAGACTTCTCTCTGGTTACGTATGCAATTTAGCCTGTCCCTGGGTCCGATTTTGCCAATGATGTCACGTGATCTTTAATTATTGTGATTTAAGACAGAAGTAAGCAATGTTATTGACATTTACTTTCTTCTAAACCAACACTGAATGAACTATGACACTTCACTAAAGAACATTGCAACTAAACTTTCTGATGAAACCGTCATTTTGACACTTTGTCACTTTTATAGTATGCGTTGTCTGTCAAACCTCGTGTCGATTTCAAGGTGAACGCTTTGAACTTTTCCGTAAAAAACAGCTTGTGTAATTGCACAGGGCACATCACACCACATTTCTGTTCATGTTGTCGGCTTGTTATGACAAGAGCATCAGTCAGCAAACACACTTATCCACAACTTTGATAGGGTGCACCTTTTAACTCGTACTGGTGTTTCAGCAGTGTTGCATCATCAAAAATCTTCACCACGAGGGAAAACAATATTTTTTTTCCCATGTAGTTCAGGAACTTTGAAGGCTGGCATGTTCAGAGAATGCCCACTGAGAGGTGTTTGTGTTCTTCAGGGATCCCAAAGTCTAACCTGAGGGCCATTAGACGGGTGGTGTACTTCATCAATTTCGTCGAATGGATTTTGCAGCCATACATTCTAAAAGTTAACAGTTATCGATGCATGACAGCCCTTTTCAGAGTTTCGTAACGACTCATACTCAGCATCCTGCTCTGCATGTTCAGTGATCTGATGCCTGAGATTGTATTCCTCGAGAACTGCAGGATACAGGATATTGCAGAGCAGATCATTTGCACAAGTCAACAAGGCGACAGAGATCACAATCTGTATCTGACCCAATTCTCCACAGAATATTCTGCTTTAAAGCACTATGGAAGAGGTCAGACATCTCATTCAGTTAGATATCCTCAGCATTATAAACAACAACGGAGACGCAGACAAGAGCAGAGAACACTGTACCATCCACCAACATAAAATACAAGCTTTTAAATAATTACAAATACAAATTATCATGGTTTTGCTGTAGTAACAGTAACTGGTTTTATGACAGAAATGTTATAGTTTCTTTTTTTGCATGTCTCTCGGGAATACTAAACTCCGATTGATGACTCATCTGAGTCTTTCATTCCACACCACCGACACACACTTTCATACAAACGCAACCGGCGGCATCTTGTGTCTCAGTGGTCGATTGGAGTGAAATTATTCTGGATTTGGTTACCATTGACTTAAAACACTGAGACATTTGTCAAAGTATATTCTTTTATGTTCCACAGAAGAACCCTTTAACAAAAGTTTATCTTATTTTAAGGGTGTTTACACAACAACAATATGCTTAAAACTGAGAAGTTTTTCCTTTGAGTTTTCCGCGTACAGACAAAACGACGACAAGACATTGTCAAAACGATCCCTTTCACACGGATCCGTGAAAACTAATAAAAAACCCTGTATTCTGCTGCCAGGCCAGTAGATGGCGATGAAACACTATAGACTGAACACGTAATACGCATGAGCATGACGTCAGCGTCTTCATAGATTCACGTTTTTGTTGTTTACACGGGGAGCGTTTTCAAAAACTTGCACTTTGAAACCCCGTTATCAAAACTTTGCGTTTTCAGGCACCCAAAACGCTGTTGTCATGTAAACGAACAGCCAAAATGCATAACAAGTTTTCTGTTTTTAGTTGAAAACGGTGTTGTGTAAACAGCCCCTAAGATTGTGAAATAAACTTACCTCAATATGTCAGATCAATATGTAAAGAAGATCAATACAACGTTTCATGTCAGATTCCTGAACACCCTTTAAGGGTTTATTTTGAGATCATGACCGTCTGACTGTACAGTATGTCACGAATAGAAGAGAGCAGAGAACAGGAGTGGATTCAACTCAGAGTTTTAATGAGGAACTACTGGAAAAACACACCATAGGAATGTAAGGCAATGCTTGAGAATCCAAACTTGTAACTGGTAATCTTTTCCACAGGTAATCGGGCTGGAGAGGATTCTGCTGCGGGAGCTGGGTGAACGGATGAAGAGCGGACAAGCAGGTTGTCTTGTAAGTCCTTCTCAGGGGTGAGCGACAAGACCAGACAATAAGGGGAGTGTGAGAGCTAGGCTGTGTCCGAAATCGCATACTCTCTTGAGTAGGTACTTATTTTGAATAAGTAATTACTTCACGACTGCTAAAAAAGTATGTGTATGTAGAATAAATGTGGACGTACTACATCCGCCATGTTGTCATTATCATGTGATTTACCAGCGTCAGTTACGTCGCTTCACTGCCATACACAAATCCTCTCCTGTGGCCTCATGGGATAGTAAAGTCTCCATCGTATGCACACCTCAGAATCTCGCCAGAAGAAGTAGGTAATCCGAGTACTTTTGCCTACTCATTTATGAGTACTGTGAATTCGGTCATACTTCTTAAGTCACATATTGTTTTTCACCTAGTAGAGAAGTATGCGATTTCGGGTGCAGCTCTGGTATACATATGAGTCCTTAATTGGTAATGGCAGGTGCAGGTGGTTAGTATTCTGGGGATTGGGAACGAGTGGTAGGCTCCCTATACCCACATTCACTATTCCCTAAATTACTCCACTAATATAGTTCACTTGAAGGAGGGAATGAAAATGAGTGAGTGAATTCGGACACTGAATGTTGCGGAAGGGCTGCCGCTTTTGCATAGTGTGCGCTCGCTGTTTAACAATCATTTGAAACATTAAAAACTTGTTGCTGCGCTCCAATAGTAAGATGAAAAGATTTATCTTGAAATCTGTAATGGAAACTAGCATGTATAAACCTAATTAAACAATTAAGAAAATGGATGGATAGATGATTCAGCTGTGAGAGCCATCTTCTGGCGAGACGCGGGAATTCATTCGGCATGCGACTCTCACAGTGCATTATGGGTATTCTCTATAGCCGTTGAGCATTCATCGGTTGTATACTCATTATTGCGGTGCATTATGGGATTGAATGAGTGCACTCAATAACGTCCACTATTGTTTCGGACACCACTAAAAATGGCTGATTCCCTAAAATAGTGCCCTATTTAACGGTATGGGAGGCGATTTCGGACACAGCCTGGGACTGAAGAGATGGATGGATTTGAGACACTGTACATTATTATCCCTTACATAATAAATAAGGGGAATCTAATTGACTTTTTATTACAGATTTGACTTTCAAGGGTGGCTTTGTTTGGGCGTAATGTAAACTAAATGCATATGTATTTTAATACGTTGATAAATTTACACATGACGTGTAAAGGTTTTTTTGTGTGTTTTTTTTTTTTCAGTCAGACAAAATAAAGTGGCTGGAGTAGTTGTGCAACATGTCCAAAAAAATTATAAAGTACACTACTGTTCAAAAAGTTTGGGGTCAGTAATATTTTTTAATATTGTTTAATATTTAGGATTGATTTTAAAGTATTATTACTGGTATATAAATCACTCAATGGCCTAGGACCTCAGTGCATTGCAGATATGCACACTAAATATAGACCCAACAGATCACTCAGATCATTAGGATCATATCAGCTAGAAACACCAAGGGTTCATTCTAAGCATGGCGAGTCTGCTTTTAGCTACTATGCTGGAACCAGCTTCCAGAAGAGATCAGAAGTGCTCCTACAGTAGTCACATTCAAATCCAGACTCAAAACACTTCTGTTTAGCTATGCATTTTCTGAGTTACCTTTTTATTCTGAACTGAGCTTAAATGGCACTGAGAACTGAGTAAGAGAGATGAAACCATGCTGATGGCCTGGGTCTGAGGTGGACTAGTGAGTTTGACGTGATTAAACTCTAGGTTGTGTGGGGTGCGGACTGGATTGAATCCCATTCCTAAAGCTTACAAACAAATGGGTTTTTGGGGTGCGGACTTACAGGGCAGTGAACCCGAGGTTACCCCGTGAGTCAGTCCTAGAGCTCCTCTTGTCCGATTTAAGGGGAAAATCGGGTCCATCGGAGACGTCCAATAGATTTCTTAGGCGCGCCGAAAGATCACCACAGACACAGTGTATTCACCATGGGAAAATCTCATAGTAAAACTGGGAGTTGTGAAAAATATGATACACTGGTGTTTTCCCAGATGAGAAGTTTATCTATGTATCATCTTTTTACTCTTTTAATTCATTTTATAACTGTATCATATATCTCTTTTAACTGTTTTAATTTTCCTTGCTTTTATTTTGTGATTATTTAAATTCCTTTCTGTAAAGCACTGAAATGTGCTATATAAATAAACTTGCCTTGCCTTACCTTAAAAATAAATTATTTTATTTAGCAAAGATGTAAATACATTAGCATTGTTACAAATGTACATTTTAAATAAATGCTTTTCTTTAGAGTTTTCTATTAATTTAATAAATGTATCACGGTTTCCATAAAAATTTGACGCAGCACAACGGTTTTCAACATTGATAATAATCAGAAATGTTTCTTGAGCATCAAATCATCATATTAGAATGATTTCTGAAGGATCATGTGACACTGAAGACTGGAGTAATGATGCTGAAAATTCAGCTTTGATCACAGGAATAAATTATATTTTACAATATATTCACATAGAAAACATATCCTTTAAATCACATCATCTGTTTTTACTGTATTTTTGATCAAATAAAAGGTGAGCAAAAGGTGACACTTCTTTCAGAAACATTCAAAAATCTTGCCAAGAAACGCAGTCGCAGAACCCTGGACTACTGTGTTTCATTAAAATCCAAAGCAAACTAAAGTAAATAATTCTTTGCAGGCTGGATTTAAGGACACAACGTAATACTTAAAACTATCTGAGTCAATTTGACCTTGAGACCAATTTGAAGTCAATTTGAGACCTCTAGTTTAGTTGTTGTGCAAACTATTGGAAAGTCTGGCTAGAAAACCCTCAAACTAATTCCCAAGCCTTGAATCTTGACAGCATGATATTCCATCATATATATAGAACAAAGCATACATCGTATATTAAGATAGTGATGATTGATGGGTAATCTCAGCACTGGTGTGGGAAACACTGCATTCATTCTCAGGGAAAAACAACTTTATCTAAATAAAGGGACATTTTTAGTGACCTTGGATCAAGATCAAAACTTTTAGCTACAACACTATCTCCAAAATGAGGTAGTTCATCTTACTTTGAGGCTTGTTTCCCAGACAAAGATTAAACGAGAGCTCAGAGCAAAAATGTGTTCAATGGATAGTCACCGATGGCAGGCCATAATTTAGTCACGGATTAGGTTTCATCCATGGACAGGACTTTATTCAGCTTCCCCTTTATATGAGCCATATTATGCCCGAAGGCTAGAACAGACTTGCCTGGATATGGCTGGGCACGCGTCCACTTCACCTTGATTCCCTGCACCATCTGGTGATGGCTCAATAACGTCTGTCTATGAATTGAGTGATCATAACAAATTCCAATCTAGTTAAACAGAGCTGGGTACTGAAGCCGTTTTTTACAGGGAGATTATTATCAAATACCATATAAATATCTTTCAGGTGTATCAAAACCATCCGAAATGTGTTAGGATTGTCCAGTTTGGGCATAATAATTTGCTTCATAAACCACATGTCCATCTGCGCCACCTGAAAGTTTTAAAGAGACTAGACGACTCGCACATTTTCTGAAGAAATTATGCTAATGACTATGGCATTGCTATGCAGTTGCTAGGCTGATCTGAGTGCATTTCAGTGCATTGCTATGCTGTTACTAGGCTGCTTATTGGCCCAATCGCAAAAGCACAAAAGTCTCAAAAAGTCTCTGCATTCTGGTTCCTACATATGGCTCAGTTCCTCAATGTTTTGCGCATGTTATCATTCATTAGAATCACATGCCCAGTTGCTAAGAAAAGTACTACCAAGTCTGGTTTATGTCATCTTTACGTTTCTGCCCTAGAATAAAAGGCAAATCATTGGAGAAATCTTGCATCCAAACACGGCAAAAAGCTTCTCTTGGCATCCATGCGCTCTGTATGTGACAGACGCTGCTCTTGTTCATTTCAAGGAGAGCAAAGAAACGACAACAATAAATAACAACAAAACCTCACTCCTACAATGTCAGACAGGGACAATGAGGTTTCACCCAGTGGAAATCACTCAAAATTATGTTTATGCACCATGTCCTTGGATGATGAGAGAGAAAGATTAATGTATGCAAATGTCTTCAGCAAATTTATTGACTTTCTGGCTACCAGGTAAGTGTATTTACAATGTGACAGTTTTGACTCTGAATGTTAACCTTTCAATTCTGATAAGGACAGTTTATACAAAGGAGAGCAAAATGTCAGGATATGCTTCTTAGTCAGTTGGCATTCTATAAACATTTTGATGTATCTCTTTTAAAGCAAAGTATTCTAAACAGTAGAAAGTATTCTTTGAAGCCAAAGTATCAATAATAACAACATAACATTAACAACATGTCAAGATACTGGACATTTATCAGATTAGATTCAAATTAGTCACACTTTGTGTGTGTGACATATTTTTATATAAGCAATCCGGTATACGAGAGCCTATGCTATATTGTAAATATTGTCAAGATATTGTCAATATATCCACTACACGATTTATTCCACGACACATAAACTAAGGTTAATGTTTGGCCTGTATGGGGGAGTGATATACACAGTAGCTCTAGGTAAAAAGGTGTTTAATGCGTTAAATATTATTGGGTAACAAACTCATTTCTTCATATGATGCATATGAGATGCAATACAATGGTCAAATGTGAAGGGATGACTTTGAATAAACCATTACAAGTTTTTTGCTTTCAAAAATATGATTGCAATTTGTTGGTAAACTCAAATAAATAAATGTAATTTATGAGGAAAGTCTTAAATGTTTGTTGCCTAAAAGTAACATTTGGCATTTAATGAAAAAGATACAGCTCACTCTTCAGCAAAGTCATGCACGATTCCAATGCCTGACTTTGCTGAAGAGTGAGCTGTATCCTTTTGTGCAAAGGGAGAAGCTTTTGTTGAAATTCAGCTTTTCAGATCTCATGTTAGCTTGTTAGCTAGGTTTTGAACATAGAAGATTTCAACCTTGAAATTGTTGCGACTCAAAACACAACCGCCATTGAGCATCTTGTTGAGTCAAAGCCTGTAAATCGGGAAGAAATTAAAGAGCATAAGAAGAGAAAACAGCATTTTCTGAGACCATTTGACCAGATTCGAGAGGAGGTCACTAAAGTGGCGGACTTCAGTCTGCTAGAATCTCAAAAGTGCCTAGATGAGGTTTTTGAGACCATCAGAGACGACCAAATGCAGTGAGAACCGGCTGTAATCAAGCTAGAGGTCTAGGGTTGCAAGGACAGAATTAGAAAAGAAATGTTCCATATGGATCAGTCCTTTCAGGATTTCACAAACTTGCGATAGCAAGAATTAATGTAATTGCAACCGATCACCAGATTATTTAGTTGGGGAAGAAACAATATTATTTCATCAAAGTCCGAGCCCAAACAAATATGAAAAATCAGATCCCAAAACAAACAGATGAATGTGTATTTAACTCTCCTGCTGCTTGTAGTGAATTATATAACATGAACAAAGATTAACCGGTAGCACCAGGACTTTAACACTCCGCAGGTTTCAAGTTTATATACTGTAGATTGCTGAAGAGAAGACATATTTTTGAAGGATAAACCTGGAAGTTACAAAGTGGCTCATTGAAGTTAGGCAACCTGTGAAAAGACCATTGAAGAATTGCTAAATGTGAAGTTCCACAGTCAAATGAAGATATACATGAGACACATGAAGGCATGTGATGATGAGATCGTATTTCAAAAGAACAGTGAGGAAACTATGGAGGAACAAGAGAGTCTTTATGTGGGCCAAACACGACGTTCCCAAGATTCATCCAAATGAGCTGCAACATCCCAGGTGGACCTCTAGATAAAACAACCGCTCACACAACCCTATGGAAAGTGCAACCAGACCAAGCAATGAAACTTTCTTTAGTAATCACTTCTTTCAGGGTTAGTTGACACTTTAAGTGCATTTCAAACCAGTCACAGGACACAAAGGGTGGCCTACATACGCATATGGTAGGGCGGCACAGTCTGCTTTCCATATGTGCTACACGTACTGTATGCTTTTATAATCTGCAAATCATTTATGTGAATGTACAGACACATTATGAAACATCACACCACTTTTGACGTTATAGATCAGTCTAAGAACTTTGAAGAAAATTTCTGGCTTGTGATATGTCTGAACGTGGTGATATCTTTCCCTTGATCTGCTTTAGTGGAAATAATCAAGTTTTGACGAGTATTTTTAATAGCGGTGAGCCCATCTTGAGAAGCTGCTGTAAAAGATTAAATTCTTGTTAACACAGAATATGAAATAAATCTTTGTCAGGGGGCTGACACAGAACAGAATTGCTTTCAGACTAACTTCTGTATGTATCCGCTAAGGCAATTATTTCCTTCCCATGGCTAATCCTTTGTCAATTAAGTTTCCAATTAGATTGGGAAAAATAATTAACTATATAGGCTGACATTCATTAGCCAAGGTAAAAAGAGTAGCTATCTCACGACTTTCACAAGGTATTGTTTAAGGTTTTTGTTAATTACACAGACATTTTACAAAGAGTTGTCACAAAGCCAAGAATAGAAATTGTAATTGATCAAACAGATTTTTTTCTTTTCTGAAGAAAATGCAAGTGATGCTTGCCAGTGCAAAACTCTCACAATGGTGTGGTTTTCTGGGTGTTCAACCAGGTGATTCTTGCGTTTTCTTTCTGTTCTGACTGAATGCATTCTGGGGCATTGCCACACAGTTAGTAGGGTAATTGATCCTTCACAAAGACCCACCCCCCTTAGTGACTATTGTCCGACAAGCCATGGCACTCTCACGCCACAGCAGTGAAAATTACATCGTGGAGCAAAGAGGACACTGACAACGCACAGAAAGACAAAACAGAGCAGGTTACTTTTGGTATGAAACAAAATCTCAGTTGTTCAATTTTCAAATTATAATTTTTTTAATTCAAACAATAAATACCATTGTGTGGCTCTTTAATGTGTCATGACAGGTCGCTGTAGCACCTCAATTCAAGCAGCATGTGAATCGATCATCTCTTACTCTTCACTCTTTTAGCACAAAATAAACGTGAATGAACATCAGAAGGTATGTTGTTTCAACATACACACCATTTTTCAAGTTCAAGTCCACTGACTTTAATCTACTAACTCTAATAATGTCTGGTTTGTTTGTTGGACAAAATGGTGTATTTGGCATTATGATTAGTCAGATCGCCTGCAAATCAAACTCCCAGCGGAGGGTAAATTGATAGACCATTGGAAATGTATGGCTAGATGGTAATTAGATTGTTATGGATGGTTGATAGGGTGTAGTGTAGAAAGATTTCCTGGGTAATTGCTAAGATTTTCAAAATGGTTACTAAAGTATTCCTAGCCAGTTGCTAGAGTGATCTAGTTGTTTGCTACGGTGTTCAAGGTGGGTGCTAGGATTTTCTGGGTAGTTGCTAGGTTGTTGGCAGGGTGGTACTAGCCCAGTGTTGTCCAATCCTAATCCTGGAGTGACACCTTCCAGCAAGCTCCAACCACAATTAAACACACTTGAACCAGCAAATCAAGGTATTCAGGGTCATTAGAAACTCCTGGATAGTTGCTAGTGTTTTGCTAGGATTATCTGGGTAGTGGTCACTGATGCACTATTAGATGCTAGTGTATTCTAGCTGGTGGCTACAGTAATCTGGGTGAATGCTAAGGTGTTGCATTTTCTGGAAGGTAGAATATCCAGGGGGCTTACTGTTGTTGGGTACTTGCTAGGGTTTTTATATTATAATGCTAAGTGGTTGCTATGGTTTTTCTCAGTGGTCGGTAGGATTTCTTGGACTGCGTTTCCCAAAAGCATTGTAAACCTAATGGTGCGTTAACAACGGACGCGAATAGCGCGTCAGGCGCGAGTGATTTCAATGTTAAGTCAATGCAAAGACGCGTTACGCGCGTAAAAAATTCCTGCGGCGCGAATGAGGCGTAGAGCGCGGCGCGGTAGACGCGAATACGCCTCATTCGCGCATCAAGTTCGCGCGAATAGCGCGAATTGAGCGACTGGCGCGTTAAGCGCGTTACGCGCGAATGATTTTATTAGTGCTATTTGTGCATTCACGCGTTTGACGCGAATTCGCGTCTGCCGCCCGAGTTGAAAAATCTGAACTTCTGCGTCAATTCGCGCCGCGTTAACCAATCAGGAGCCTGCTTGCTGCTGTCACGTGGTGAAGTGACAGTTTATAATGTTATTTTATTTTATTAGTTTGGCCTCAATAAATTATTTTGTAATATGACTAAAATGCACAACAAAGCAAATCTTTCACATAAAAACTCGATTTCAATATATGAGAGATACTCATTTTGTATTGAATGCTATTTATTCCATATCTATTCTAGATTATATGAAACATTATTATTCTAATGTAAAGACAACAAACACAATTTAGTGTATAAAAACAAAAATCACAGGACAGGTTTCACTTTTGGAGGCTGGCTCCATTTATTATCAAAACAAAAATAAATGACAGATTAGGTGGGTGCGGGCGAGGGTGAACCTCGCGCCGGGCTGTAGAGCGCGGGCTCGTCAGGCAGCGACCACTCAAGGCCGAGGCCTTACGGCCTACGCTGTCCTCGTCAGCGTCCTCACCGCCAAACCTAGCTCCTGGAGCAAATTGTGAAACTCCTGAAACCCTCTGGAGGGTCTGGTGGACCCGAGTACAGCGACGATGTCCCCTACGCAGCTGTTTCTGCTCTCCAGAGCATATACGAGCGGTGACTCTCTCGATTAATGCTAATGCTAATGCTCGATAAACATCTAAAAAAGATGGCCGCCAACGGGTTTCGAAACTTTCGCCTCTGACGCGCGTAAATTTTGCTTCAAACTTTTGTTTTTACGCGCGTCAATTTCGCTCTTGACACGCGAATTAACACAAAGTGGTCAAGCGTCAAACTAGACGCGGCAGGCGCGAATTTGACGCGCTATTCGCGTCCGGTGTGAACGCAACATAAGTAGATCATGAAACCATTACCACCAATGGTCTCTACGATCAACTTGGCTCACAATGCTTTTAAGAAACGCAGCCCTGGGTAGTTGCTAGGGGGTTGGTAGCGTGGTACTAGGTGGTCACTGCGTGTTCGCATGGTGGCTAGGGTGTTGCTAGGATTTTAAGGGTTGATAATGTTGATAGTGGTTACTGAGGCATTGTGGATTGTAGAATGTTGCTAAGAATTTTTTTGAGGGTTCGCTGGAATATTTGAGGTGATTACCAGGGTGTTGCTAGATGGTTACTAGGGTTTTTCAATACTATAATGCTAACTATGAGCAACAGTAATAGTGATGCTCTTTTTGAATTTTATTTTTACGTTCTCTGAACATTTCAGTACATTGTTCTTGCTCGGTACAATTCTGAAGGTCATCACACCCTGGAAGGTGTCTGCTCACTAATTGGCTTTCTCCATTGTTTTAATTGCATGTCTTCATCTCCGGCAGCCAAAAAGGGAGAATTCTCAGACCTTTTTTCTGTCATCATGATTAAAGCGCACAACTTCAGGCTTGGCTGTTTGATGTAAATGGAATACATTTAGCTGGGACAGTTCTTCTACTGGTGACACACCAACTGGGCTGCAGTGCTTTTCCCTAAGATGAACTAGGATCTCGGAGGGTCATGCATTTCATGCAAACAATGAGGAAATATCAGAAGCGGATGTGGACAGAATTTATCTTTGAAGAGGTTAGTGGAATACAAAGACTTGAAGTCTGCAACTGCTGAACTTCACACATTCTGTGGCATGCGTTTGCCGAAAGGAAGACGGGTAAGGAAGAGACTTGTGTCTGAAAATATTTAAAGTTTGGTCCGAGATAAAACACAGGCCTAACCTCAACTGAAAAGCAGGGGGCGGACAGGCAGGAGAGATAAATGCATACAAACTGCTCTTGAAGATCAGATCTACCAAAGACTTGAGCCACATTTTTTATAAGTAGACTGACTTCCCTTCCTAAAGTTTGCAAAGCATATGAATCCAATCTCAGACTTCTTTGACTTGAATTTGTCTTGTGACTATGAATATTTGGGTAGCATTGACTCCATGCAACAAGGTTGTTTTGAAGCAGGGTTGTGTGTCATTGAGAATTTAATTGAGAATGTGGTTCTACATTTCAGTTCAGTGCCTGACATGTAATGGCAATGGAATTAAATATATTGTTTATAACATTGCCATTATTATAATTTAAATGTGTTTTTTTTTTCTACTTTCATTTTATGGACCATGGGGGAAGAATGCTTTTACAAAATGTTAAAATGTAATTAATATATTCAATAATCAATAGAAAAATGTATGATGTACACTTCTTTTTAAAGCGTAACTCTCGCCAAAATGCAACCTAGGGTCTTTTTGTTAATCTACCCGAGATTTTCTTCAACTTTCTTAAACTTCCTTTTTAAGTTTGACTGTATTTTAGTTTTCAGTCGAATTGCCTTGTGAATGGGAGCACTAGGGGCACGACTATGATAGCATCAAAATCGCTATTTTTAAAACACTAAGAAGGCTCGACACAACATGAAACTTTGCTCAAAGTATCACCAGGGGCTCTACACATGAACTCATTGACAACATTGTGTACACAGAGTTTACTAAAAAGAAAGATTTTGAACAACTCACTGTAGTTGTTGTTGTTTCCGTCCACCGGCATTTTGTCAGTCAAAAATAGTCAATCTCCGAATGCGAATAAACTGACTGAATTTTAGTATTGTTTCTCATATGAGGATCCTTTTTCAAATACAACACTGATTTTCACTAACGACAAAACTAATTATCCGTGAATTTATATGGAACTAAGCTTTAGGAGCTTTCCATCTTTACTCTCCTCCCTGTTTCGCTGCATTCGGAGATCGACTATTTTTGACTGACAAAATGCCGGCGGCCGGAAACAACAACAGTGAGTAGGGAATTTGAAGGCAATTTGACTGAAAAATAAAATACGGTCAAACTTAAGTGGCGTTTCCATTCTAATTATGCTTTTAAACGAAGGTTTGCCTTGGGTAGATTAACAAAAAGACCCGAGGTTGCATTTTGGCGAGAGTTACGCTTTAAGTGAAAAAAAATAAATAAAAATCTTTTTAAGAAAAACTTGGCTGAGAAAACTAACAAATATTTTACTCAGCAATAAACTCCAGATGAACAGTAATCCCAGGGCAGAATGCAGAACAACAGGAACGATAAACCAACACAGGCAAGGTAGTAAGGCGAACAGGAAGCAAGACAGGACACCGGGAATTCTCACAACGATCTGACAAAACAAGACACCAAGCAATGAACATATATAGGCGTGGCTGATAGGCAACAGCTGGTGCTGAATAATTACGTGATTGGCAATCACCCTCACACACACACACAGACATACGGGCAGAAAGAGAGACAGTGAATTCATGAACCGTGACACCATCCATCCATCCATCCATCCATCCATCCTTTCATCCATCCATCCATCCATCCTTTCATCCATCCATCCGCACTCCAGTCACGCATCTACCAATCACATGATTCCAAGTGCTCATGGATAGCTTTTGGTACCCGGAAAATTTCCCGGGTATTACAGACCTCCTTAAATGCAATGATGCTGTGGTTGTGGGTGGCAGGGACGGAGGTCAGGATCCTACACATGCACATCTTAAAATGTCACACCAAACCCTCAATAAGAGTCATGTGCTATCCTCTGTTAGCCATGTTTTACGAGTAAAACCATGTGTGCAAGCAGTGGTCGTACAAAGGGAACTCATAAGGAAGAACATTATTTGAATGCATTTGAAAAACAGGACTGCTCTCTAATTTTTCAATTAAACTAAGTGTAGGGTTCGAGGCCGTTATGAGCATTTTTGGCTGGGAAAGTAAGGCAGGTCTCTTGCCAGGTTTAGCTGTGGCCACTTCTACTGTATGTGCTCTGGGATTAATTGAAATTTAGAGTTTTGTGGGTTTTGGCACCTCGAAACATGATGAGTGACAGAGTAAATCTATCTTAATACATATAAACTGCATGATTAGTTAATTAAAATGCTCTGTTAAAGCAAAGTCAAAAAGCAAAATCATTGACTCAAGTTGCTTTTCTCCTATACATCAATGGATATTGAGGTCAGAGATTTATAAACCCCATTTTTTTTTAAAGGAAGAAAATACATCCCATCTGGATGCTATTTATTTACAAAGAATGGGAAAGCGTTCAATTGAGCTAAAGTGAAATTTCGGTCTATATTCAGGCTTAAGTGCAGACAGTTGGCACCTCAAATCTTTTTAAACACCATTATGTGGCCTAGAAAGAACTCTGTTGTAAGACTGCCATGAACTCATTTTCAGTTTAATTCAAGGGAAACGCTTTAAGAGATAAGAGGATGCAGAAATATAAGAAGATTGATTAAATTTGAAAGCGGTCATACATTTTCTGTCTCCATGGGTCCATAACAAACAATGCCCTTGGGTTTAAACTTTTATCTGTTTTCAATAACTTTAAGAAGATAATATACACTTGCATTGAAAAAGTGACAGATTTTTTTTTCTTTCTTAAATTAAAAATTATTCTCCATGGTTCAGACGGGTATTGATTGTACAGCCACCTGCATTTGAATGTGATATCTTTCAAATACAAATGTTTTGTAGTCACAAATAACCATGTGCCCTAGACAGGGCAACAGTGAGTTAATACAGAATGACAGAGCGTGTAAATGCATGTTTTATTCTTAGTATAGTCACATTAATCTGTGCACTGCAACTTGAGTGAATTAATGGGGTCTGTCATTAACAATAAATATTTTTTTTTAACAAAATGTAGTCAAGCATTTTTTTGCACATTTAATACGTTGTACATTTTGTGCATATGATGGTAACCAGCTGAATTATTGCTGTAATCAAAGGAAGTGTAGAAATATATTTGGCCAGTTATTTAACAATCCAAACTTTTAAATAAGACGTGACACTTGTGGCTAAATGTGAGGTTATATGATCTGTGTTATATTAAAGCTGTGGAAATATGCATACAGACTCTATTGTAATTATTATTGCAAGGTTACACTATGTTAACAATAAAACAATTTCCCTCATTATATTTGCGACAAACAGTGTAACAATGTAAAGCATCTATTTTTTTCTGGCCTCTTTTTTAATAAACTGATACTTACATTGAAAAAAAAAACATCACTGTCATTTACCCTTTTATTATTTAATTTAATGAAATGCAATGTGAATTTATAAACATTTGGACCAAGTCTAATATAGAAAATTATTTTAATTTGAGCTCATTTCACTCAGTGTTTGCTGGATTTATCTCTAATAAAAGACTTAAAAACAACAACAACAGAAAAACTCAGTTGAAAGGTATTTCCAAGTTTCCATTTCTCTAGCTATTATCACTTTTTTTCCTGCAATGTCCCGCTGCTGAAGAACAGCAGAACACAGGAGAAGAACACATCATTGGAGTGAGAAAAGCACAGAGTGAACCAGAGGAGGTGGGAGATAAAGGTACATACTGACCATCTCCAGTGTGACACCTGTGCATTGCTCTGATGGATGAAGGCATGTTAGTCCCTCTGGCCTTAAATACAGTTCTTAGTAACCTTATTCTCCATTGGAGATGTTGTTTTTCTCAGCAGGCTGGATGGCACTTTGGGGAAAAAAGTTTGAAAATGATATCTCTCTTGTAAGAAAGTTAAACTTGACAGAGGTCCACTTCACAGAACTTGGTATACTGGAGCAAGACTGCAGAAAGACAATTTCACAATTTCAATATCAACCTGGTACCAAAGTACCAGTACTTTAGACAAAACTACCCCAAACCCTAACTAGTCATGTGAAAAAAGAAAGGACACCCTAATGAATTATATGGTTTTACATATCAGGACATAATACAAAACAAACAAATAATCTGGTCCTTGGCAGATCTTAAAATTAGGTAAATATAACCTCAGAACAACAAAACATTACATATTACACCGTGTCGTTATTTATTTAACAGAAACTAGGCTAAAAAGGAGAAGCCATGGGTGACAAACGCGAGACCCTTACGGTTTCCATAGGAATTAAGTGGGTAAGTAGAGGTCATACACTGCTAATCAAAAGCCTTTGATTAATTGGTCATCAGCAAGTTTGATCAGCTCTATAAAAGCAGAAGTTTTGCTGTTTGCTGATCTGGAGCATTCAGGTGTTCGTTGACACAATGCCAAAGAGGAAGGACATCAGCAAAGATCTTAGAGAAGCTATTGTTGCTGCCACCAATTTGGGAAGGGTTATACAGCCATTTTCCAAACAATATGAAGTCCATCATTCTACAGTAAGGAAGATTATTCACAAGTGGAAAACTTTCTAGACAGCTGCCAATCTTACCAGGAATGGACGGCCCAGCAAATTCACCCCGAGGTCAGACTGTGCAATGCTCAGAGAAACTGCAAAACATCCAAGAGCTACATCTCAGACTCTACAGGCCTCAGTTGGCATGTTAAATGGTAAAGTTCATGGCAGTACAATTAGAAAAAGACTGGACAAGTATGGCATGTTTGGAAGGGTTGCCATGAGAAAGCGTGTTCTCTCTAAAAAGAACATGGCAGCACGGCTTAGGCCATAATGCACAGTGCCAAGTTTGGCGAGAACTAAACAACTCATACCCACTGTCCATCACGCTGGTGGATGGGTGATGATTTGGGCTTGTTTTGCAGCCACAGGGCCTGGGCAACTTGCAGTCATTGAGTCGACCATGAACTCCTCTGTATGCCAAAGTATTCTAGAGTCAAATTTGAGGCCATCTGTCCGACAACTAAAGCTTGGCCGAAATTGAGTCATTCAACAGGAAAATTATCACAAGCACACCAGCAAATCTACAACAGAATGGCTGAAAAGGACAAGAATCAAGGTGTTGCAAAGTCCAAACCACAACCCAGTTGAAATGCTGTGGCAGGACCTGAAGAGAGCTGTGCATTAACAAATGCCTGCAAAGCTCAATGAACTGAAACAACATTGTAAAGAAGAGCCAAAATTCCTCCATACCGATGTGAGAGACTAAGAAAGTCATATAGAAAATTATTAATTCAAGTAATTGCTGCTAAAAGTGGCTCTACAAGCAGCTGAATCATAGGGTGTACATAGTTTGTGGCTTTTCTATTTTGGCTTTATTTTTGTTAAATAAATAATAACGGTGTAATATGACATGTGTTTTGTTAATCTGAGGTTGTATTTACTTAAAGCTGCAGTCCGTAGTTTTTCCTCTTTGTCGCCATCGCTGTCCGAAACTTGCAATTGCAATTATTTGCGGAATGATCAACTTGACGTGGGTTGTGCCTCGGCACGGCACAGCGCGGATGAATCCAATGTTTTGAGGAGAATGTTTTGCCGGTGTGGATACTGGCATTCACAATCACAGATTCTACTTTTTGGAAGTATGACCAACAAAATAATGTAATCTGAACAAGTAACATCCACTTTTGTTCTGACCAACTAAGGGAAAAAAAAGCATTGCAGTAAATCACGCTGATTAAATCTAACGATCGCTTATCATATCATGTCAAACCGTGCAAATTATACTTTGTCTCTTTTTCTCTGTAGCCACTCCAAAGTCCGAAGTCTTTTGTCGTTTGAACCTTTCTGGATCCGCCATCAAATTGATAAGTTTGATTATATCAAGAGCTGTGAGAAAAGGCTATAAATCTCCACCTCCAACATCCTCACACGCAATATAGCCTACTAGCCGAGACTCTTCTTTATGTGTACAGATGTGACTGTCGCGGTGTGATGCAGGCTGAAGATGATGATGACGACGACGAAGAGTCAAAAGTTCCAATGCAAACTTTTACTCCCACAATATAAATCATACAGGTACAAAGAAGACGGGCAGAGGGTTCACACACACTTAATACAATGTAGATCAGACAAAGACTGACTGAACAGATGGAACTTAAATACAAACACAGATGAACACTGATTAACAAAACACAGGTGATAAAAATGACGATGATGACTAAACAGGTGACAAAACTGAACTGATAATGACAGTAACCATGGATACAAAGGAGTGGCGGGAAAAGAACAAAGGAGAACAGGAACCAATCAAAACTCAAACTGAAAGTCCAAACAAACACTGACACGTGACAGCGACGTAATAACGCAAAGACATGCTCGAATTTCCCGTGGAAATCCACCAGTGCCACTGGAATTAAAAACATTATTACAAGCTTGCTGTTTTGAATCAAGCTAAGGCAAGCAGATCGTTTTGAACACTTGCTGGTTATGTACCTGCTCAAAAAATGATTTTGGATCATTTTTAACCCAAAAAAGTTACGGACTGCAGCTTTAAGTTTAAGACATGCTAACAAACCAGATGATTTTTCAACATGGTGTTCTTTATTTTTCACATGACTGTCTATTCTTAGAAGGTGATTACAGTATTTATTAAATTATGAACAGTTCTGACTATTCCAGCATATTCAAATACAACAGCATGTTAAATGTCAAGGGGCAGCACTAACATTTTTCACTGTGAGTATTATTAATTTGTTATTCAGCAACCACTGGAGATCAAAAAATAAAATAAAATTTCACTATATGAGAAAATCTGGTCCGCATTCATTGGCTTTTCTACATGGAAGAAAGCTACATTTTGCCTTGGGCATTCATGCATATGCATAATTGCCTTGAGGAGCAACACACATTTTTTGTATGAATGTTGAGGATTAGGCAGTCATGTGAGGCGCCTTTTTGTAGCGCCCGCTTATAACACTGGCCTCTCTTGGCCTTTGGAAAACACAGCCCACTGTTTAAAATGACATTTTTAACTTTTTAACATTCAGTTGGGCTGCTGTGGACAAGAGTAACCAATCGGAGAGCAGGACAACATTGTTATACCAAGGATTTTCTTGGAGAACAATTTATCCTAAGATTATTCATTGTCTAAAAACATAATCATGCTCTTTAGATGTTTCATTCTCTTTGAAGCTATTATTCAGTTTTTAAGACTGAGCGAATTACCAGTGTGACCCAGTGTTAGGAACAATTATAAATCAACCTGTTATCTCTTTCCAAATTGAATTACATTTGTTTTCACTCTTATGTGGTGAACAACTGTTTCCAGACTGTTTGGGGGCACAGTGTTAAATCACTGCAGTTTCCCTTTTGCAGAGACCTCCAAGCTTGCAATGCAAAGATAATAAAATAGTTCCTCTTGAGATGCTGAACGGGCCTTAGATTTTAAGAGGCCAGCAGGTTTTGCCGCATATGGTTATGAATAATAAACTGCTGCAGTTTTATGTTCGCACTGAGGATCAAGGATTTGTGCAATAAAAAGTGTTCATTATCAGAATATTTTAGATAAAAAACAACACACTAATTTAGCCTCAGGAACGAAGCAATGAGCGTCTAGATGAATCTACAGGTGAGAGCACAGAATTCAAGAGTACTGTAAATATTTACATAATATTTACTTCCTGTTTAACTCCACATGGAAAGACAGTAAACTCTTGGTGAAATTTGTCATACTTATTGGGCTCTGACACTCAAACTATATAGCGCCACCAATTGCTCAAAAGTCACAAATGAAAGTTCTCAGCCAAGTTGAATGGCCATCAGTGATCAAAGAGAAGGTGGACCTGGGTGTGAATCTGGGCCCCATCACCAAAGAAGAAAGAAAGAAAGCTACCCAGAAGATCAAGAGTGGGAAAGCACCTGGACCCAACAACATTTCACCAGAAGCCCTGAAATCAGACCTTGGAACTACAACAGGCATAATCTGCTTAAGATATATAATCAAGCTTCCCAAAAAAGATAACCACAGTGACTGTCACTGTCAGAACTGGAGAGGAATCCAACTCCTGTTCTTCCCAAGCAAGGTTTTCACCAGAGTGATACTGCATAGGATTAAGGTGTCCGTTGATGTCAAGCTGAGAGAAGAGCAAGCAGGATTCTGAGTTGAGAGATAATGTTCAGACCAGATAATGACCCTACTTGTCATTTTTAACCAGTCACTGGAGTGAAAGTCCCCACTGTGCATCTACTTTGTGGACTTCAAAAAGGCTTTTGACTTAGACCACAATCTGTAGGATATGGACCATAGGTGGCCAGTCAATCGAGAATGTGAACCAGTTCATCAACCTTACAGGGGAAACAGATGAAGAGGTGCGGTCCAGAATCACTAAAGCTCACCATGCCTTCAGCATTCTGCAGCCAGTGAAATTAGTCTCAGCCATCACAACAAACTGATACTGTTAGACACAAAAGTTGGTACTGCTGTACAGGGGAGAAACCTGGAGACACACCAAGAGCCTGGACCACAAGCTGCATGTCTTCAACAACACCTGCCAACAACAAATACTGCATGTTAGGTGGCCAGAGCACATTTCAAATCAGGAACTCTGGCACCGAACAAACCATTGTAAACACCATCCAGGGGAGGAAGTGGATTGGGCATATTATATGCAGAGGGAAGAAAAGAAGACCAGCTACCTTTAGAAGAGCCATGCTAGCAGAGCTCAAGCCCATTCATATATTTATTGGGGAGAGGCAAAGCAGACAGACAAATGGTTGAACCCCTCAAATAGTACACTATATAAGGGTACAGGGGGCGATTTCGAAGACAGCCTTGGTATACATTGTTTGCCACCATGCCCAGATTTCACTTGAACCGTTTAGGCACAGTGCCACCTACTGATAAAATAAAGTACTAAAACATTTATTTATTTTTTATAAATACAGAGTACACTGATGTCCATTTTCTCAACACCAGTCAGTGTCAAAGGGCAAGGCTTGTTTTGCCGAAATACTTTTTTAGAGACGTGAATTTGATCTTATCTTATTTTTAATTTTTTTACTTTAAAAAGCCATTGATCAAAAACTGCTGCTCAGAAATCAAATCCCATTCAAATGGTAATGTTGGTTATGTGATATATTACTTTTTAATTACACGTTTCCTATTTTTTTGGACCTTTGTCAAAATACTGAAAAGCTACATTTCTCTTAGCACTGTCTAGTACACCTTACTTATGAATTTCTTGGGAAAACAACAATTCTCAACTCAACTCAAAGTTTATTTATAGAGCACTTTTAAAAACAACAAGTGTTTACCAAAGTGCTGTTCAAACATAATCAGAATATAAAGCAACAAAAGCTGAAATAAGAACAAATCAATAAAAAAAAAAAAACCCAAAACAAAACAAAAAACAGCTCTCATTCTGAATTAAATGCCAAAGAATAAAAATGAATTTTAAGGCTAGATTTAAAAGCAAAAAGTTTTTGGGTCTGCCTAACATGTAGAGGCAAATTATTCCAAAGTTTTGGGGCTGCGATTGCAAAAGCATGGTCAATTCTAAAATGAACAGGAAGCCAGTGAATTGAGGCCAATTGGTGTAATTTGTTATCTCTTGCACGTTCATGTTCACAGACGAGGAACAGCATTCTGTACCATCTGCAAACGTGTTAGGGAGGGTTGGCTAATACCTACATAAAGGCCATTCAAGACGGGTCGAGATAAAAACATGTACAGTATTACCCTTTTAAAATCATAGATAGATTGATAGATAGATTGACTTTAAATAATTGCCTCAACTAAAAAAAAAAAAAAAAAAAGCCTTTTTACATTGGGCCTCAAATTTGTTTTTATAGGACCCATATAAGGGGACCCACAGGCACCGACGGGTCCAAATACCTCCAACTTATACAGGCTTTGATATCCTCAAGACAGTCCAGCAATGGTGTTATGGAGCTAGCATCTTTTCTTTTCAAAAGTAGATAGAGTTGTGTATCATCTGCATAACAATGAAACACGATCATTTCCTAAAAATGTACCCTATAGTCCAGGCGATATGTGCAAAATGTGGGGTGATATGTTCACTTTTTCATAAAAGCATGAAACTTGGGAATCTTGTACAGTTTGGGGCCCTGAACATTTTCAGAAATGGAGCCATCGCAAAACCGTCTCGTTGTAACCATAGTAGCCATTTTACTTTCCGCCATATAGTCAGCTGCAAATATGGCTTGACCCCAAAAGAATTCTAACAAAAGGTTTCTCAGTGGTTTACAGTAGTATCAGATGTACTTAAAAACATAGCCTACTAAAAGTTTACCAAAGTTTGACTCCAAGAAAGGCCCCATTTTCAAAATGGCGGCCGTCAGGTCCTTAAAATGACCATTACTCCTTTGTATTCCTCCTAGACCAGGAATACTGGTGTCTGATACCTGTTTTGGCCATGCAATATTCTAATTAGCATATTTGCATGATAAATAAGTGATTACAAGTACAATTATATATATTAAAACAATTGGTTACAAGCATATTTATGCGAAAAAGAAGTACAATTTCCCTTAAGTAATTGCATATTTCTCCTTTATCATATCGTTTTTCCTAGTGTTGGTGGTTTCTGTGGTTCATAACCATTATTTTGATTCCAATAAAGAATAAATTCATTAGAACTGTGTGGTACTGTAAAATTAGTCAAAACAGGGCTGCCACGTGAAGGCTCAGTACCGCTAACCCATTGTATTTTTTTGTTTCATTTTTTTAATATATTTTTTTAATATTTTATAATGCGTTTTGTTTTTTGGCTTTTTTTTTTCTTTTTTTTCTTCTTTTCTTCTTTATACATATCTTTTTCTATTTTCTTCAGTTGTTTCCTCTTATTCTGGTTTATTTTTTACACTTTTTTGCACTGTGACCTTCACTAGATTCACCATTAGTCGTCACACTCTTCCTCCCATTGAGGTTGATTATAGTGATTCTCACAATTCCCAACTTGACATGGTCCACAAACAGGCATGCATGGTAGTCCATATGCCATTATATTATTTATATGCATGTCCATATAATAACCAAATTGTGTATTTTGTATCATATCTCCTGAATCAAACATGATAAAACAGAAAATATGATGTCTACCCCTATGTGTTGATGGTCAGGGATTACAACGTTACCATATAAAACATCATAAACTGTTCAGGTGAACAGTTAATGGTGAATTCAGGGACGTGAGAAGGAAATCACAGTATCTGAGAACCTAGGCTAGACTTTATAATATCATGTCTGTTGCATGCATGATGTGTAGAGTTTAAAAAGCTTGATCCTTTTGTTCATTAACCTTGATAATAAAGAGTAGAATATCCAATATGATCTTAGCAACATAGCTTAAAAAGAATGTGTCAAACACAAAGATTTACTTTAAATCTATTTCAGAAACACGTTTTTTTGAACCTATTCTTCATTGTCTCCTTCACAGTCTCCTCCACACTGACACAGAGCTGTGCAATTTAATGTGTTTTTTTTTTTTTTTGCATTTGCATTTGCAATGCCCCCGGCAGCCTTTCTTACAGCCACAACTTAAGAGTTCAAGGATGGACGTGGAAGAACTCTGTGGAAGAGTTGAGCACAATAATATCCGATCGTACATTACATCATGTTTATTTTCTTTATTTTACGAAAAACACAACATTTTGTTTTTATTATGAGTGTACACAAATAAAAGAAGACATTTAACAGATGTAAGATCAAAATCAACAGAGTATTTTGAGTCTCTTTTGCACTGATAAGAAAAAAAGCGAGCTGGTCTCGCCGGCACGACCGCCGACCACAGAGGATTAATATTGAAATTCTAGGTCCTGGGCCCACTGTCAAATAAAAATGTTAGTCTATAAAAAATCATTTCTTTACATTTGTTCTGCCATGTCTGGTAAATCAGTTGAGGCAGAAGACAAAAACTACTCAGTATTCTTCACATTATTTAAACAGCCATTAGGCTGCTATTTTAATTCTCAAAATGTTTGATCATGTACCAAAAGTTTGTATTGCAATTAAACTTATATGTCATTGATACTATGACAAGGAAAAATCTTATCAGAGCTGTTTTAAAAGAGGGAGCTTGTTGAATGAATTGCAATTTTGTATGCATAAACTGGTTCTGTCCATGGGGGTTTGACTTGCTGCTCAGGCATAGATGCATGAACAGAACCATACCACCAACACTAACTGACAGAACCGATCTCGAATAAAATGAGAAATCCTGTTGTGTGGGGGGAACCCGAGGACAAACGTGTGCAAGATCTGGTGATAATCATGTGAAACTAAACAATTCCCAATCAGAAAGCGAGCTGACGGAAGACTGACCTCCAGCTCATGCTGTAACATGTAAAGTTCATGTTCACATCATCTCCACGATTTCATCTAATATTTTTTTTTTTTTCTATAAGGGTAGGAACACACCCAACTCACGCCAAAGAACGAGCACTAATGAAAGCCAACTGTGTTGACTAGAGCCAACGGTGTGGAACACACCGGAAAAACTAAGTCGTCCGACACTCAAAAAACTACCTGACGGCCGACCACCAGCTTGGTGTGTCCCTGGCTTAAAAAGCAGTCCATACACAATAAGAACCATTTCTTCTTGCCATTCGTCCACCATGTTTGTTTACTTTAAAGTCACGTTTTATGCGAGATATTTTACGAGATTTTCCTGTGTTCACAGGTGGGACTCTGTTGTCTGTGAATGGAATATGTTAGTGTGTGGTGTGCTTTCCTGGTCACATCGCGGCACTCCACACACTAGAGGAACAAGAATTATCCATTTATGATTTTTTTTTTATCATCATGTTTGTGGTCTCTCACATTTTGAAAATATTATACGATTTTAAAAATCTTTTAGTGTGGCCCCAGCTTCAGATGATATTCTCAGACACTGCGATTTCATTGTAATCCTTCTCACAGCGTCACTGAATTCACCATTAACTATTCACCTGAACAGGCATTGTAATCATTGACCATCAAAACATAGGGGTAGACATCACATTTTCCATGTTATCGTGTTTGGTTCAGGAGATATAATACAAAATACATAATTCAGTTATGGCGGAAAGCAAAATGGTCGCCGCAAGGCGTTTCTGAAAATGTTTAGGGCCCCAAACTGTATATGTGTACCAATTTTCATGCTTTTATGTATAAGTGAACATCATTTTCACAAATCTGGACTACCTAAGGGAAGCATGTACTATAAGGAGAACAGGATAGGTCCAAGAATGGAGCCCTGAGGAACTCCACAAGAGAGAGGAGGACACAAATCCCCAAGGTGGACAGAAAAAGATCAGACAGATAAGATCTGAACCACTCCATCTCAGTACCTTTAATGCTCCAAATGAGAAATTAGGATGTTGTGACAACATAAAAAGAATTAAATCAATTACGTAAGTTTGATCACAGATATAATTATATCACATGCATAGGTAGTTTGTTTCAATGGATTTAGAGATGCACACATCCAGTGCACACAACCTTTTGTTTTTAAAGCAGGTGTATTACTGTCTTGTGCATCTTATATTAACAGGCTTGTTGACAATTACAACAATTGAAGGAGTCACTGACATGCTCAGGAGATTTCAACCATTTCCGTGAACCAGTAAACTTGTATCAATGTGGTGGGTATGTTTTCAGAAAAGCTGCAGATGTCAGACCACATCCTTGACATCATCCAAATTTAGGAGGCACTCATGCCATATAAACAGAGCAGGACACAGCCAATGGTAAGCCATGGTTGTCACAAACAGAACCCTACAGCAATTTACTGTAAAGGTCAAGTGTAATAACAGTTGTTTTGGTCGGAGACACAAACGATTTGCATACCATGTGGGACACAAGCTGTCTGCTTCTTGCTTACAAACAGATCTGTTGGCATTGCAACGATACTGCCAACATGATGGACAGTTTAAGCCTGTAATTACTTTGCTAGTTATCATTTTGTTGCTTACAGTGGGGGGAAAAAAAACGTTAACTTCGCCTGCAATTTTACTGAAGCAATATTAGTTGCCCGCAAAAACTCATAAACTCATAAAACAACACAAATAGAGCAATACAGCTTTGTTTTTTATGACTTCAAAATGACATTTCTATTTTCTTTGACAATATCCTGCTGACAAAATGCACTGTTATTTATATTACACCTCTGTAGACAATAACTCGCTATGGCCTTTTCTTTGTCTTGGAGAGCAGGTTTATTTATATGCTCAAATGTCAGATTTACAGGCTGGCGGAAAATGGAACAACTGAGATTACTGTTTGAAGCTGCTGTTAGTTTGCTCAACTTGCTGTCTCATCATCATGCAGGCAAACAGAGGCAGTTCAGTGTCTTTGTTCCATTATATATTTTTATTATGTGTATGTGACATGAAAGAGCAAAAAGATTTGCTTTAGAATACATGACAAACTTTCTCTGCTTCCCTTTTTTATTAATATCATGATCACTTTATTACATTAAAGTTCACAATAAATACAAATTGACCCCTTATACTGTCTTACTTTTCTGGTATTATTATGCTTAACACATCAGTGTACATTTAAAAAAAAAAATTCTTCATTGTTGCTTCGCCTATAAAACAACTTTCCATTTTTGCTGACATCATCAAGGCTGTGTAGGATATTGGTTAATGTTAACCAGTAATCAAATAGCTAATATTGCACAGTAAATATGGAAGTGAAATGGGTTGTTAATGCCGTTCCATGCTGACATTAAGTGAATGAGATCTTTCTGTGGACAAGTTTTGACTAATACTAACTACTTAGCTATTAAAATATCTGTAACCAAGCCAAATTTTTCATTCATGTACTCGCTTGAATGGGATATTGAAAGGCGTTCAAAATCAGTTTAAAATGAAATGTTTAAATAAACTGACCCTTAACAAACATGTCCAAATGATTCTGCAAATAATCGGCTGGTGAAATGTCCATGCATGGATTATGTTAATTGCTGATAAATGAAGCATGGAAATGAGACTAAAGCACCACTTCAGATCTGCAGCATGAATTGACTTTGATGGAGTGCCATCATCACAAAATATCAGCTATTAGCATTAATACTGGCGCTCATCAACAGCTCTTCTGGGTGGCCTGTTGAGCTCCGACTTAACTCCAAATGTTAATGCTTGTATTTTTATGCATGTGGGCAACTTATTTACTCTCAGAGGAATGCAGAGCCTTAATTTAGAGTGTAGTTTGCCTTTACAACTACCAGTTTCAAACAACTTTTAAAGGTTAAACACAATTTTAAATGGTTTTCTTTTTGTTTACTCAGTCATCTGCGGCTGACATGCTGAAAAACTGTAGATATGGAACACTATAAACTTTCTTATATGACAAAACTTCCCTTTCACTGGGAACTCGACAGATATAAATGTGTCAGGCTTTGCAGCAACTCTGAAAAAAGAAAGATGACAGGTTTCACCCTTATTTTTTCAGATCCTCTGAACTCGGAATCGATGTTCGCGGGGCAGTCTTATAAGGAAACATCGCTGCAGTGACTTTTATCCCGGACCACCGAAACACTGAAATGACTTTCTCTCCTCAGCTTTAGATATTTAGATATTATCTTATGCTTGAACTACTGAATGGAATTCATACGATAATATACTAGATTATTCTTCTATTTTTTATTTTTTTTTATATTGTCCCAGCATCTAATTATTCTTTATTATATAAAGAAAAGAAGAAAAAAGCTTTATTTTGTCATTTGCTAAAATTCCACCTTGGATCTTAAGATCACCCAGTGCAATTGACTTTGTACACTGCATGTATCATTCCTATTTTGCACCCGACGCACAGCAGACTTTTCCCTCCACAGACGCACGTTGGTAAGTTAGGAAAGGAACTTGCGCTCCCGGGGGCGGTTCAGCGAAAAGAGGAGGCGTGTTCCGGCGCAAACGTTCCCTGGTGCTATTTTGCAGTTCCAGAAAACAATTCCGCCACTGACCAGGAAAAACCTCGTCTAAAGTCAGTGGCGCGTTATTTAGATGCTATTTTAAGGGCGCATACTTGGCCATAATGTAGCGTGTGCACAACGTGCTTACACTTTGCTTCTCTCATCTACACACAGATGCAACAGTTGCCATTTTTGCAAACCATACATAGTTACAAGGAAAAATATTCCACATGAGGGAAATCATTGTGGTGTCCATGAAGATGTGGAAAAATAAGCATAGATCTAGCTTACACATTTACCCAAATTATTATACGCCTGTTTAACAGAAGCTAATTTGGGTGGGTTTCTCCATCCCCATGCAATGTCACTTCTCTGTGTTTTTACGGCCCTGACGAGAACGTCGGTCTCCTCGGCTGTGAACCGCTCCTGGCGTGCGCCTGGCAAATCCGCCGTTATAATAGCAAATTCGCCATGGAACAAGCACGCCTGCTTTTAAAGGGAATGTGAGATGACGCTCTGATTGGTTTATTTCACGTTACGCCCAAACCACACCTATGAATAATGACGCTACTTCAGAACAACCCATTTTAGATTTGCGTAGGGCGCAAGAGATCCGCCCACAAAGTTACTTGCGTTTCAGATCGTTAAAATAGGGCCCTATATCTTTTAAATCATTAAAAAAGATCTGTGGTCATTAAAAATCCCAGGATGTCTTTCGAAAGAGTAGGGGTGTAACCCCGGCATCCTGGACAAATTTGCCCAGTGGCCTCTGTCCATCATGGCCTCCTAATCATCCCCATATACTGATTGGCTTCATCACTGTCTCCTCTCCACCAGTAAGCTGGTGTGTGGTGGGCGTTCTGGCGCAATATGGCTGCCGTCGCATCATCCAAGTGGATGCTGCACATTGGTGGTGGTTGAGGAGATTCCCCCTTCTATGTAAAGCGCTTTGAGTGCTGAGAAAAGCGCTATATAAATGTAATGAATGAATTAATTAATTAATTAAAACAAAGAATGTACTAAATGTATGATATTTTATGCAGCTTTAATCAATTTAGGAGGTGCAGATTTGAACAAACAAACATACATGCATACACAAATAAATAAATACATGAGAGATGCATTTTGGTGATGCAGGATAAAAGTCTCTAAATTAAATTTTGATTGTTGATTGTGTTGATTTAAGTATTAAACCTGCACAAAAATGTAATTATCAATTAGCTAATCAAAAGATGTTACATTTAAAACATAATAAATTAAATATTATGAATATATTCATTAACATGCATGGATGGAGATGCAAACAACAAGTAAACTGCACACAACTGCCTCTCTTTTTTAATGCAGGTTTTTTTTGAATGCCACAAATGAGCAGTGATGTATCAATCTTTATTTCAGAATAAATATGTATTCTGAAACTACCTAGCAAAATCTTAAGCAACTTGTTTTTTGTGAGATAGAGGTTTGTTTGCGGAATAGTGTGACATGATTGTTAATGCACAAAGAACTATATAATGCTTTTGTTGTCTCATTTGCATTAGTGCCAGCCCAAAACAGTCCTGGAGGCGAAATTAATTTAGCATACTTTAATTTAGTTAATTAGTCCATCCCTGCAGAAATATAGATGCACAATACCTGCTTTCATTTGGGGGAAGTTGCTAAACTTGTGCAAACAGTGGGGCACATTCACCTTTTTGATTATCATATTAATTAATCTTGCTTACTTACTCGTGTAATTTAAACATTTGAAGCTTCCACCCAGAAAGGCAGTCATCTGATTTAATTAAGTTAGAAGTCAGATGTAGAAAGCTTATCTGGCGGATAGTTTAGCAAGGCCATCTTGGTCGATCATTGCAGTTTCATTAGTTTTATTGATAAGAAGGAAATTGCAGTTGTTAACGCTTTAGAGTATGATTATAGTTCAAAGAGAAAACAATGATAACAACTTGAATTGAGTGAATTTGAAAACTTTTTTTATAAGACTTGAAGTGTATACAACTGCCATATCGTTGCTGTCGAACGGAAACCTTGTATCTACAAAAAAACAACAACAACAACAATAATAATAAATAATTTACTCTTTCCCAGCCATTGACAGAGTTTTCCGGCTTTTCGTGTTTTCACTGTTATGCGGTAGGGGGCGCTATTACACATCTTCTGAAAGAGTACTGAATCTCCTGATCAAAACACATGGGAAGAAGAAGCAGAAACAAGTGATAGCATGTGTAATCATATGTGTAACGAGCGTCGCGGTGAGAGTGCAACCCTCACTCTCAAACAGTGAAGTACGGAAATGAGCGTGAATGCACCGTTTTTAGATCTGGACCAGTGACCAGAAGATTAGACTCGCTCAAGAGACGGTGTCAACAACAAGGGGAGACGGAAATGGTGACAACACTGGCTGCGTTAGAAACAGGTAAGAAAATTATAAATAAAAATAAATAAAATAAAGTAGTGAAATTCAAAACATCATCACCACATAACACAAAGGAAAATAATGACCAGTATAGCAGTAAAGACTTGTTCCAAACAAAATCAATTTTACCTTTTTATAACCCTTATTTATAAAGATTTATATTTCCTACTTAGTTTGTAACTATTATTAATTGTTTCTCTCTTTTTTGAGAGTTATTTACATTCAAGCTAGTAAAGTTAATTGACCCTTCGACATATTGATATGTGTATACAATTTATTTGTATCTATTTATTCAAATTGTTTCTAATTGGCTTATTTAATGTAGAGAACAATTTTAAATCTGAATACAATTCTTCCAAATGATAACCCTTTGAAATACCCTCTTTACTCTTGTTCTCTAGAAAAGGGGAAAGAATATATATAAAACCAGATAATTAAATGACATAAAATACAGTAAAATGACAATAAATCAAATTTACTGCTCACAATAGCGGTCTCAATATGAATTAGGATTTCACTAAATCTCAGTTCCAGTTCAATGCTGCTTGCACGAGATCCTTCTTCTGCAATTGAGTTCTGAGCAACACAGTTCAGTCAGAAAGAGAGGTAAAACATATGCACAATCCTACCACTCCGTTCATTCCTTGATCCACAAAGCTCGGCCCTTATATGGGCATGGCTCGCCAGTTCCTGCTCGCAATAGTTTTTCGATGCGAAGCAGGGACAGTACACGTACAAAACCTTCTTCAGAAGTCGCCTAGTGTCCAGGAAATGTGCAGCATCCGACTCAGGAAATGAAGAAAAATAGAATAGAAGGGGGAAAACAATACAATTGTAAAAATACAATTAGACATACCTTTCAAAAATATACATCCTTACAGCAGTCAATCTGCATAAACAACATTCAACATTTTTTACTTCATTTTCATCTAACTTTAGCACATTGAATTTACATAGATGTGCGAAGAGCATTTTTTCAAATGATGCGCTTAGGCCTCATCTGCCCGTATCACATGTGCATCGTCATGATCAGCCATTAACTCATAGTTCGAATACACGACCAAAACCATTAAAATACCATTTGTTAACTGCTCAAAGTAACTTTTAACTCTGAAACACGACATAATAGATTAGAGAATAATACTGAATACTGGGAGCACAACTAAGACAAGAGTACCTGTGATCTAGGGGCATCACCCAAGTCGAAGTTGTAAAACTTTACAAATGTGAGCGGAGAGGACCAGCCTGCCGCATACCACATCCTGCAGGGAGAAACGATGAAATGAAACGAGGGCAGTGACGCTCACCCTCGTCATTGGACTAGTTGTCACAAGTGCTTCAGACGCAATCACTCAGGGGCGTTCTCAAAGTGTCATCGACGCAGCTCGAGTTCCCTCAAAAGGGAACATGGATTGCCGAAAAATCGATGGCTGGGAAAGAGTTAAAGTGATACGGACATGCTATTTAAGACAGTAATGGCTATGACTCGATGACAAATGCTAGACTGAGACACTCTTCTCCGCTCTTCAAATACAAGAAACATTAGCCTTTATATATAGTGTTTCATGAGTAAAGAAGACACTTTACTTATTAAAAGAACCAGTTCTGTATTTACCCTTGTATTGCAAACCAGCAAAGACGTTCCAAACGGAGGAGTGGAGTTATTTGATTGATTTGACTGACAGTTTGAGGATCCAATGGAGTTACGAGGTTTAGTCACCATCTCTTTTTAATACTTTCATTGGTTAAATATTAGCAAAACCCACAGACAGATGTAAAGTGTGACCTAAAGTAATGATTTATGAAGAAAAAGACAAAATATGGAGACAGCAATGATATACTTATAATCACAACTTTTTCCTAAAACATGGTTTTGAACGGTGGCATATGTTAGTGAAACAAAGTCAAAATCTGGCTAGTTTTTAATCGGCTAATCAAAGGCTAATCCAAATTTGACATTTACAGCTATTGCTTACTGTAATACTATGAATGTATGATGAAGATTTCCACTGCACGTTTTTAAGGAATTTTGCTCCAAACTTATGTGACTTCCCTTTTTCCATAGAACACAAAAGTTGACGGTGTTTATGGTAGTTTTATATTGTTTATTTGTCCTTTTTGGAGTTTGACATCTACAATTGACATCCATTGTCCTTGTATGGAAAAAAGCAGCATGAACATTCTTCAAAACTTCATATTTTGCTTTGTACTGAAGAAGTCATACGGGTTTGGATTGACATCAAGGTGAGTAAATTATGATAATTAATAATTCCTTCAACTGTGTATGGCAAAGGGTTGTGCTGTCAAGACAAGAACCACTAAATATAACCCCAAGCTCTCTTTAGAAATTAGCAATGTCAAATTTACATGCACCATGAGACTTGCAACACGGCGGCAGAGCTTCTTACCTCTCAGACATAGAGCGTGAGCAACAACTCTCTCTGGATGTGGCGGAAGGCCAACGCAGAACCTGTACAAACATTCTTTGACATGTAAATTCTAGTTCCCATGTCAACAGATCATCTTTGCAGTGTGAGACACATAGAGTCAGCTCTCTGAATTATGCATCACCTTGTATGATTAGCTCTCCCAGCTGCTCTCCAGGTAATTGGAAGAAAAAAAATCACTCTTTTGTTTATGGGAACAAACTTGATTAATATTGTTTGGTTTGGCAATGTGGCGGGTTCAGACTACATGATACCAGCCCGATTTTGGCACGATCTGTTTGACGTAGGTGGATGACAACAGACTGTGACGCCTCACGACAGAAAGACTAGTTTAATTTTTGTTAAATTTTTTCCAGTCCTCCACGATGGGCTCCGTCACATCTGTGACATTGACCAATAGGAGCACAGAAGCTCTTCCGTAGGCTACACAACTTTCAAACATGCATATTTCCATAGGTGGAATTATGCAATGGAGGAAAGGTTCGTCGAGCTAATATACAGTATATCAACAATACTCCTGCCTTGATGATGTTTCCTCGAAGGATGACCACGACAGATAAGACAGCATTAACATTAAACTAACGCGCCGCTTCGGTAGCCATTGTTTGTTTACGCACTTGTTTCCAGAAGTCAACATGCAACAGGCAACGTGTAGTCTGACGTGTTTCTTGACCACAACACAACCTGACACAGTGACTGTCATAACAGACAAAATATTGTGTAGTCTGAATCCGGCATAACACGTTCGAGAGGAAGTTTAGGGCCTAAACTCATGTTGTTTGGCACTTTCAATGGAAAGGTATAAAGTAGGGCTTATTTTTATTTTCTTATGCTAAGCAAGGCTGGTAAATGATCACAAACACAGTAAAAACCATAAATTTGGTAAAATGGAATTTATTCCTGTGATCAAAGCTGAATTTTCAGCATCATTACTCCAGTCTTCAGTGTCACATGATCCTTCAGAAATTATTCTAATATGATGATTTTCTGCTCAATAAATATTTATTTTCATTATCAATGTTGAAAAAAGTTGAAAACAAGTGCTGCTTGTTTTTTATTTGTACTTTTTTTTTAAAGACAGTTCAATTTATCATTAAAGTTTACCATTATAAATGTCTTTACTGTAACTTTTGATCAATTTAATGTGTTCTGGATTGCTGAATAAAAATATACATTTATTTAAAACAAAATCTTACTGACCCCAAACTTTTGAACAGTAGTGTATATTTTTTTAAAAAGATACCAATGGAACAAGGTTACAGTAACAGGGTTGTAGATATAGCCTAAATTATGCTTCCAGTTACTAAATTGGGCTTAAATGTTGGCTTATAGTTATTGGGAAATCTATTAATTTGGTTGATATATAAAAAATATTAAACTTAATGATAATTTTTCTTTCAAAATCTTTGAAACATCGTTGAATATTGGAGTTTGAGGCTTATACTTTCAAAACTACAATTAGTATACAAACTGAAAAATACTATTTACCTGTATTCCCATCACGCTGTAGTGAATGGTTTAAATGATGTCACTTCATCTTGCTACAAAATGGGATGCTATGTTTCTATAATGGGGAAATTATGCAGTAACAGGGTTGCCTTGAAAACATGGGACACAAGCAAATATGTATTTCATTTTTAAAATGAGTTGTTCTTCTTCACTAGTTTGATGCTCAATTCAACAGATGATTTCAAAATTAGCCTCCACTTTTTGTAACTGCATGGAAAAGTGGACTGCGATCTTCAAATAACCTCCTTTTTGTGATCAACAGATGGAAGTTGTAAGAGTTTGCCTTGACATAAAGGTTAGTACATGATTTGTCATTTCTGGGCGAACTATTACTTTAAATGAGCACATCTTCAACAGAATAAGCAGTGCAGTGGACCAGACAATGCTGGAAGTCAAAAGTCTCTCTCTGGAAGATTACAGAATCTTCCCCACAAAACTGATTATCCACAAAAGTAATAATTATAATGTAATTCTAATATTTACTATGTGATATAAATAAATATTTATGTCTTGCGTAAAAGGCCTCTCGGTAATTTGATCGGGGTGACCCTTACATATTTCCAGCCAATTACAGGGGCTGTTTACTCCAGTAATAAAATGAGCAGTCAAAGTTGAGCTGAAGCAGCAGAGAGCTGATCTTGTGTCTTTGACTGAAGGTTACAGTAATCCATCACAGCACTTATCTCAGATCACAGATCACACTGGCTGTGTCACGTTATTATATTTTATATCTAATCATAAGTGTGATCACAGGACAAATGATGCTCTCTCCGAGCTGTTTTAAGCATGTTAACAGTTTTCAATGTTGGTCAATGAAGTCTTAAAGCTGTCTGTATAGTGTACTGGATACCTTTAGCTATTGTGTGAGGGGTTTGAATCATATTTTAAAGATGTCAGTTCCCTTCAACCTGTCTGGCATTAACTCAACTCAATGTTTATTTATATAACACTTTAAAAAAAAACAGAGAGTATTTTAATTTAGTATGATTTGATAACTAAATTAATCTGTTTATCCAGTTTAAACTGTCTATTATAACACCCAGGTTTTTTACAGTAGGCTTCACGTATGGTTTTATAGCACCCAAATCCAAATCAGGAAACTCACAGGTCCAAATATTATGACTTCTGTTTTCCTTCATTAAAGTAAGGCCATCCAGGCTTTAATATCCTTCCTCCTTCCTCCCATGAGGCCACGGGAGACAATTTGTGACTGGCAATGAAGCGACGTAACTGACGATGGTAGGTCACATGATAATGACAACATGGCGGATGTAGTATGTCCGGATTACATTCATAATACACTGGTGATATTTGGGGAAATAATTCTGGGAAATAATTATTTGATCCTCTGCTGATTTTGTAAGTTTGCACTTACAAAAGAAACGAAGGGTCTATAATGTTTATGGTAGGTTTATTTTAACTGAGTTGATGCTCTAGGTGTTTATTTGTTTAGCAAAATCCACCGCTCCCAGTTCTTCTGGTCCAATCAGCGCAGGGCCGTGTGAGATCTGACTGTCAATCACAGTCCATGCACACGCCACAGATCCCCCCCCTCTCCTCTCACGCACGTTACAGTATCACATGCACACGCCTGAAGTCCGCAGATGTGTAGGATTGTACGAAGCGTGATGGCGGAGAGAAAATCTACTAACAAGCTTCCAATTCCTCGGTTATTGCTATCTATGGTTAGATTAGCCAGGGCGCGGGCGCGTTCACAGAAAATCTGGTGCACACGCACTGACGAGCACGAACTCGATGGGAGGGTGGTCGGTAGTAGTGGGGGAGGGGCATGAGAGTTGTAAACATTCAAACATTGAGTCCCCTCAATCTGCCAGACTTGCTGACTGCAGCTTTAATTATAAAGACAGGAAAAAAAACAGACTTTACCTGTACTTCTTTGGATTCATCAACAGGTGGCACTATGTGTGGTGCGTATGATACAATATGTGTGCGCTCTCGCCTCGCCTCAGTCATTTGGTGAGACGTAGATACAATGTTTTATGAATATATTTTCATATAGTTATAGTTATTTTCAAAAGTTATGTTGTGTGTAATGCAGGGGGCCAGTGTTTCGTAAAAAATGTAAGCTTCCCCGGGCGCCGCCATTGATTAGCAGACCATCACCTGCTGTTAGCATTCCATTGACTCCCAGTGATTTTGGCGTCACTTTGACAGCGAATAACTTTACATCTGAGGCGTTTAAAGACTCCATTTGTCTATTATTTCGAAAGAAACACGAAAATGTATAAAAGGCTCCATTACCTTGTATCTTACGTTATGGCCCCGTAGAAGCTGTTTTTGTACAAATAGGCTAACGATTGCGTCATAACCACACGACTCTCTGTCGCACAGTAGAGAAATTACCGTATGGACAGGAGGAGAAGCTCACGGGCAATCGGGGGGACGTGGAGGCAAAATGACAAAATAATTAATCAGAATACTTAGCAAAAGTTTCTCCTGCTCCAGCTCATGGACACCTCCTACTCACACTCTCCGTCTCTGCAAGATTCGGAAGGGAATGATTTCTCTTGGCACAGCTACTAGAAGACAGACAGGTTGCTCACGTCACATCTACGTCATCAAGCTCTGTTTGAGTCTGCTCAGTACACTCAGCCATCAGGAAGTGAGTGCTTCTAATTGACTTCACTTTTCTCCGTTGAATCCAATGGGGTCGCTGTGTCCATTTCTTTTACTGTCTATGGTGTAATGTCCGCGATGATGTGACGTCACACCATGCGGTGTAGGCCTGGTTATTTGGCATTATGCCAAATGTTATACACTTAATTTTTTTCAAATGTTTTAGGTGCTTTTCATTTGATTGTAATTTGATGTGATTATTTACACAGTGTGCAGCATAATGTTGGGGATTTCAGCCCTCGTGAAGTGAATGTGGTGGTGTGTAGGAGCTGATTGTTATGTGATTTTTCTACCTATTTTGTTACCTATTTGCTCTCATTTCTCTCAAATGATAGGTAAGTGGGTAATATAAAAAAATGTACTTATGTTGTTTTGTTCTCTTTGTACAGTATTCCCACTGCCGTATTGTATTGTAACGTTTTGGAATTGTTGCATTACTCTTATTTTTGATTTTCCTTTTTCTGCATTTTAAACCGTTGTATTCTTGTATTGCCGTGTTTAAGAGTATTGTGTTCGTTATACACAAGTGGACTGTGATACTCAAGCGTACAGTGCATCACAGAGATAACTGCACTCTGAGTAATGTAGAGCAGTGAGGTGGTTTAAATTGTATCACCAGCTGTGAACTTTTCTGTTTCTTTTGTGAACATTTAAAACTGGAACTTTTTCTTATCAATTAAATTGATGAACCACATTTGAAATAAGTTGTTTTATTTTATTTTACATCATTAAATGAATAAACTTAAAGTAAATAGAACCCCCTAATGTGTTCCTGCTGGTAAATCTAAATCCCCGGTCACACAAACATAGATGTTTTCAAGTGCAAACTGCATTTTTGCATGCATGCTCTGTGGTGGAGATATGTACTCTTTGAAAATCCTCATACTTGCCATTAAGTACTGAAATATTATTTAATTATGTCACTAGGGGTTGGTGCTCTATGACATTTATATTTTTAGCTCATATAAATGAAGTCCTCCCTGGACTATGCAGTGGTCCAGTCAAGGTGCCTTTGTTTTGGAGACCAGTCTGGTTTGCATTTACCCCCAAAGTGGCCTCGCCACTGCAAAAGATTATTTTGATTTATGATGTTCCAGACATATATTACTATGGAAAGTCTGACATTTATTTTTGCAGGGGAAGTCTGACCACGTTGCATTTATTAGGGTCTTTCCAGACCCTTACTTACACTTGGCTTATTTAAAGTTGATGAAATTGGAAAAAGAATAGCGTTTTTCAAATCGTTTCTGTAGCCTCACAGAGATGAGATGGTGACTATAGACACAGACCTAGACAGAATATTTGGGCATCATAGGAGCATTGGGAACATTAAACAAATGCTCATTAGTTTCTAGGAACACCTGAAGACACAATGTGTATTAAAATATGTTCTCAGGTTGTGCATTAATAAGCCTCTGGGCATTTTTCAAAAACTTCCACAATGAACAACATTATTTAATCAAATTGACATTTTAGACAGTAATTTTGGTAACACTATTTTAAAGTATTATTGTTATATATG
Source organism: Leuciscus leuciscus (assembly GCF_965113295.1). NCBI lineage: Eukaryota > Metazoa > Chordata > Actinopteri > Cypriniformes > Leuciscidae > Leuciscus > Leuciscus leuciscus. Next base: position 6,856,384 of record NC_138723.1, read on the forward strand.
TTGCATGTACTTACTATAGTAATAACAGTAAATTACCAATAGTTTAAAAATATATATATTTTAAATTAGTTACATGATGTGCCAGTGTAATACCCTGGAAATCCAGAGTTCTTGCGAGAGCACAAGTTGAATTTGCTCAGCGAGTTACTCTGGCGTCTGGAGTAATGATGCTCATTAAATATGCCCTTGTATCCGAGCTGCACCAATCACATCGGGTTATCTGATATAGGCGGGCCTGAGGCGAGATGACGACAGCGCTGTGACGTCGAAGTCATTAGTAAACATTGCAAGATGCCTATGGATGAACACCAGTTGTTTTAAACGTCTTTGGCCGCTACAATGAACGAGTTAGACTTGGCTTTTTATCTAAAAGAGGAACAGAAGACGGCGCTCGAATCATTCCTTTGCAAGAAGGGCGTTTTTTGCTGTTTTGCCGACCGGATACGGCAAGAGTGTAATCTACCAGTTAGCTCCGCTGGTAGCTAAGCAATAACTTGTTGTGATTGGTCGTAGTGTTGTCCAATTGCGTACAGTGAGATTTTCAAATGCATGCTTGGTGCCGCCCCTCGAGCCGGCCGATTTTCATTAGTCAATGACAGACCATTAATCTTTCAGATTTAGGTCTGGATTTCCAGGCTACCAGTGTAATCAAGTTAATTGCAATTAATCTGTAACATCGGTGAACTCATAAACAAGGAACACAAGGACCAAAACTGAACACCAGGAGCAGAACTGAGAACACCACACAAACAGCCATACAAGAAAAAGCACTGAACGTACTGACATCATCTGTAGGTCCACTACAGTACCTTCGATGCCAGTACCAATAGTCTCAGATACGCATACAATGCCGGGCTTAGAAGCGCTGAGAACACCGGACTTGGAACCATCACACTTGGAAGCGGTGTGACCCGTGGTGGGCCGAGCTCCACGGTCCAGTAGGTCAGTAAGATAATCAATGTCCAAAAAGTCTCTGGTGTGGCCCTTCGAGAGAAAGTGAGTTGGAGAGTTGGATCCAAGTGCTATAGTCAAATAGTCCAAAACACATTTGTATATCAAATGCTTTAAAAAAAAAAGAGTTGTTGTACACAGTATATTATGGCCCAATGCGCAAATACACATTACATGAAGTTAGAAGCACAAAACCTGGACCTCTGAACTTTGAGGAAAAGTAATTTTGATGTTGTTTTATGTCATCTTTCACTTTATTTCCGGCATCCAGATTGGCTTACATTCGAAAGCCGCAGAATTCCTTCAACCGCGATGTATGTAGGTTTTTTAATCATGGTGGGGAATCTGTAATGGTACTGGCAGCCACCTCATGGGACTCATTATGTCTGACGTTTGCTTTACACGGTCGCAAAACGCCCCGAGGAATATCAGGCCGTGTTTTGACCAAGACTGCAAACACTGTTCTCCTTTGATGTTCCAGTATTCCATAAACACTGTTAAACAAGTCTAAATGCTTTAAGGAAACCATGATAGAGTGGCAAACCTTCACTTAAATAAAAAAAATAAAAAAATAATAATAATAATAAAAAGGGGCAACAGTTTGTTTTTAATTTTCAAAAAAAGTCAAACAATGCAGCCATATCAATTTATGCTAGGTACTTGGTAAATGTGACTGAAATGCACACATTTATCACACTTTTTTTTCTTTTTTTTTTTTTTTTTTAAATGCATTAACTCACATGCTATGCTTGTTGGTTCATGTTCCTAAAAATAACTTTCTGGGATTATATGAAGAGACGAACAAAACTACAGTACTGTAAAAAAAAAAAAAATGCTGTAAAGTGAGGATGTTTTCATAAATAATGTCTTATTATTTTTGTCCAAGATACATTTGCACAGTTTTAAATGCATCCAAGTTCACATAGTGCATATTGTAATGTGTATACTATATTATATGTATTGCTAAATGCCTACACATCCATCTTGGAGAAACCCGGGGTAAAGTGTCTAACTCCAGGGAATAATGTTAGGAATAATGTCAGCTCCGATATTGAACCTGCAAGCTGTCTGTAACCGGTCAAGATCTTTACCAATACATCACCTCTTTGCACAGTAGTAATGTAAGGTTTACTGCTTTAGTAATTTAGAGTGTGTGTTTTGTGTAGTAACAGCCCTACATCACTAAGGTCTATTGTGTATATTAGCACAAACATTTTGTACAGACTGTCAAAATCATTTCACTGCAGAATAATAATGAGTGGAGGTCACTGACATGTTCCTTTCAGAGTTTATATCACCAAATATCACCAAATGCAGAAGTCATGCATATAAGTGCAAATAATGACACATTTTAGAGAGGTTTTCTGCATGACTGCACAAAAAAATACCAGACTACGGAGATGATGGACATTCTGAAAGACAATTTACAAATCATCTGAAATGAGCTCAGACAAGCACAGCTGGTGGCCAATTCATTCTTGCCTTTTGAATATTTCACAAATAATCGCATTTGCAAATATTCACAACACAGATAACATTAACACATTCAGACATGAGAGGATTTTCAATTGCAATATGTTTTTGTTTTTTTAACCAATAGGACTCAGTAAGATATTATTATGGTAATAGGTCTAAATATGCAAGTGACAAAAGTGTTTTCATGGTGCGAACACATACAGGAGACAGACCGACCAATGGAATGGCTGATAAATGAAAATCTAATATTTAATATCTAAAGTTTAATATTCATAATATGTATGATAACACTAGAATTACCACAAAACTATGGTTGGTGGAGGCACACAAATAACAGATTTTTGCAAAAAGCTACATTTACATTTCATAAAAAAATGTCAACCTTTAAAGAGGACCTATTATGCTTTTTTTTTACGTTTAACTTTCTTTAGTGAGTAATGTCGCTGTTTGTGCATGAAAAAGGTCTGCAAAGTTACAAAGCACAAAGTCCCTCCAGCAGGAGTTATTCTCTATATCAGTGTCAGTGTTTCTGAACTCCCTGAAATGCCTCCATTGTAGTCTTGAGCTTTCTTCCGAGAACGAACAAGTCACAATATCCTCATTTAAAGGAACCGTATGTAAGAAATGTATTTCAATTAATCATAAAATGGCCCTGATATGTCACTAGACATTAAGAAATCATGTTCATTTCAAATACTTATATCACTGACAACAGTAGTCCGGCCAGGATATTGTCATTTAAAAGTGAAGTTGCAGCCCTCAACTGATGTTGATGTTGTCATGTTGTGTTTTGGCCTGATGCTCCACCCTCCACTTATCTACCAATCACGAAGTCAGTAGTGTTTCGGCATCCGGGTTGCCAGCTCTGCTCTAGTTACCACAGCTGCAGCTACAAACGTGACATTTTTGCGATACATAATTACTTCGCAAAACATCTCTCATGAAGCATAAACATAATTAACAGAAAAAAATGTTTTTTACTGTGTAGGACTCGTCACTTGCCATTGGAAGCTCCTTGTAGCAGCCTACGTTCCTGCTGGATCCTGCAGCCTATCTGGCAACCTTGACTCAGGGGGGAGGGGGAGGGGATACACCGCTCTACAGTCTTTTGAAAGTGATTGCAGTACCAGTTTTGGCCACAATCTTACATACGGTTCCTTTAAATAATTCCTGTCCAAGGCACACGCACAATAAAGGGGAGGGCCCTGCTTGAGTTAGTTAGTAGTGTTGAAACTGGCGGTAATGGTAAGGAGCGGGCATTTCCCCAAAACACTCGAAGTGCTTGACCAATCACAACACACTGATCCAGCCGACCAATCAGAGCATATTGAGCTTTTCAGAAGGAGGGGCTTCATAGAGACAGGAACTAAACAGGGCTGCCTTTACCAAAAGCATTGTTAGCCAACTATGGTCACAAATTCTGTCGTTATCAGCATACTTAAACGAGTCTGTGTTTCCCGAAACCATAGTTCCAACGAACATCCGCAATCAGCATCCAGAGTTGTGTGTTTGGAACGACCTGAGCTCTCGACCTGTGGTTAGAAGCAGAGTTTCTTGTTTGCTTGACATGTGGACTTAATAAATCTATTTCTTGCCTTATCTTGAGCAAAATAAGCAAGCTGACATTTAGTATAATATATATATCTTTTATTTTGAATACAAATGTCATTTACGTCTTTTAGTTTGTCAAGAGATTTAAAGCACCGTTTTTGAAGAATCCGCATGTCTGAATGTGCTCTAGGACGTAAGAACGAGCCTATGATTGAATCTAGAAATAAAGCAAAGTAACTGAGAAAAATAAGAATCTTTCCTCAGATGTCATGTCCGTGATTTATATATAAAAAAAAATCTGGCATTAATTCGATCTCAAACAGATTCATTAAAATTTGTTATTACTCCACCACCTGAATGACATCATTAACCACTGTGGTTGAACAACAAATTTGCGACAGTACGGTTTTGGGAAACAGTTGTGACTAGCTAGTTGATTTCTTCAACGATGCATCATACTATGGTATAGCGAAGCAGCGAGTTATGTCGTTGTACGGGAAACACACCCCTGAGCGTTTCTGACAGACTGGGATGAGAGGTGCTGCAACAATGTCAAATATGTGAAAAATAATGTTTTTCTTAAACATTCAAGCATGAAAACCTATTCTAGTAGACCCCAAAAACAAAATCAAGACTTTGTTAAAAGGCCTCTTAAAAGTAATTTCTATCAGAAAGACTCGGGAGAATAAATACTGTGACAATTCTCCATTTATTAGCAACCCAGCAAGCAATAAAGTTCTTTGGCGTAGGCCCCGTCCGTAGCTCGCAATCTGAGGGTCTGGACTCTGCATATCCTGCCTGAAGATCAAGGCAGGGGCGCAGCCGACCCCCGTGAGGTATGAAAGGGACCATCCTGGTGGTGGTGGTGGTGAGGAGGATGGAGGGAAGGATTCAATTTGGAGGAGGTGGGGAGGATGGTGGTGAATTGAAGCGTCAGCATCTGCGAACTCAAACATGAGTAAGTACCGATCTTTTATACCACAAGTGTTGGAATGTGATTGGATAGATGAAAAGGTAGAGTGACGTAACAATTAAGTCTTCCTGGCAGAACTTAATGCTAAAGCTTTCATTTATAATACAGAAATGAGGGAAGAAAGAGATAAATTTCAAAAGTTTTAAATGCTTTACATGTTTGCTGGGTTCCCTTTCGTTGTAACTCCGAGTTACGTCGGATGACGAAGAATGGGGTTTCGCTTAGAAAGCCTGTCATCTTCGAGTATATAAAACGAGCCTATGGCAATGAAATGCCATGGGTCTGCGGAATTTGCATTGCGTAACTCCGCCCCACCCTGGGGGTATATAAGGAAGTACGCTGGCAACATGCAGATATGTTTTCGCTTCGGAGCCAAGAGTTTTCTTCACTCCTACAAGCCATTCTGTATCATCTTCACTCTACGAGACGAGCGGCTCTTCAGTGTGTTTGTGTGACGGCGTGTTCCAGCGAGATCGCATTGCCTGCTGCTGATCTGTGCAGTGATCTGCCGACAGTGTGTGTGTTTCTCCCTGGGCGCTTCAGCACTCTGCTGAGATTTTCCTCTCTCTAAAAGAGCTGCACGCAGCACGTCTTTTTCAAGACGGTTCGACCGTGTATTTACTGGATGTGGGCGCTTGATTCATCCGCCTAACGGTCACGAGCGCTGTTTCGCGTCTTGGGCTTATTCACGCTCGGCAGCGCTCGTGGATGAGTCACGTTTTCTTTGCGGGAACGTGACCATCGCGATGTTTATAGATCGAGACTCAATGATCTCCGTGTGGGTAGAGTCCCCTCTGCCACACCCCAATCTATCTCTTCCTCGAGAGGGGATACTTTGGCTGGTGGCCAGGGTGATCTGAGGGTTACAGTGTGGCATAATACCGACGAGCATTCCTCGGGCCACGCCCCCCTCCACATCGTAAACCGTGGGGCTTCCGTGTGTGCCTGGTTTCTCTCGGGGACCCAGTGTTTTCATTCGGGGCTCCAGCAGGTGGTGTCATGTCACTCACAGCATCACAAGGCGGGCTTGATTCCTCTGGAAATGAGGATTCGACTGCGTTGCCTCCCTCTGGAGTGTCAGCGTTAGTCGGGTCAGATCCAGAGCTGATGGCCATGCTTTCCCGGGCAGCTGAATGCATCGGTTGGAGTGGCGCCGCCCTCCCCCCGAGCGCTGTAGGCTTCCCGGATGTGCATCAGGACGCTTCTGGCCCGCGGGAGTCCTCCGCTGCACTCGATCGCATGGCGATCATGGGCTGTATGTTCTCTGTCACTATCGTGGCACAGGCATGCAGTGCTGTGTGTCGCCTTCGCCTTCGAGACAGTGCTGACTCAGGAGTTCTGTCAGACCAGACCGCCGTGGAACGCTGGTCCTTCCCTGGCCAACACTGACGGAACGCGGAAACTCGACCACGCCCCCACGCAGGGACGCTATGCCTCCCATGTCTGGGCTGGTCGATCCGCCACGCACACTACTGACCTCGCTCTACGGGCGACATCGGTACCCGCGTGATCCCGGGGCCAGGTGATGTCCACAGCTGTGGTCCAGGAATGGGCTCAGCCAGGTTGATGTGAGGGGGTCTGAGAATTCATTTTCTCAGCTCCCCCATGTCCCAGGTTGGGCTCCTCGGCGGTGTGGTTGAGGACTGTACCCTACAGTCTTTGACCCCCCCCAGAAGCAGACTGAGGCCTTCTGCACTGACGGTCATCCATCCGTGCGGTCTCCTTAGTCTGCTTCCCGCCGAGGCCGCCTCCCTGCGGCCCCTCCCCTCGAGCCTTCACTGGCCCCGAGCAGGAGAGGGTTGCACGAGACATGCCTATGCGTTCAAGTGGAACCTCTTCGTCAACTGGTGTTCTTCAAAACAACAAGAACCCACGAAATGCCCGATCTGTGTCGTGCTTTCCTTCCTGCAAGAAGGTTTGGAGCGAAGGCTGTCTCCCTCCACCCTGAAAGTGTATGTTGCCGCCATCGCCACACATCACAATGCAGTTGATGGCAAGTCTCTGGGAAAGCACGACCTGATCATCAGGTTCCTGAGAGGAGCGAGGAGACTGAATCCTCCTCGCCCTCCTCTCGTTCCCTCTTGGGACCTCTCAGTGGTTTTAACTGCCCTGCAGAGTGCTCCCTTTGAGCCTCTGCAATCAGTGGAGCTTAAGTTCCTGTCAATGAAGACAGCGCTCCAGGTTGCATTGGCCTCCATCAAGAGGGTAGGGGACCTGCAGGCATTTTCGGTTGACGAAGCGTGCCTGGAATTCGGGCCGGCTAACTCTCACGTGATCCTGAGACCCCGGCCTGAATATGTGCCCAAGGTTCCTACCACACCCTTTCGAGACCAGGTAGTGAACCTGCAAGCGCTGCCCTTGGAGGAGGCAGACCCAGCCTTGGCACTGCTCTGTCCAGTATGCGCCCTCCGTGCTTACGTAGACAGAACGCAGTGTTTCAGGACCTCTGACCAGCTCTTTGTCTGTCATGGTGGGAAGCTGAAGGGAAAGGCTCTCTCCAAGCAAAGGTTGTCTCACTGGATAGTGGACGCCATTGCTTTGGCTTACCAGCAGCAAGGTCGACCATGCCCCCTTGGTGTGACGGCCCACTCCACTCGGAGTGTGGCATCCTCTTGGGCTCTAGCGCATGGCGCCTCGCTAACAGACATCTGCAGAGCTGCAGGCTGGGCGACACCTAACACATTCGCGAGATTCTATAATCTCTGAGTGGAGCCAGTTTCTTCTCACGTACTCGCTTCAACTAGCCGGTAATAGATTCTGCTCAGGTTGTCTTCGCTTGCTCGCCATTCCTCTCCACGGACGGGATTTGTGCGCTGTTTTCTCAGGTGAGCCTAATAAGCCCTGAGTCTCCTCCAGCACTGACGACGTCAACGCCAGACTCATGCCACCGGCAGCTTTCGCGCTTGGCTAGGTGCCTACTCAGGGAGTAGGGAACGAGGGTTACATACGTAACCAAGACGTTCCTTCTTCTTCCTGTCCTTGAACCATGAGCTGCTTTACCAAAGGAATAAAGAAATGATCTATTCCAATGACCCAGCACAAATACCAGCTTTGAAAACGAAAATGTTTACATTCCTTTTGAACAGGAAAAGGAAAAGATAGAACTCCATCCATCTCCACATGATACACAATAATTCAGATTTTTTAAGTTATGCTAGTAAGGTATTTTATTTTTTCTTTAGACATTTCAGTTTTTCGGGTAACATTGAGATTTTTCGAAAGGATATGCAGAGCTTTACTGTAGGTGCTACACTCCTAGAAGGTGCTATATAGAACTTTAAAGGGTTCAGTCAGATGCTTCATACATAGAACCTTTTAAGGGTTCCCATCATAAGATCATTTTCTCTCATTATATCATCGGTTTACAGTTTTTCTCAGTCGCTTTGGTGCATTTCTCACATCACTATTTACATTTGCACAACAGTTAGTTCAACCTCCACAACATTTAGTCATTTGTGCACATCATAGTAGCAGTTTCTCATTCCTTCCAACAAATTGAAAATGCTTTTGGACATGCATCAATTGCTTTCATACAACTCTCTGCTGTTTTATAACATTATCATTTGCTTATGTCATGTCAGTCAAAATTAACTATACTTGTGAATGCTGAATAGTCATTCCATATAAAACTAATAGTCCTCATTTCATTGCTTGAGTCATTACATACAAAAATGTTGAACTAGCTGTCAAAATCTGTCAAGCTAATTTTACAAATTTTTTAAAATCTTTTTTAATCGCCACTTGAGGAGATACTTTCCTCGCTGCATTGCAAGAGATGATATTCGCTGTGATGTAGATGAAATTATGTGGCCAGACAGAGAGGAACGTCTGGATGTGCATGAATGATTACAGTACTATGTATGTTGTATCTTCAGTTCCAATATGTACTGCAATATTGTTTCCAGTTGTGCACAGCTCTACCCAAAGGGAGTTTATGTTTGTTGTAAATAAGGGTGTATTTTTTCTTTTGCACAATGCTGTGAACAAATTAGAATTGCAAAGAGCATATGCAGTAAAAATGTGAAACATACATATTCAGTGTCTTGTACTCAGTTACCTCACTAAATACAGTAATGTGTAACTTTACTGTATTTTTCAAATGGCTGTGCAAATAGTATATAGTGCTGTCTTGAGCATTTTCAGGTAGTGTCACCAAGATCTGACTTTTTTGCATTGGAAAACATTTACAGAGTAAACTGTCATAATGAAAACATGACAAAGCCATTTGACTATCTTGTTCATAAACAATGGTGTCAGGACTTTTCATCTTGATGACACTGACACTTTCATTGACATGAAAACTTGCTTTTGAGGAATGAGCTCTCCATTTTGAGCAAGTGACACGCTTTTGCAGGTTATCAACTAGGTTTTGCCGTTTGTACTAATTGTTTTGAGAACTGCATTAACTGTTGTGCAAATGTAAATAGTGATGTGAGAAATGCACCAAAGCGACTGAGAAAAACTGTAATTTAAAATGATGTTTTTTTTGTCAGCTATGACACATTAGAAATAGCATTCTGTCCACTGTGAATCAGACACAGAGATAAAGTTGTGTAGTAATATTGCATTTATTTTATTGAATTATACCATTTGTTTGAATTAATTATTAGCCTAGAGAGAGAGAGAGAGAGAGAGAGAGAGAGAGAGAGAGAGAGAGAGAGAGGTGCATGTGAATTACTAGTGTCTTTGAAGTGTCTCTAGCAATGAAGCTGTGATTTGAATTACTTAAAAAAACAGGGACATTTCCACCTCCTTATAATATGTATTTGTATAAGTGTATTATATATATATATATATATATAAAAATATATAACCTCCTTATATAATGTAGTGATTAATATAATGTAATTGATTAATAAAAGACAACAAGTTTGTGTGCCCCTGGTTGGGAATCAGTGTTATAAATAATGCAATAAATATAACTAGTAGAGACAAGCACACAGAAACATAGTGGGCCCTATCTTGCACCCAGCGCAAGTGACTTTGTACACCGACGCATGTATCATTCCTATTTTGCACCCGCGCAAAGCAGACTTTTCCCTCCACAGAAGCACGTCGGTAAGTTAGGAAATACACTTGCGCTCCGGGGGGCGGTTCAGCGCAAAGAGGAGGCGTGTTCCGGCGCAAACGTTCCTTCTTGCTATTTTGCAGGTTTAGAAAACAATTGCGCCACTAACCAGGAAAAAATAGTTTAAAATCAGTGGCGCGTTGCGCATGTTATTCATATGCTATTTTAAGGGCGCATGCTTGGCCATAATCAATGTAGCGTGTGCACAACGCGCATACACTTTGATTCTCTCATCTACACAGAAGCAGCAGTTTTCATTTTTGCAAATCATACATTAGATAGATAGATAGATAGATAGATAGATAGATAGATAGATAGATAGATAGATAGATAGATAATTTATTATAAAAGCATACATCTAGCTTACACATTTACCCAAATTATCATACGCCTGTTTAACCGAAGTTAATTTGGGTGGGTTTCTCCATTTCAATGTAACTTCTCTCTTTTACGGCCGTGACGAGAGCGTTGCTCTCCTTGGCTGTGAACCGCTCCTGGCGCGTCTGGCAAATCCGCCGTTACAATCGCAATCCGCTATGGAAAATAAGATGACGTGAGAAATAAGAGGGAATGTGAGATGACGCTCTGATTGGTTTATTACACGTTACGCCCAAACCACACCTATGAATAATGAAGCTACTTCAGACCAACCCATTTTAGATTTGCGCCGGGCGCAAGAGTCATTTATCACGCCGGGAAAATAGCAACAGCGCCGAGACCCGCCCACAAAGTTACTTGCGCTTTGCGCTTGACACTTGCGTTTCAGATCGTTAAAATAGGGCCCAGTGTGTGTGAGCGGTGTGATGCCCAATCTCTCTGTGTGATTGACATGTGTCTGTGGGCTTGCTAAAATGAGCAGTGCATTAATATAGAACTGGATTAAACTGATTTTTAACCTTTTAAGGGTTCCCATCATGAGATTATTTTATTTTAATTAATTTAGTTTTAATAATTTTTTTATTCCAATTGATAAATTTAACAGCTCGCAAACATACTTTAAGATAGTAGAAAAAAATGAATAACCCATCAAACATGACATTGAACCATTATTGGCAAACTTTACCAGATATTCTTATTATTATTAGTTCTTCTGGTGTTTGGAATAATATATCGACTTACTATATTATTGTTAGTTTCTATTACTATAGTATTCTGAACACTAAAAAGGTATCTTTGAAGTGTAAGCATGAACATTTATGTATTACGCTGTTTTTTAGTAAATTATCTTTCTAGACTGGGGAAGGAGGTTTGAGTCCTGAAAGTCACAGTATGTTTTTCAAGCAATTCTTTTTGTTTTTTGGAAGATCAAGGACAGTTTTATTCCTTATGGCATGGATGCTATAAGAGATTACTATATCATGTCTATAATTCATGTTTTAAGTTTCAGATGCACATTCACGTGGGAGAGAAAATGTTCAGAGAGCATAGCACATTATAGCACAAGTAAAATGCATTTGTAGTCTCAGCAAATCTTTCAAAAGAAGCTCTTTTACTGTCTCACAACCGCACTCATCATTCACTGTGACATATATGCTAGGATTTAAATCAAATATTGAACCCACGCTTAATTAATAGGAATGGCACCACTCCTATTTCCACAGTCAGAATTGTGCTGCCTTTGTTTGTGTCTAAATAACAGCAGGAAAGGTCACAGAGCCCATAATTGCAGACTGAAAAAGCCTTCAGCTGTAAACTGCCGCTCAGCTTAGATTATGCATTATTGTGTCAATGCCATTTGAACAGATACCAGGGCCTGAGGGAGAGATAGTGCTCTAATGCCTCGATAGCAAAGCAGATTCAGCAATGGAAGTTCGAGACAAGACATGTTCTCTTTTAAATAATACTTAGAATTAGGCTTAAAATGTAATCAAATTAATTACATAATATGCTTATAAATAATAATGCAACTGATTATTACTAATTATTAACAGTTAAAGCTGTCATTGATGTTTCCAACACTAAATTTGACTGGTGAAAATTATGTATTATTATCATCTCAGAGAGAGAGAGAGAGAGAGAGAGAGAGAGAGAGAGAGAGAGAGAGAGAGAGAGAGAGAGAGAGAGAGAGAGAGAGAGACATGTGGAGAGGTGCATGTGAATTACTAGTGTCTTTGCAGTGTCTCTCTACAAGCAATGATTTGAATTACTTATGACCTTCTTAGTAATATAATGTAGTGATTAATAAAAGTCACATGGCAGCGTTGACAACAAGTTTTTGTGCCCCTGGTTGGGAATCAGTGTTATAAATAATGCAATAAATAATAACTATAGAGACAAGCACACAGAAACATAGTGTGTGTGAGCGGTGTGATGCCCAATCTCTCTGTGTGATTGACATGTGTCTGTGGGCTTGCTTAAATGAAAGCCGTGCATTAATATAGAACGGTGATTAAACTGACTTGGATCTACCTGTGCATTAAACAGTTTTAATGCACACCTTCCAGCCTTCCACCTTCCAGCCAATAAGAATCGAGTATTCAGACAGACCATGGTATAATAAAAGATATGAACTTACTTATCCAGAATGTGAAATGCGCTTCATTTGTTTTATAAATGTAGTAGCGATGTCTGCTGTCCATGGTACTGAAATATGTAAACATAGAACTGAATATTGTCTGCGACTACAGATACATGATCATTCTGCCCGTTCACATGTATAGATAATGTACTGTAAGACTTGGTTATCCTGCTAAGTCAAAAGCTGAGATTAAACACCCTGTGATAAAACAATGAAACTCATTATTCTGGAGAGAAGATCTCAAAGAAAGAGCATAATAAAGAGCCCAAACCTCTCTCCTCGCTTATCTATGCATCTATGGCGCCCGGCCGGAATGGGACTCAATGCGATACCGGGTCTGTAATGAACGAATATTTGATTATTCTGGGTATCCCATACTTTCAATTATCTAAATTTATACATAACCAATATTTATGATTAGTTCCTAAATGGAAACACGATCTAAATGTAATAATAATTTGAAATTGGAGTCAGATTAAGCGTGGAGCTAAAGTATAATTGAAACTAAATAAAAAAAAAAAACGAAGTGAACTTCACGCACGCATTATACCTTCGCCCACGCCATGCTAACACTTTATTGTGATGCACCTCAACAGACATTCTACTGACTATGAGTAACTTTGAAACTACATGTCAACTAACTCTCATTAGAGTATTAGTAGACTGTTAGAGTTCAGGTTAGTTGACATGTAGTTCTAAAGTTACTTGTAGTCAGTAGACTAAAAGTCTATTGAGGAGCATCAGAATAAAGAGTTATCAGATATTAAGCAGACAGCGTTAGCCTCATAGCATAATGGCCTATGTCATTTTTTGTTTTTCCTTGTTTTCCAAAGACATTGAAATATGACTTAGGCAATTATGCTATGAGGCTAACGTAATGCTCTAATGAGAGTTAGTTGATATGTAGTTGCAAAGTCCCAATTAAATCACTATCAAACTTAAAACTAAACAAGAAATAACAGAAACATAATCATGATACGACACATACCTGTTTTAACCTCACATCCCCTAAATGATCACCACATCCCAATACTGTCATATCTGCCTCCAAACAGCATAAGAAATACTGACTTAAAAATATGCAGCTGAACTCCAAGTACAGAACCATAACCTCTCATCTGAAATTCTTGCAGTTCCACCATTAACATCCAAGAAGACATTAACGGAATGGAGCACAATCCATTTGGTCTTAATCAACATGGGTGAGCGCAAGGTTGACTTTGAAAGCTAACAGACACCCCAAACTCATTTACCATTAGCTGTTGATAATTAGCTGGTGCGGTAAAGTGGTGTGTTTGCTGGGTAAATAAACTGTGCCATTTACATTAGCCGCCTTTCCCTCAGTCAAAGTCATTTAGCAGGTCAGCTAAGCAGTTAATGGTCTGCAAACATTTATATAAATGTCCCGGTTTCGCACTGCTGGGAGTCAAAGTGGATTAATCTGAACTTGGCATATTAGTGTTAGGATCAAGTCCGCAAATATGTTTGAGTTTCAGAGCTTCGGGTATTAAGTTTCACTAAATGTTTTGAGATATGACACTCAAAGAAGGAAACATCACTCTATAAAAGTCTGTGTGTGCAGAGATATCTCAGTTTGAAAATGTTACACGCCATTTAAGAGAATGCACCAGATATGGGTCTCCTGTTTCACGGGAAGTTTTAAATTTTTTTTTTACATTTTTAATAAATGAAAAAATAGTATGGATGAATCACAATCAGATGACAGAAGGCATACAGTAGATTGAGTACAACAGGTTTTTTTGCAAAAAGTTTTGATCATGTTGGTAATTTAAAGGCCTTTGTGTATCAAATATGATACTGTAGGCTTTATAGGGTTAATCACTTTTGGGTGAACTAATCCTTTAAACAATTTGTCTGATTTACACAGTCCAATTTTTTATTCCATTTCCCCAGTGTCACAGCATATCAAATTACTTTTAACATATTAGCTTTTAATGCAGCTAATTATATTAGGAGTAAAAATATCAGCACCTCGAAGCCCTTTGGTCTCTTTTCAGACGAGGTAAATTAACGTCTTATGAATTGTTTCATTAATTGGCGTGCAGGTGAACTGTGGTGTTTCACATGATTGTAGGAGGCCTGTTCAGCGCTACCCTTAACTCTGACAGCTAAATTACATTTAATGAGATTTTCAAAAAGGTACCTGAATCTTGATAAGTTCAAATAACTCTAATTTCAAAGTAACAAAGTTCTAAACACTTTGAAAATGAAGGGAAAATTGTAAATCCATTATTAGACCGCTTAAGGCCCTTTCTTGTGATTCCCGTCAGAGCTTCAATGCACCTTTCAACACTAGCTTTGACCTTCACATGAAAAGCGTTGCAGATAGCGTCATGGAGAGATCAGAGGTAGAAAGGGAAGTGGATGGCGGTGGGATTTTTTGGGCACTTCATGATTTTGCAAATTCAGAATGATTTGATTCTATTCAAATCCAAATATCACAAAATTAAAACATAATTGGAGTAAGTTACTTCTACTATGCGATAACTAGGGGTGTAACAATACATCAATATTGATACATTTGAAATTATTAAAAATATGATGTATCGATGCAACACATAAAACACAGATACCTATATACACTCACCGGCCACTTTATTAGGTCCACCTGTTCAGCTGCTTGTTAACGCAAATATCTAATCAGCCAATCACATGACAGCAACTCAATGCATTTAGGCATGTAGACCTTGGCTGCATCCGCAATCACATACTTGCCTACTATATAGTAGGCGGAAAACAGTACGTGACAAAAGTAGTATGTCCGAAGACTCGTATGTGTACTGAATTCACAGTACACATAAAACAGTAGGCAAAAAGTACCCGGCACTTCCGGCGAGATTCTGAAGTGTGCATACGATTACTTTACAAACACTTTACTATCCCATGAGGTCACAGGAGAGGATTTGTGAATGGTAGTGAAGCGACTCAACTGACGCTGGTAGATCACATGATAATGACATGATGAATGTACTACATTTGGATTACATTCATACTACACATACTCATACAATATTAGCGGTTGTGAAGTAATTACTTATTAAAAATAAGAACCTACTCAAGAGAGCATGCGATTTCGGACACAGCTTAGTCAAGAGATCTTGATACCATCAAAGATCTCCTGAAGTTCAAACTGAGCATCAGAATGGGGAAGAAAGGTGATTTAAGTGACTTTGAACTTGCCATGGTTGTTGGTGCTAGATGGGCTGGTCTGAGTGTTTCAAAAACTGCTGATCTAAAGCTTTTGGGTTTTCACACACAATCATCTAGTGTTTACAGAGAATGGTCTGAAAAAGTGAAAATATCCTGTTGAAATCCTGGTTGATGCCAGAGGTCAGAGGAGAATAGCCAGACTGGTTCAAGCTGATAGAAACTCAAATAACCACTTGTTACAACCGAGGTCTGCAGAAGAGCATTTCTGAACTTACAACACATCAAACCTTGAAGCAGAAGAGCATCTCTGAACGCTCAACACGTCTAACCTTGAAGGAGAAGATCATCTCTGAACCCTCAATACGTCTAACCTTGAAGCAGAAGAGCATCTCTGGATCCTCAACACATCAAACCTTGAAGCAGAAGAGCATATCTGAACCCTCAATACGTCTAACCTTGAAGCAGAAGAGCATCTCTGAACCCTCAACACGTCTAACCTTGAAGCAGAAGAGCATCTCTGGATCCTCAACACGTCAAACCTTGAAGCAGAAGAGCATCTCTGAACCCTCAACACGTCTAACCTTGAAGCAGAAGAGCATCTCTGAACCCTCAACACGTCTAACCTTCAAGCAGAAGAGCATCTCTGGATCCTCAACACTTCAAACCTTGAAGCAGAAGAGCATCTCTGAACCCTCAACACGTCTAACCTTGAAGCAGAAGAGCATCTCTGAACACACAACACGTCTAACCTTGAAGCAGAAGAGCATCTCTGAACCCTCACCACGTCTAACCTTGAAGCAAAAGAGCATCTCTGAACCCTTAACATGTCTAACCTTGAAGCAGAAGAGCATCTCTGAACCCTCAACATGTCTAACCTTGAAGCAGAAGAGCATCTCTGAACCCTCAACATGTCTAACCTTGAAGCAGAAGAGCATCTCTGAACCCTCAACATGTCTAACCTTGAAGCAGAAGAGCATCTCTGAACCCTCAACATGTCTAACCTTGAAGCAGAAGAGCATCTCTGAACCCTCAACATGTCTAACCTTGAAGCAGAAGAGCATCTCTGAACCCTCAACATGTCTAACCTTGAAGCAGAAGAGCATCTCTGAACCCTCAACATGTCTAACCTTGAAGCAGAAGAGCATCTCTGAACCCTCAAAATGTCTAACCTTGAAGCAGAAGAGCATCTCTGAACGCACAACACTTCAACCTTGAAGCAGACGGTGTTAATTACTTACAAATTCAGATGTGATTTTTTTGTGGCTCGACCCAGAATCATTTGAGAAAGAACTGTGATGTAGAGAGTTAAACTAGAAGTAACAAATATGTGTACATGCATGCAGAATTTGTAGTCAAGACAAGGACATTAATGAAGCTCATTTGGAAGAAAATGAATTGATTAGAATGTAAGCCACATGGCACAATCATTGATTTGTGTAATTTGTTTAAGACTTCTCAGTCTTCAAATTCAATAAGCATCACCATATGTTCAAGCTATAGCATTGCCTCTCTCTCTCAATTTCAATTCGTTTTTACCTTCAATTTAAAGTACTTTATTGGCATGATTGTGTTTACATACAATATTGCGTTTATACACAGGTAATGACAAAGAAATAGCCTATACAATATTACAACAACAACAACATTAAAATTATGTGCCAAGTAATGAATAAAATACAACAAATAAAATACATATTATAAAAATAGACATTTATCCAGATATTATGAATGCTTGGATAGTATTTGATTATATTAATCAAGACATCAGTTGGTTTCTGAGTGCGTGCAGCTGAAAGATGAATTTTGCTTCAATTGATGGGTAATTTACATTCACATTTAATCATTTAGCAGACGTTTTTATCCAAGCGACAAATGAGGAGAACAATAGAACCAATCAAACCAACAATAGCAACAATATGCAAGTGCTGTGACTAGTCCCAGTTATTCTAGCACAGCACACATATATGCACATATATATATATATATATTAGTAGGAGTTAGATTTAATGGGTCAAAACTGCATCTTCAGCCATTTCTTGAAAGTCTTAGCAGCTCGGGTTGAGTTAGGCACATCATTGTTTTCACCCAATAATATTTGCATTTGATCAGTGTAAAACTGTGGTACAAGGTTAGAAAGTTTGTTGAAGTGTTTCTCTCTCACCTGTGCATTTCCCACTGTGAAGGAGAAAGTGTGTCTCTCCCTGCGTCCCAATGTCCATGCTATCCATCCGAAATAGTATGTGAGATTAGAACAAGTGTGCCCCAAAGCCTAGTATGTTGAAAAGAGTATGTCAAAAGTCCCCGGATGGTCTACTATTTCCGGTAGATTTTGAAAAAGTGGATCCGTGCTCACTATAAAGACTAATATTGCCCACAACCCATTGCACTTTGGAGGAGGATTCGGTTCAGAACTACAAACATGAATACAAAGTGTTAAAACTACAAAACATTGCGGATGTGCGTGACCGACGGTGAGAGGTTTAGATAAAGGTTTGAGTGACTAATAAAAGTTAAACCTGATAAAAATTATAATTAATCTGCAATAAAAATGTGGACTTTTATAAAGATCTGTTTGGCCATTTACTTTTTAAATGCATCATTATGCATTAATATGAGGAGAGTCTGCGCATGAAAGACCCGCGACTGAAGATCGCCAGTGACACAGGCCAGTTTACAGCGACAGGATGCGACAGAGAGCAACCGTTAAAGACGCAATCGTATGACGTGATAGTATGTTCCAAAGCTTGTCTTATCTTTTGCTACAAACACAAAAGTATCTACTTTTTCTTCACAAAAAGAGTACATACTTTTAGGATGTAGTATAAGTAGGTGAATTGGGACGCAGCATCTGTCTCGACCTCACCACTCCTTTGGCAGCCATGCTTTGCAGGGGGCATCTGCCTAGTTCAGCCCAGTATATGTGTTAGTAGGTGTTCTTGAACTCTTAAGATGTTCAGAATTCAGCATGCAGGGATTCTATGGGGTGTTTGTCCCGTTTAGAGTAATCTGCCTTATACAAACCTTGCAGCCATACAGGGCGGTGGGAAAAATAACACTATCAAATACTCTTTCTAACTCACTAAGACTCGTACTCTGATTAAGAAGTGTATGAGTGTTAGTCACATCCATTTAAAACTTTATAAACTAATCACTGGCTTCTAGGTTGGGTTGAGTTCCGGCGGATGGGTGACCTCTAACCCAAAGTATGATGTAGGATGTAGATCCTCTTCTCTTATATCGAAATCCTCCGTCATTTTTCTTTAAAACTTCTCGTTTTAGACTTAACTCATACTAATTCTATACTCTGCGATTCCAGGTTTGTCAATTCTCACCTAAGCTTACGCTACGTCTACGTCATACATCCTACGTCGGGTCAGATTTAACACTTGTGAATGCGAGAACGGCCGTTGCCTGAGACCAGTGATTATAGTTTATAAACTTTTAAATATGGATATTTTTCTTACAAAAACACATCGCTTCGCTTCAGAAGGCCTGTATTAACCCCCTGGAGCCGTATGGATTACTTGATGGATGCACTTTTTGGAGCTTCAAAAACTCTGCCGTTATTTAATGTCGTTACAAAGTTTGGAAGAAGAGCCAGGATATTATTCCAATTGTGTTCGGCTGAAAAAAATTAATAAAAATCAAACACCTAGGATGGCTTGAGGGTGAGTAAACTATGAGATCATTTTCATTTTTGGGTGAACTATCCCTTTAACAACCACCAAAAACACCTAGAAACCGCATGGCAAAATCCTGCCAACTATACGTCTAGACCCTTTTTTCATTCCGCACATAATATGCTAAATAATGAGTTCTTAAGTGTTGTCCGTGTACTTAAATGAATCCTAGAATAAAAAAAAATGAATTGCCCCACCACACACACATTTCTTGTATAACGGAGCTTGACCTTGAATGAGTTAAGGTTAATGAGATATTTGCTCCTGTATAGAATTGACATACATACTGAACATTCTGTGATTCAATAATATGAAAGTGAGTTAGAGCCAATTAACACATTATCTTGTTTGTGATTCTGCATGGAGAAAACGCCTTGTCTGTTGACAGAATGAGAAATCTACTCAATATGCATTATTTCAGAAAGTAACCAACTGTAATTTGCTGTGCCCACACACACACACACACACACACACACACACACACACACACACAAAGTAAGTGGCTGATCTCAGTATGTGGTCCAGCATCAAACCTACAAATCACTCAAAACCTCTGAATGTGGTCCAAAACCCATTCCGGGGCCTTTGCTAAACCCAAGGACATTTTAAAGATGCAATAGACCAAAATCAGCACAAGTGCTCGTCTATGTTTGTGCCAAAGCACCACCACAGTAATTATGGTTCTGGATTGTTTATAAATACGTCACCTTCATCCCATAATTCTTCATTATTCACCCAGCCTGTGCTGCAATAAAAAAGTTTTTTTTTTCTTTTTTTAAACAAATTCTGTGGTTTCCATTTTAATATTTCCTTTTTAATGGTTTAATTAAGTTTTAATAATAAAAAAGTATGTCTAATAAATTGAATTCATACAACTGACCAACCAGGTTGATTGATTGATTGATTTATCATTCTAAAAACTATAATTATGACCATAAATGTCAATAAAAAAATAAAAAAAATAAAAAAAGGATAACTGAGATCATGACAACAATAATAATAATAAACACTGGATAATAAATCACTGGATCACATTCACTAAGCATGCGTACGCACAAATGTGTGCATGAAATGTGCGTACAAACGATTTTAAGAAATCACGATTCACCAAAAATTTCGTAATAATTTTTTTTTTTAAATGTACGGAACTGAAACCACACATACACAGAAATGCACTAACTCTGTACGGCCTTATAGTGTTCAGAACAATGTTAAGAACAAACTCATGTGTGTATGAACGTGTTGTAAAGATTTTTCATGAGAAGTTCTCCTGTGCGTACAAATACAAAATAATACACGCAAATATAAATTGCATGTTTAATGTAGTTTTTGAATAACAATGTACTTTTTATCTCTTTTTTTGTATGTAAGTGAGTGAGCTGAAGAAAGTGGAGTTTCATTACATAGTTTTTCATTGCTAGTTTTTGCCAAGAACGTAATTATGGAGAGAGAAAAGAAAAGCCAGGCACATTCTGATGGAACGAGTTACTCTGAGTTTAGACTTAGGGTTGTGTTACCTTTCTCATAAATAAACAACATGTCCAACTTTTCATACGCATACGCATCAATTATGTTTTTCATGACAGGGAGGAAAAACATGTCTGCATTCAAGAAATACATTCCTATTTAGTTATAAAACAGAGTGGCATAGGTACTGTTTAAGAGTAATACTATGTCATTATGCTGAGTGCTGTTATGAAACGGGCAAATGCAAATTAGTGTTTGTGTAACCGCAACATTTTTATGTCCCATGAGTTCCTTCTTTCTTTCTGCCTCTATATTTTATTTGGTCTACTTTTCAAAGGCATCGCTTCTTGTATTACCTTGTTAAAAGTTGAAACAACATCCTTACAATTATTATTTTTTAAATCGGTGAAATAAAGTGAAATACACAAATCATACAAATATGCACAGTGTAAAAAAATACTTTAAATGTTCTTATAGAAATATAAACACATAAAATATAAATGATTAAAATGTCAAATCCTAAATAAAGTGTATTTGAGATATGCTAGCTATGGGATTAGATTAGATAGGATACATTTTATTTCAAAAGCTTTCCACTATGGTAATTCCATCTTAAATCCTCTAGAACGCATGCATATGGGATGTTAGGAATTGTTAACAGAAAAATTTTATAAACAAGTGGGTGAAAAGTATATTATAAATTACATTGTTCTCCACAGGGCCAAATGTACCAATATTTGACAAAACACCATATTATTTATAAAGAGACCCATCAATACATTTCAACACGAGTCATCTCAAAGAGCTTTAAGGTCCTTGAACCATTTTCAACAAACATAAGATCAACATCATACATTGAACTGCTCTGGTGATTATGCTGCTAAATCACTAAATCATGTTATGACAGCATGAGCCATTATGTCCATAATGCATGTAGTCTTAACAGCAAATATATGGATGGTTCACGGACCACCTGATGTATATTACAGACAAAAATGGCAATAAATGGTTTCAGTCTAAGCGTAGCTGGCATGGGCCCCATGTCCCACGTAGAGACCAGAACATCATAGAGGCGTATGGGTGGGCTCTTTTGATTTGGAGCAGTAAACAACCACTTAACAACCACCCAGACCACGCTATAAACTACCCATCAATGCGTTACTAACCTAGAAGAGTGCCCTAGTAACCCGATATCAACAAAATCCCATCAGAACACAATGTACAAAGCTGTTGCAATGAACCATGAATGCTTTAGACAAAATAGGCTCATTGGAAAAACGTGCCTCTAACTACATGTTTGCAAAACTCCCAAAATGTACCAATGTATACATTTCATGCAGTTTCAAGCTGAAATGAACACTTTTGGCAGTAAAACGCCAACAACAATTCCTTTTAAGGTGTAGTTGTGATCATGATTTAAAATGCTATTTAAAAAATTCCAGGTTTGCTGTGCTTGTTTTTATAGGACTACACATAATGATCATAATAATCATTATAATTATAATTATTATTAAATAAAAATACAAAGACAAAACAATAAAGGAACACGCAATAAGAAATATTAGTATTGTAATATTTCACTTTTAAAAAATGTAGTATTTAAGAAAAATAATATAGCAACACTAATTTTATTTTACATTATCTGTAAAATTACAATACTAATATTTACGGTTGTCTAAATGTTCAATCATTATACCATCAAACTTGCATTTTGATGGAAAACCACAGGAAGCCTTTAAAGCTTCTCTTTTGTTAAGCGCTTCTCGGTACAAGTTTGCGAAGATAGTTTGTGCATCTTGCGTTTGCAAATACACGTTAATGGGACGCAAGCTCAAAGCAGATGCAGAGATGGAGTTCATGTGGAGCAGAATTGAGTGCCGCTGAAAACACAGACGGATCATGAGCTGCTTACGTGTAAGAACAGTGCCACGTTTCACTCTGAAACATGCAGTGCATATGTTTATTTAGTGCGATTTCAGTTTTATTTCAATTAATCGTAGTCTCAGCCCTACTATATAATGACCTCAAAACACTTTTACCATGATTTGTATACTCATACATTTCGCATTTGCATCACATAACCAGCACATTTGTATGGCTTTTACAGCATCGCAGTGCTCGGGTACGAGGGCCTTGAAACACGAGTCAGAATTAAAGAGCTCAAAGACTCGTAGAAACAAGCAAACGGCGACAAGGTTGAATACTAGAATGAGATCGCTAGAGATACACACAGCAGAATACATAAACCACACAGTACATAAAGACGACACCGAACAATGACCAGAAAGAACAGAGGGCTTAAGGGATCATTAACGGAACAAGACACAGGTGTGTAATTCAAATCAGAAACCATGGCAACTAACAATGAACAAGAACTTGGCAGTAACAGTAACAGGGAGAAATACACAAACTAAAATGGCATAGTTGTTTCAGCAATTGTGGTTTTATCTCAAATTTGCATTTTTAACACTATTGGTTACGTTTAAGTCACACTCTAAAAAATGCTGGGTTGCTTCGACCCATGTTTGGGTCAAATATGGACAAACCCAACTTTACATTTTTGGAATTCATTTTGTAAACCCAATGGTTGGGTTCGTCCAGATTTGACCCAAACATGGGTTGAAGCAACCCAGCATTTTTTAGAGAGCAGGTTTATTGTATGTGGTGCATTAGTTTCAAATGTGATAGAGCATTAAAGGATTAGTTCACCCCAAAATGAAAATTTCCTAATAATTTACTCACCCCAATGCCATCCAATATATCCATGTCTTTCTTTCCTCAGTGGGAGAGAAATTATGTTTTTTGAGGAAAACATTTCTGGATTTTTCGTCTAACAATGGACTTCATTGGTTACCATTGTTTTTAAGTCCAAATCAATGCAGTTTCAAAAGTCTTTGAAATGTTTAAACGGGCTGTACGCGATCACAGCTGAAGAAGAGGTTGTTATCTAGCGAAACAATAGGTCATTAAAAAAAAAAAAAATTATAGTCTTTTTACCTTCAATAGTTGGGATTGAGCTGATCAACAAACGGACAGGGAACTACATCATCACGTTGAAAGGTCACGCCGGCACCGGCAATACTATTTGAAATACTAGGCCTATTCATATTCATCAGAATGTTATTCATATACTATTCATATTCATAATCACTGAATACTATTACTATATATATATAATAGCAAACAATACTATTTGAACTATCCTCCTACGTACGGTCGCATTGTAAACAGTGGGGCACTTCTGCCGGCGCCGGTGTGACCTTTCAACGTGATGACGTAATTCCCTGTTTGTTTGTTGATCAGCTCAATCCGAACTATTGAAGGTTATTTAATTTTTTGTATTATTTTTTTTTTAAATGACCTATATTGTTTCGCTAGATAACAACCTCTTCTTCAGCTGTGATCGCGTACAGCCCGTTTAAACACTTCAGAGACTTTTGAAACTGCATTGATTTGGACTTAAAAACGATGGTAACCAATGAAGTCCATTGTTAGACGAAAAATCCAGAAATGTTTTCCTCAAAAAAACATAATTTCTCTCCCACTGAGGAAAGAAAGACATGGATATCTTGGATGGCATTGGGGTGAGTAAATTATTAGGAAATTTTCATTTTGGGGTGAACTAATCCTTTAACACCGCGATACATACAACAACCAACATAATAAAATGTAGCCAGATTCACATTCATATGTTTTGAAAAAAAGCACTAAAAGCACTTTTAGTGCCACTAACTGGACATTTTACTTTGAAAGTGCTGTGAATCCACAAGCACATTTTGCCTATGAGCCTGGGTTGGCTTTAGCACAGTCAATTGTGAAAAGCAAATCATTTAAAATTGAAATAGAAAAGCAAATAGGATATCAGAGAGGACAAAGATATTCCACCTTGAGTCAACATGTCTGTGATATAATCATTCATATTTTGAATGGTCTGACGACAATGTCTACACACATTTGGATGTACGGAGATTCTGGCCCAAAAATCTACACACTTATTTGGCTATCATGTGTTTTGCAGAATCTTTCTTGGAGATTATTTGAATGGGTTGCCAATGTTATGCATTTTGGTCCAATATTGTGCATCATCGAATTCAGATCAATAAAGTGGGTCTATAATACAGCTATCTCTTGATTTGATCTTGAATTCTGCCAACTTTGCTCACTGGACCAGAGAACTTTTTGAGCAATCACTTAAAGCCATGATCACACTAGACTTTGAGCTTGAGAAATTTCTTCAGACAATTTCTTCTTGTAACAAACAAGATATGACGTCACTTTATATGGTGCCTTTTTTAAAAACATAGATTCAACATATACTGTAACAAATAACAATAAATACAAAATGCATTCCTGCAAACCTGAAGCTTTAAAGTTTGTGTTCTTTTTAATTCAGCTAGAAGATCATGTCGTGGCGTAATCAATCTTCTTTTGATCACAAGTCATGTTACATGATACAAGTCAGAGTTCACCAAAATTGAAATCTGGAATGCAGCAAAATGCGAAACAAGCACTTTACTAAAGCAACAATTCTGAGCTGTAATGTCAAAGACAGAAGGCTTTTATCCATTTCACATTTTCAAGAGCTCTCTGATAAAAGGATCAGTCCATTGTACTATAGTAAAATATTAACAATTTGTGTCATTATGGGTATTTGCGTTTTTTCTATTAAATTATTTAAAAATACAATAAAAATGCAATCCATCCATACATAAAATAACATGAATGCATCTTCTATGATGAGCATGTTTTTTTATTTTCTGAATTAAAATAAAGTTATTTTAATAGCATTTAGATGCTATTATATTTTTTTATAATTTGTATTTTATTTTATTATTTTTATTATCTGTTTTCATTTTAATTTTGGTTAAAGTTTAAGTAATTTTGAGTTTGTTATTCTTAATATTGTTTTAGTTTTAGTTTCAGTTAACAATAATTACCTTTGTATAAAAAATATCAGGTTGCTTTAATTACATAGTTCTGGCATGAAACTCTGAATGGTGCAGGCTGATAGGTCTTTGACTTATTGTTATCTACATAGCACAGCTGCTTGGCTGCTGTTGCATCAGCGGCCAATGAGCTTGCTGCTCAAACATTCAAATACTTGGCATTGTTTGCTGTTAACAGTCTGCAGCGCGCTTTCAGAACCCTCCCCCTTCCCCAGCTCCACCTGTATAGATCTGCTACGGGGTTAAATCATGTATGTTACATGTGCAGCAGCAACAGCAGAATGTCTTACATGCTCACAGCAATGTCTGTGAATGTATTTGCAGTAGCAAGTCTCTGTTCTTGCTCTGCAGCAGCAGCAGTGTAGCAGATCGATTCCCTCAAGACCAAATACATTAACATTAACATTGCCATTTCTATTACCATACCAATCTCCCTAGAGTTGTCATGACAAAACTGTCCTAATGTCATAATAATAATAATTAAAAAAAGAATGAAGTTCTTGAAAAGAAAAGCAGTCCTTGGGATTGACCCACCTTGAAACCTCTCATTGAAAAGCTAACTGTGATTGGTTGCTAATTGTCAATCAAACAGGTCCTTCCCATAGACAGTAAAAGAAATGGACACAGCGACCCCATTGGATTCAATGGAGAAAAGTGAAGTAAATTAGAAGCTCTCACTTCCTGATGGCTGAGTGTACTGCGCAGACTCAAACTGAGCTTCACGACTTAGATGTGACGTGAGCAACCCGTCTGTCTTCTAGTGGCTGTGCCAAGAGAAATCTGAATCATTCCCTTCCGAATCTTGCAGAGACGGAGAGTGTGCGTAGGAGGTGTCCATGAGCTAGAAGCAGGATAAACTTTTGCTAAGTATTCTGATTAATTATTTTGTCATTTTGCCTCCACGTCCCCCCGATTGCACGCGAGCTTCTCCTCCTGTCCATACGGTAATCTCTCTACTGTGCGACAGAGAGTCGCGTGGTTATGACGCAATCGTTTTTACAAAAACTGCTTATACGGGGCCATAACGTAAGATACAAGGTAATGGAGCCTTTTATGCATTTTTGTGTTTCTTTAGAAATAAATAATGGACAAATGGAGTCTTTAAACGCCTCAGATGTAAAGTTATTCGCATTCAAAGTGACGCCAAAATGAATGGGAGTCAATGGAATGCTAACAGCAGGTGATGGTCCGCTAATCAATGGCGGCGCCCGGGGAATTACCCCCTTGGTCCTTCCTGACTGAGTGGACAGTAAGATGCAAATTTGACCAGTATTTGCACTGAAAGTCAAAAGCCGAAGTCCATGCAGCCGGATATGAAGCCAAAGTCCACGCATCAGAAATTGCTTGTTACTGTAAATAACCGATTTTCTTGGTATATCATGAATAGAATGTCAGCCAATTGTACTTTGGGAGTAAAAGAATGTCTTTGTTCTGTCTTCATGTTTATTTAAGCATCTTTGCATCCTTTGTGAGGCATCAGCTTCTCCGGTATTCCATTGTTTCGAGCTTGTCTCGGACATGCTTGGGCACAGCGGAGTTCTTTGTGTCTCTTTGATCTTCCATACACTTAAATATTCTTCAGAAGAGCAGAAACTGGCTAAATGTGAAAGAGAAAAGTTCTCTCCAATTCATAGCGCCTTTATTTTTTCTTTCTCTCTTCTTTCATCAGTGTCAGTCTGACAGGATGTTCCAGCTTTAATGTATCAGTCCTTTCCAGAAGACTAAATAAAATATTTAAAGTTATTGTCCCAATTTCAGGCTCAGTTAAGGCCTTTTATTAGGGCCAAATGTAGGGGAAAGGTTGTTTGATCACGGCCCATTTGTGGTCACGGAGTCTTTTGCAGGAGTGAGCTCTGTTGTGACGCGTGGGAATATAAATTGTGCAGGCATAAAAAGTCAATTGGATCAGCGCTTCCAACTCCTCAAAGAGCCGACATCATTACCGGCTTTAAAAACTTCAGCTGCTGTCACTGCAGACTGGTCTGACAGACTGCCAAATTTATTATTTTTTCTCCTTGACAAATAAGCCACAAACAGACCGTCAAAGCACGATTCAATTTGATGGATAACTTGGAACTTTGAAAAATTGATAGCACAAAATGCTAGTCGTTTAGTTTGTGGATGTAGAAAGTGAAGAGTGTAACAGAATCGCATCTCGCATAGCACTAGACTTTTGACTTTGACGTAAAGTATGGCTCACATTTCAGATGGTTCTGGACAGGAACTTCCCACTTTGAAAGTGTGAAGGAATTTTTCAGTTAATCAGAAATATCATTCCTTGTCCTTACAGGAATAACACTTAAATGCTTTTGAAAAACGAAATGTCCCCAAAACTTGGCCAAAAGTTAAAGTCCTTGCACACTGAAAAAGAATCCAGGTCCAGGCACTCAGTAGGATGCAAAAGTTAAAAAGCCTTTATTATTTTATAGGGCTAAAGCATTAAAACACCAACGCGTATCGGCCCACTGGCCTTCATCAGGGTGTTGGTAACAAACAAACAGAATCAAGCCATACTTATAGTTGATTTCAGGTGTGCCACTCTGGCACTTGCAACACAATTTCTTTGCCACTAGAGGCAGTAGTTCAGGTCATGTCTAATACCAAAGGTTAAACCAAACAAGACCTAATGAGACATCTCCAAGTGGAAAAACAGGAGTGACACCACTGCAAACATCCAATGTACTCCACACAATATGCATCAAAAGTCAATAAACCAGTTACACATCATAATTCTTAATTCATAGCCAAGAATCCATATGCGTTGGTGTTTTAATGTTTTAGCCCTATAAAATAATAAAGGCTTTTTAACTTTTGCATCCTACTGAGTGCCTGGACCTGGATTATTTTTTATGAACATTTAACCCTTCCACGAGCACCAGAGGATACAAGGGATACCAGCAGCGCTCCAGTTCCCCTCTGTCTAGTCCTTGCACACTGAGTCAGACATTTTCATATGCGTTTTTCATATTAGTCATCATAAAAAGTCTGATGCATATTAATTAATCAGTTGCGAAAGCAGTGAGGATGATTTTGTTGCCCTCTCTCTTCTTAAAAAGAGAAAAAAAAGAGGAAATATTGGATCCATCCAATCCTGAGATTGCATAGAGATGAAGGGGAGTTAATTTTTATTTCAGACTAAAGGTTCGGAGGCAGTGTGTAAACATGATTGACATGACGTGAGGTCATATTTATTTTTTAACGTGCAAAAATTTCGGACGAGCATTTCGGACTCAGTGTGCAAGGACCTTTAGTGTGTGTTGTGTTGAAATAACAAATGCAGATGGACAAGACTAGACGGCTGTCTAAATATATAACCTCATAACAAGCTGAAGTAATCAAGAAATCCAAATGTGCTTTTAACAGAGAATTATATATATGAAGAACCAATCATATTGGAGATAAATCATGTAATGAATCGTCACCTTTTTAATGCTCCTATTCTATAAAAACTGCTGTACTCTTTTTGTTAGGGGGATTTTTTTCTGAAATTGGTCTGAGATCCTCCAGGCCGTGATTAAAGCATATTCGAAGACATTGTCTGGAGTCTGTCTGATTACTGCTGCTATAGACACTAGAGATCTTACTTCAATTCCCAAGTGAAACTGTTTAGTGGAGCACTTGAGATCTTATTTCCATTCTCAAGTGATAGTGCTTAAGTGGAAGAGACCTTATTCCCACATGATGGTGTTCAAAAGGGGCGAGACGTCGTCCGACTCGAAGAAGGTGTCGAAGAGGAGACGCCTAGTAGAGTATAAATGTGTAAGTTTCGATTAGGAGACGCTTGGGTTTTAAATAGGAGACGCCCCGGGCTCACTTAAGTCAGGTGCGCTAACACAGAAAGAAACCACCTTTTTCTTATATTCTTATATTTACACCTTTTTCAAATTCTTAGAAATTAGACGTTTTCTCATAACGTGCCATTTAGGATCGAGTTGATCTGAAACAAATGAACAGAACCGAACAATAAACTCAAAGTGGCACAGGAGAAAGCGCTTTGTTATCAATTCTTTCAAAAGTAATTTGTGTTTCACTAACATAAAGCAGAATACAGTTCTGTTTATGGACATCTAGGTGCTGAACTCAGGAAATATGTGAAAACACACTATTTATCAACATAATATTTTGCAACATAAGCATGAAATACTAGAGCAAACTACTCATTGTTTGAAATAAGACATCTGGAGTTTGGTTCACACATCTGGAGTTTGGTGCACACACACAGTGACGAAATCCAGAAGATTTAAGCAGGTTAAAGCTACAGTTTAGGGGTTAGGAATCAGGTCCATATAGATTAATTACCATCTGAAAGAAAATGTGGATTTGTTTAAGATACAATTACCATTTTGCAATTTTAAGGTTTTGTTAAAGGAAATATTCAACATAATTACCCAGAAATCACTTTTATTTATGCATAGACCTTATGTGCCAGAGAAACAAGCAACATCTTTAGAATTTTGTGTTTGAAGTTCCATTTTTGCGGTAGCTCTGTGTATACATGACATCACTATTGAAAAGCAATTATCTGGTCAAGTGGATTTACTTATTGTAGAGTTAATGAAAGTTATCATAAGCATTGTAATGTTTAAAGAGGATGTCATAACAAATGTCAGTAGACCGGGAACTTTTTAAAACGCGCAGTTCATAAATCTGTAAGAAGACAGAACACAACGAGCGCAGTAGTGTTGAAAAGGGGCGGGGCTTTCGGTTCCGGAAGTAAAAACTCCATTCATTGTCTCAAAGGGGAAATGGATTTTAAACGATAACTTATAAACCTTTAAATACAGACCTACTGTGAGCTACGAGGTTGTCAATCCATGGTATATTCTTTTGTTGTAGCCATCTGTTAACATTATCTAAGCATTCTTTTAAAATAGTATTAAACAGTTACATTTGTGGTAAAAAAAACGACATTACCCATGGAGCCAGGGTCTGAAATTAACTTTTTCACCCACCGGCCAATTGGTGGACAGTTCAATACAGTACAAAGATCATGTAGGATGTTAGCAATGTCTATAGCAATGTCTTTTCTGTTAACCAAATGCTTTTGTAATGTTCGCTTGCTTGTTCTTGTTGTTCAATGCAAGTGAACAAGTGCGCCATTATTTGTTGCGTAGTGGCGGTCATGTTCAAGTAAGCCAGAAATGCGCAGATTCTGCACAATACGCTGTAGGTTTTATATATCATGAGTTGAGTATTTGTGCTAAATCCGCGCAGATTTGGCTACACGAACTTCCCCAGCAAAGCGAGTAAACATAGTAACACGCCAGATAGGCTAGTGATTTGACAGCGTTACCCGACAGCAAATTGACAGCATTTAATTTCAAACCCTGCATGGAGCTGTACAGAAAAATTTACCAATAAGGAAGTCGCTGCGAGCAAACCGTGCCACAAAGATAATAAAGATAATAGTTTCTAAAGATAATAATCTAAAACTTTAAATGACTACATTTATTTTTCACCATCATTTTTAATTTGATTGATGTTTTCAATGCTTCATGGGATTGTAGTTCTTTCCTTCACTAAAGGCGTTACACAAGCCGCATTTCCATTACCCTTCAAATTGCGCGAATTGAAATTGCGAATTGGAAATACGCTCAATGGAAACACGTCAATTTCGCAAAAACTCCCATTTATCGCAAAAAAGTTTTTATGCTCGCATGAGGTGGTTTTTCAGGCAATTTGAAAAAGGAATATTTCGCAAAACTGCAATGGAAACAGTTTTTGCGCATTTACAGGTCACCTGACTTATGGGCCTTTCACACAGGACGCGGTATGCGCGGCGCTTGCCGCTGGGTTCTGCGTTGCCCTTCAGATACAACGCGATTTGCGCTGAGCTATGACGTAGGCGGAGTTTTAAAAACTTTTAGCGGGAGCTCTATTACGTCTGTTTTTGTTTCTTAGTTTCAGGTTTAATGTTTGAATAAATGTTTTATTCTAAAAAAAGAGCTGACTTCATGATTCTTGTTTTAATTCAGATATACAATTTTGCCGTTCATCCATTTTGAATTCCGTCCTTGTTTGGATCCCCCGATTCTATTGGCCGCGCTGGTAATCGTCACAGAGCGCAGCGGCAAAAGTTGAACTATTTTGAACTTTGACCGCGGCATGCGCTTGAGCACGCCAATGATGCGCACCGCTGCGCTTGCGCTTTGGTCGACGCAGCAACAAAACGTCCTTGCGCGGCGCAAGCCATTGAAATGAATGGGTTTTATAGCGCGACGCCGCGCATACCGCGTCCTGTGTGAAAGGCCCATTAGAAGGCACGGTGTGTTTGGACAGAATACGAGACAGAGTTCTTTATTAAATTCATAAAAGACAAAAGAATTACAGAAATACTGGATTCTAAACCTCATAGAGGTGCCACAATCAAGACCTCGGAGCAGAAAGAGTGAGAAACACCCAGAAACACCTCATATGTGCGGTAAGTAAGGGTCTTTCCTTGCCATTAATGCTTGGATAACACGCCTACGTTTCCTTCCATTAATAATAATAATGGTTAGTGCAGTGGCTGTGATATATATAAACCTACCAACGTCCGTTGCCATGATTTTGGGAATGACTGATCGCGAGAGGAAAAAATTACGCTGTAGTCGCATAACATCGGTTAATGGAAACGCCGTCATTTCGCATTAGTTTGTTATCGATATAAAAAAAGAAAAAAAGAAAAATCGCAAAAGTTTTGCGCAAATCTGTAATGGAAACGCGCCTACAGTCTTGTCCCTTTGTTATTTTGTATGATTTTCAAATACTGTTGCTTAAGATAAAAGTTTGTAATGTTGTAATTGCCCTCATAGCTGACTGGCTTGGTTCATGGCTTATAGCGCTTATAATGAAGACTTTAATGAATGAATGGAAAAACAATAGTGTGACACAAGCATGCTGCTGTAGTTACGTCGTTGCTTCTCTGGTGTGAGCCATGGTGTGAATCAGGCCTCATGTGATAAGGGATAAGAGGAAGCCTTTTGATATCATAAAATTACACATGGCCACTTTGAGATTAAACACGGAATTTCCCCAATAAATGATAGACATTTGTGTTTTGTCTTTATTTGAAGAGATTTATATTACACAGCAGGGTGTTTTGCAGTCTTCCACGGTTTTGACGGAGCGAGACCAATGCAGTGACAGCTGATAGATATGAATGAAAACACAGATACCCCATTGTGCCGGGCCTTTGCCGTGCTCTCTATTAGCCCTTCAGCAAATTGGATTCTTTATAGCCTCAGTAACAGGCTGAGAGAGCTGGATCTGAGTCTCAGCGTTATAATATGGTTTCCAATTCATTTTCATTACTCTGCAGCCTGCGAGAATGTATACTGGCAAGCTATACCTCAGAAGAGAATGTTTGCTTCTACGTGTGAAATTAATTCTTCGGGGCATCCAAGAATGTCTGTGGATTTGGTGGATTTTCATGCCACGAATAATCGCCCACCTCTATAATTTGGATATAAAAATAAAGACATAATTGTAATCCTCGGGTCAGGAAATGAAAGGATGGCTTCTGCTAATTTCTTTATATGGAGCCACTTAAAGAATTAATAGTCATAGAGCTGAGGGAATAGAACAGTACATTTGTTTGGTACAGCCATCATGAAATTACCACCCTCTCATCCAGTGATATTTTGAGCTAGCAGGGAAATACTGATTCAAACGTTGTTTCGTTGAAAGCATCTTCTGTAATACATGATGTGTTCTGACATGAGAGGAGTTTGATCAGAGCTGATAATCAGAGTACAAGACAAATCGAGCACAAACAAATGTGGAAAAATTTCCAGTTTTATCTAGAGTGAAATCTCTGTAATACACATCAGCGGGTGTTTGATTAGAGATGAAATAATCCAAGAAAAAATATGATGTATTAGTGATGCTTGCCGGGGCTCAGAATTGAGTTTAGTCCAAAGAAAATATTTATGGACAAATATGACTGAGACTTGAGGGTGGGTTATTTTTCCGTTGGATAGTATGAAACCACCCAGGACATCCTTAGGAACTAGCAATGCCTTAATACTCATGCAACACTCTGGCAATGACCTAGTGTCCTGTCCGTAAGTGAATTGTATTGTGACTGCTAAATTGAAAGAGCAAGTCAGAAATGTTGAAATGGTGTAATGTGTGGAGAACTGAAGTGAATAAGTAAATATCTTTTTTTATTATTATTATATTTATAATTATACACTTAGAAAAAAGTTTAAATGGGGTTCTATATAAGAACCCTTTATGCCAAACAGATTCTATATAAGTGTAAATGTCTTAATATTAACTGATTGCATAGTACTATCATGTTTTTTTTTGTTTTTTGTTTTTTTTGTGTGTGTGTGTGTGTGTGTGTGTGTGTGTGTGTGTGTGTGTGTGTGTGTGTGTGTGTGTGTGTGTGTGTGTGTGTGAAAAATTTGTTTATGAAGCTTTAATTCATAACATGTTATTACATTTACATATGATTAAAAAATAGATTAAAACTAAATCCATAAAATTATCCCATGAATGGGAACACATACAAGTTTCTCTATATGAAGCGCCTGAGAGAGAAAACCCTTTAAAGTTCTATATAGAACCTTTTCTTCTAAGAATTTAATGTATTTAAAATATCTTCATTTATAGTAGCTTTAAATATTTATTACACTATATTTTTATTTCGGTTGAACTTCATTTATGTGCACATAAATGAACTAAATGACAGTATGTGCACATTTGTGTACTTACCCAAGAAAGTACTGGGTAATATAAGGAAACTACATAAGATTTAGGGTTAGGTTTAGGGTTATTACCTAGTTATTACCCAGTTATTATAATTACTATAACAAGCACATAGTAAGTGCATGCGGTGCCTGTAAATAAAAGTGCTACCTGTATTTCTTATTTTTCTTCTCCTTCTTAGCTCATTTGTCACTATAAATTAATCAATTATTATTTAAAAATGTTTACATTATTTTATATGTATACTTATTTATATTTACATTTAAATTACATGAAATTTACACAATGGCTTGAATACACTTCTCAGCTTGTTTCTAATTTTTTTAATTATTAAAGTAAAAAACTAATCTTTGAGTTTCAAGTTTTTCAAGTATACTTTATACAGTATGTATAGATAAATGGAATGTATACATTTGCACTTTATGTTGCCTTCAAAATTGTGTTACAGTTCATGTTATGCTTAGCTTTAGTATAAATCATAATCTTCCCTAATGCGTTCATGATTTTAGCACACCTCACCTGACGAATGAACAATTTAATCTCTATAATTTTGAATTTCCACACATAAAGTTCATACACATAAATACAAAAAGAGAAGTGGGAACGGCCTGCTTCCTCAGATGGAGCTATAAAATGAAATGCTATCAACTGTATTATCAGCTGTGTAATTACGTTTGTGGGTAATTCATTCTCAAGGTGACGGTATTCTACTATGTATAATTACAATCAGGGCCAAGTTCCAGGCAGAGCAAAAGTACCTAATTAGCAGTATATCAAAAAAGCGTGAATTATGGAAGCATCAAGCGTCTTGGTTTAATAAGAATGCTGGAATAAACTTCCTAAAGTATGAGGTCAGTGTTCATCCTCAAACATCGTCATGTTTGGTTGTATGTTTTCATATCTTTTATTTAAAACATTTCTTAGTCCTGGTTTTGTCATGTGGTTCCCCTGCCCTCATGTGATCATGTCATGTGCTTCTCTTGTCTAATGTGTCATGTTCTGATTGGTTGTTTTGGTAATGTGTTTCTCAGTTCTGTTTTCTCATTGGTTCATTATCTCATTGCTTTCAGGTGTGTATTGTTTAGTCATTAGTCATTGTGTATTTAAGCCCTCTTGTTTGCCTAGTTACCCTTGGCATGGTGTATCTGCTGTTTGTCAGGTCACGGTCAGGGTCAGGGTCAGGGTCAGGGTCAGGGTCAGGGTCAAGCTCAAGCTCAAGGTCAAGGTCAAGGTCAAGTCATCCCCACTTTGGATTATGTTCAATGAAGCTGCACATGGGTCCGTCAAACTTAGACTGATTGTTGCTTTACAAATATTCAAAACATTTATTGCAGTGTAAATAGCAGGTTTTCCTATTACATTACGAATATGCACGTGTACACACTAAAAACTATAGTTTAGAGTGCATATTAAATTACATAAATTGAAATAGTCAGAGTAGTATGGTTGTATGCTATTCCAAGCACAGCTAAAAGACAGGAGGTGTTACATTAAGAAGTGTATTTTGGGAAAATGTGTCACCAGTAAAATGTTGTTAAAGGGATGTTTTGGGAATAAAGGTTAGGATTTCTCTTTATGTGACTCATGTGCAAGTCATCTCAGAATGGGAGGTCTGTTGAGAGTGGTGGTTTGCCAGTGCCGGAACTTTCATCCTTTTTTTAAACGATAAAGCGCACAGCAATCCTATAATTTGTTACCACTGAAATATAGTGATTTTATCCCTTGAGGCGGGTTTCTTATTTTTCTTGCTGTCGTTAAAAAGGCCAGGCTGCTTTTTGTGTGATTGCATGATCAGTTTCCCACTCTTCATGCAAGAGGCATGTTCTCCAAACCACAGAGATCTTCAGTTCTAGCTGTAGCAAAGCCAAACACAAGACTCGCCATTTCCAAAGCCAGTCCAAAGCATGTTCGCAAGTGGCAATTAAAGTAAAGTTGACACATCAAGTCTCTTTTGACAGGACATTGAAATAATTTAATTTATGATTGACGTGACTTGCATTGTTCAATCAGGGTGAGTTCATTTCAACTCTTGTGAAGGCAACACAAATTAGTTTTAATTAACCAAGCCGATTACAAACATAATAGAAACGCTTGACTAAATGTCCAATCATTTAGACAGAAACTGTCCAAAGGCAAATCTATAACAGTTTTTCTAAATTGCTTGCGTTCATTGTTCAAAAAGAATCTAAAATGCTTCGAATGTCAGTTTTTATAGTAAAATCAATTTTCTTAACATCAAAATCTCAAAAGAGACAATTTTCAGACAATCTTTTAGGCTTAACATTTTTTGTATCATTAAATGTGATTATGTACTATCATTTGTACTTGAGACCTTGAAAAAAAAAACTATTTGATTTTGTTCTGTGTAATTCAATATGAATTTGACTATGAGAAAACGTGAGAATTTCAAATAATGAAATTAACAACTTTTATAAACAATTTATTTTGTGTAGTAATAATTAAACAAGTAGTAGTCTATTTTATGTATTTTAATGTTTTAACCTCAACTAAGTCACCATTTCAATTCTAAAATCTCTAAGGCTTTCTCATAGAATGTTTTAGAAAATATTAAAAAAACAGCCCATCCATCATACATTTCGGAGGCTAAATAAGCAATCCATTCCATATATCATCCTTAGGCAAAGAAAGAACACCTTCAATTTGTAGAGAGCTATGATTTTTCTTCCTACCTTGAAGCTTGGTGATATCTTCCAAAAGTGTCTGTGATGTAATACATCAATCAGCATTATTATTTTATCTACGCATGCACGGAACATTAACACACACAAATCCGCAGTGTTTAGTTAGACATGTCAAAGGAGTGGCTTTGATGCAGTGAGACGACTTTGATATGCACACTCCTTGAAAGTTACCTTGGATGAGGCGCTTACATTCTTCCCACGAACACAAATCTCTTGACTTTAGGTCTCCACAAACATCGCCTTTGTACGCTCTGCCTCCCATTTATCTAGAGACAAGACAACAAAAAGCTCCTCCTGTCTTCAAACTTTCATCTGCAGAACTTCAAAGAGGCTCATACCTGAGACACGGTAGAGGTAGACTGATCATCAAAGTGTAGAATACGCCTCTAGTAGTGTGTGTGCCTGGTTATCTGATCTGAAGAATGGTTGTTACTGCCATGAGAGCCTGTCATCGATAGAAGTGGGGAGTCTGATGTCACTAATCTCAGAGGCCTCATCAGTTTCTGATTATTGATTATAAACCTCAGAAAACCTGAACTGCATACATTGCACTACATTTGTTCATATTTTGTGAGATTTACACTTTTAGATTTCGCATGACGGCACTTATCGGTAAGAATCACTGAATTATTCACCTCATCCAGCACTCTTTTTGTCTTTAAAGGTATCCCGTAACTATTTCGATGTGAGACACTGCAAATAATTCAGTCACAGTATGCGATTAGAACGAATCCAACTTAATCACGACCAAATTCAGACCTTTTCCCAAACCCCTTTGTCCGATTAGGTATGAAATAATCGATTAAAAGTGAATCTAGTCTCACTAGCTCTGATTCTAAACAGCTTACAGAAAACACACAACATGACTGTGGAAAAAAAAGAGGAGACTGTTTTTGTTGGCTATTACATATTTGTATTATTAATTATTATTACACGGCTCTGTGGAATACTTGATGCTGATTGGTCAATCGCGCCATCCAGCGGTAAGTTATTCCCAGAAAACAAACGCTCAAAACGGATAACACAGACTCATCCGGGTCACTGAAGGCTATTCGCCTGCTAGGAACGTTTTTTCTTTGTGGAAGTTTTGCGTTTGGTGAGCTAATAAAATATTAAAACTCAGTCGAATCAATATTTTGTGTACAGCTATTTACATTTACATGTATGGATTTGGCAGATGCTTTTATCCAAAGCGACTTACATTGCATTTCAAGGTAGAGCCCTGCACGGGCCAAAAAATCCAGCCCTAACCCGGCCCTGGCCCGTAGTGTTCAAGCCCTAACCCGGCCCTGGCCCGAGACCAATATCAATGTCACTTTAAGCTCTCTCTGTTGCGCGCTGTCTCTACTACACGCTCACACATACACACACACGCTACTAAGAGGTAAACTTTTATTATAGGCCTCAAATATACATAACTACCACCACCGACAATTATGCCCACAAATATTAATACAGACTGTCCATTACAGAGAAGCATAAGCATGCAGTAGAGAATATTAGGCTATATAGCCAAATGTGATCCAGCAGTAAATAAAGATTTACCTTTTTTTTTTTTTTTATGTTAATAACTTTACTGAAGAACAAAGTTTCAAAGAACTCTTCTCCAACTGGCTAACGTTAAATAAAAATATAATAAATAAAAAAATCTGTTGAACTGAGTAGGCTACATTGTGTGTTGGTCATAATTCGCTGTTTATTCGCGAGTGTTGTGAAGAAAAAGAATAGCATCCACTGTTGAAGGCTTCAGGCTCATTGTTTGTTGTGGTAATCAAATCAAAACTCTTTCAAAATGCAGCTTTTCCTGAAGCATTGGGAACTTTTAGTAAATCCCCGCTCCAGCTTCTCCCTGATGCTCTGCATGGTCAACTGTCACCTAATGCATTGCACGCGCGTTGCGTAATCGCATATTGCGTTGCATATTTATAATATTATCAATATAACAATATTTCATACAGTAGCCCGCGCTCTGTGTGTATATTATGGGCACGATGAAAGGAGAGAAGCTAAATGAGCCCGAGTCCGACCCGAGCCCGATCTGTAAAAATAAATAAAAATGGCCCAGGCCCGGCCCGAATGGACTCAGCATGACGGGCTTTGTCGGGTCCCGACGCGCTTGCAGACCTCTAGTTCAAGGTACACATTTACATTATTTAATTATGCCATCCAGTATCGTGGACTCGCTCTCTCTTGTCTCACACAAACACAGCGGCGGCCATTTTGTGACTATTGTTTTGTACACTGTTGGATTATCAGATACAAACAGGTACGATTTTAAAACAGTTTAATCTGAAATCAATATATCTTATCCCAATAGTTATTTATGTGGCGAAATGCTGTGTAATAAGTGATATGAATGACTGTATACCGTATCTCTTAAATGTCCGTTTAGTTTGAACTTGCCGCGCTGCGACTGCTCTCTCTCCGCGGAAGCTTTGCGTTCAAAGACCTAATCAAAAATTTCAACTCAGATCAATAGTTCGTGTCTAATTATTTACTTTTGTGGCAAGTAGTCGTGTAAGAAGCGGGCTAATGTACATCCAGCCAGTGGTTCTCTCAAAATAAACCCTTCATGCTGATCAAGACCTCCATTATCCCTTACTTAATCACTTGCATGAATAGTTATAGTTTCATAATTGTTTAACTTCTTACATTTTATTGAAAAGACTTTAATTAGTCTGTAATGTATAGTTTTGTAATGCAGATATGTTACAGAATTGCTTTGGATTTTTGATTTCAAATTAATGTCTGCAAATTAGTGTCAATAAACTGCAGGTCTCTGAAAACTTGTGATAATTTACCCTGAGTGAAGTTTGGAACATACCCAGCTATTATAGGTCATGTGTTTATTGGGCAATAATGGTGAAAATGTTAAATAGACTTAGTTATAAGTCTATACAGAAAATGGCTTTCAAAAATAAACCTATCCTGAGAAATATTAAATTGAGGAAAAAGGGTGACAATTAGTCCCAATATGGAATTTTACGAAGCTTTAATAAAAATATATTTTTTAAATCAGACAGATCTGCTGAATAGCAGTCATGACTCATCGCTCACACATGCTTGTCTGTGGACCTATAATATCAGTAACAATATAAAAGCAGCTTTCCTGCAACCGTCAGATATTTCTGGTTGAGAGCACAGCATGTGACCTTTGTAGCAGCGCAGACAGCTGCGCTGAGGTTTTTTACTCCATATGTTGAGATCATTAATCAAGTGCTGAATGATGCTCTATATTATGAACATGAAATGATGCATATCACATTAAATGTCATTTAGATTCATGTTTTTCTGCTGACATGCTCTTAGGCACAGGTCATTAATCCCGTGACTATTGCAGGTCATTAGTTATCAGACCGCAAATTTAACAAGGCGTTCTGTTTTGCTGAAAATCACAGGTTTCTCAGCTTACCGGTCTCATTCATATTACTATCAGACATATGGCTTCAGGTGTTAGGTGTTAGGCTAGTGTAGAAAAACACACACACATGCCATTTCTTCTCACCGAGGTAATATCTGTGTGCTTTGCTTAAGGGGAGAATCATGGAAAATGTTTGCTATCCAGTCTTGTTTAATATTAGATAAATTACTACAATATTAATGTCACTTCGGGTGATTTAAAATCTTTTTCAGCCAGACATACTGTATGAGATTCGGTATAACTAGAAAATAAACCACTGTTTTAAGCTATATGTTTCATCCAAGGTGTTTTTTTTGTTTTTTTTTGTTTTTTTTTTAAATTCTGACTACCAGTCCTGTACTGTGGTAGTGGTTGAAGCCATGATTACTAATTCGTTTCTAACATACTTTTCTTCATTGGTGTCTCAAGAGGTAGCCAACAGAAGTGTAGCCATAGACTTGTATTGTAACTGTCAACTACCCATTTATCAAAAATCTAAATTACTTCATGATAAAATAATGATTATATGTAGCATTCACAAGAATAGTTGAAAAAATAAAATAATCAATAACCTAAGTAATAAGGCAATATAAAATGTATCTAGTTATTATTAACTTGAAAACATTATGCAATACAACTTTAGAAAATACTTAAAATGTGTAAATGTAGTCAAAATGTATTCTTAAATATTCAAAAAATATTCACAAATTTGGTTTTAACTCTAACATGCAAACTCTCTAACATTTCATAGAGTATTAGGTATTTTACATGTTTTATTTTGATTGAAGAACAAATACTTGCATGGAGTGCCACAAGTACCAATATCAGGTCCAATTGCTTTTCGAGTCTTTGAATATTAGAAAACCTTGCTGGTGGTATTTGATCAAGGCCTGCCTTGTGCCCAGATCACAGACTCTTCTGTTTGATCTACAGACGTCTGTATCCTCTACTATTCTTGTAATGGCCCTCTGTACTCTGTTACTGCTTTAGCTCAATAATCAGCTTAGTCTCAGTCAAGAGGCTGCTCACGGTTCATTGACTGACAATTTAATGCATTCCGCACACAAAAAAAAAGTCAAGTTAATCGAAATCACCAGTCATAATCTGATTGCTACTGTACGCAAGTTTGGGTTTACAAAGTAATAAATTGCAAGAACAAGTGCCTCAGAGGAGTTTGAGAAGCTTGAAATGATTGTAGTATCAGATTATTGTACGTATATCTTTACAAGGCTGTATCACTCATTGAATCCATAATGTATGTTTGGTCCCTTGTTGAATTCATGACTCAGATGTTATACCTGACATTTGTGATGTAATGAGTTCAATATTATGTTTTAGAGACATCTTGCAATAGCTTGGCACTGGTGGGCTGCTATATTACCTGACCTTCTACAGAAGGAGGGAATATGGGACAGGTCAAAAGTGCACTTTGATACAGTGAATATGAATTATGCCTCGTGTAGGTCAGAGTAATTATGGCAATATTACCATTTCATATTAGCTTAAAGGGTGGGAAAGGGTGCCGTGTCCTTGCACGGACATATTGGTATTACATACTGTACCACACAGAGCTCTAACCTGAATTTTCTTGATTTATTTATAGTAGAAACCTGAGCACTCTAATGTAATACTAAGTAGGTGGTATGCTTTTATCCAGAGTGACTTACACATATCTTTAACACTGACTGCGAAAACTTAAGGGCTCTATCCACCTTACTTTGCAATGCAGACTCTAAAGCTAAATAACTAGAAGAACAAAGTGCAGTAAACGGTAAAACTATTAGTGCTACAAAACAGTGTCTTTATAATTACGGCAATACATTAAAATACCAGTTTGCAATATAAAGCAGAATAACAGACTGTTAATAACTGGAAGTGGATGACAACGTAAGCCTTCACACATTCAATTTACAAATGGCCACGCCCGCTCTTCTGTGAAAAATAATCTGGATATTAACAGTATTAACATGATATTAGTCGTATATATCATTGTTCATACATAAGATGTAGCTCTAACACATCATAATTACTTTATGACACTCATAGAAAATCAACATATGGAAAGCTTCTGAAACACAATTAATGTTCAAATTTTATGTACATTAGATTTAGTCATGAGAAGAGTTCAAATGACTTGAATCTATCTGGATGTCATATATAAATAGATTTGCTACTAAAAGGTATATTGTGTATTGTATTGGAGTAACCTTTGTCTCCAACCTGCCGTAAAAGGATTTGCAAAGATTCGTACATCCTTAAAGTTAAAGAGGGTAAAATTGTTGGAGCCACTATAGAAGAAGGTGAAATCGGTCCTGGTGAATTCTTGCTAGACCTGCTGGGAGCCGAGATATCGGAGGAAAGGCGTACAGATGAGGAGCTGGAGGTGTGAGGGCGAACCAGAGAGGACAGTGGTTTGTCTCCTCGGAGGCTAACAGATCCACTTCTGCTCTGCCGTACCTCGGCCATATGCACTCCACTACTTGTGGATGGAGTTGCTATTCCCCTGGCCTCAGCCCCTGCCTCGACAAGATGTCTGCCCTATAGCAGAACTAGCTAAGGTGTATGATATGAAGGATTTTGGAATATACGACAATTCAATTTGGGCTTCATAGCAAAAACAGACCTGAAGCTCATTCTTTGTCATTTTGTAGAAGTAGAATTTAAAAAGCTGTATTTTTCGCAGTTAATTAAGAGACGATAAATCACCACGCAGACCAAAGTGATTTGAGTGCACCTGGCACTCTAATTATAGCCTCACAACACCTAACTCAAACTTCCCAGGAGGTCCTGAACACACCATGTGATATCAAGATACAATTTTATGATGTGATAGTATGTCCAATACTGCAAACTCAAAGTATGTACTTTCCCATCACCATCGGCATTATTTTAGTGCATAGTACAGGTCTCTGAAGCAACCAAACACACTACAGCTGTGTCTGAAATTGCCCTATAGCCCCTCATTCTGTGGATGCCATATAGTCCACTGTTTGGAAAAAGTATGGATATTAAGTATCTACAAGGGGTGGGGAAAAAGGGGACTGTATTATCCCTCTCAAAATAAGTAACTTTAGCCAGTCTGTATTTTCGGTCAAAGCTGCAAGGGAATGGAACTCCGTCCCATCAACAATTAGACGATTACATGCTTTTGGCTCTTTTCAGTCTCATCTTAAAAAATGGTTACTGACAATTCAGCACTGTCAACATTAGTATTGTATTCTTGCCAATAGACTTCTTTGTACTAATTGTTCTTGGCTATGTTGCTCTCTTCTGTTGCCATCTTTCTCTTTCTCTTTTTCTTTCCTTTCTCTCATGTTTACTTTGTTTTAGATAATTCACGTTTATTTTGTATTTTAATAGTGATTTCTCTGGTTGTGTGTGAATTATTATTTTTTTATTTTATTACTATTATTAATTTCTTTATTTTTTTTTCTCATATGATGTGTGTGATGCTCTGTCTCTGTTTTAGGGTGACCTTTTAACATTCTGTCAAGGGTCTACAAATGAAAAATAGCCTTTTGGGCTAATTCTGGCACGTTTACATTTATGTTTATTAATGTGCATTGCCCCTGTAAATAAATAAACAAAAAAATAAAACAAAACAAAAAAGTATAAATTTTACTCAATTAAAACCGTTGAAGGAACATAGCAAAAATAAAAATGTGAGTGGAGGTTTTGTTTTGTTCAAGTATTTTTTAATCATTTTCTTTACGCAAACTTAATCAATTCTATAAACTGTTTTGTCAGACAGAACCAGAAAGGTTTTGTTGACATAATTTAATGGTACTATTAAAGTCAAAATACATTTGTAAGGAGTAGAAGTGCTTTGTTAACTAAAAGTACAAGTATTCCATTTAAACTGCACTTGAATAAAGTACAAATCCCCACAAAGAGTATAGCAATCAACTATAATTACACAAGTGTTTTACACTTCTGACAACAGACAAGGACTTGCGAGGTTTTAAAACTTTAACCTTACTTAAAAAAAAAAAGGTTTAAATCGAGGGTTTCACTTTATTTTGATCGTTCCTTTAACACATTATGTTGACTACAAGTAACGTTGCACCTACATGTCGACTAACTCTCATTAGAGTATTAGTAGAGTATTAGTAGACTGGTAGGGTTAGGTG
Source organism: Leuciscus leuciscus (assembly GCF_965113295.1). Lineage (NCBI taxonomy): Eukaryota > Metazoa > Chordata > Actinopteri > Cypriniformes > Leuciscidae > Leuciscus > Leuciscus leuciscus. The sequence continues at coordinate 6,901,111 of NC_138723.1, forward strand.
TTAGAATAAGTTGACATGTAGTTGGAAAGTTACTTATAGTCAGTATAATGTCTGCTGAGGAGCCTCACAATAAAGAGTTATCAGATATTAAGCAGACAGTCTACTAATACTCTAATGACAGTTAGTTGACATGTAGTTACTTATAGTTAGTAAAACATCTAAAGTGGACCATCAAAATAAAGTTTTACCAAATTTAGTGTACGTTTAGCGGTTCAGGCTGAATTTTGCAAGGGATTAATAATTAGGATCAAAGGTTTAGAGCAAACCCTAGCCTGAGTGAGAAATATCAATACTCATGCAAGCACTGTAATCAGTGTGGCACATTCTAACTACACTTACACAATTTAGTTTCAGGTTTAAAAAAAACAACACTCTGATCAATTCACCCACTGCTCTTACAATCACTAGGATCTTGTTGTAGTAACAGCATGAGTCCAGTGAGATCAATAGAGTTAAGCCATGCCGATGTACTCCATGTGCCTGTCTCTCTGACTGACATCTGATGATTTTGGCTGCAGCCTGCTGACCTTTTCTGATGGTATGGGTCTAATCAATAACCACAAGTCTAGCATTTCAATAATTACGCAGTCCTGCCCGATTGAACCACCAGTGATGCCTCATTCTGAAGAGCCTAAGGGTACGTACACATGACAACGATATGCTTAAAACCGAGATGTTTTTCCTTTGGGTTTTCCGCGTACAGACGACACCATTGTCAAAACGGTCCCCATTCACACGGATCCGCGACTAAAAACGCTGTATTCTTCTGCCAGACCAGTAGGTGGCAAAGAAACACTATAGACTGAACATGTGATATGCCAGCCGATCTCATCCCAAGGCGTCATATACTTGACGCTTTTGACATTTCGTCTACATCCAACGCACATGGCACCCTTTAGCGTCAATATGAGACACAGATAGATATGGGCCAGAAGGCGCCTCCTAGCGGTCTAACCCTAACCCTACCCCAGACCTAAACCTACCCATAACCGAACAAAGCTCTGTGCATGTCATATTGACGCTAAAGGGTGCCATGTGCGTTGGATGTAGACGAAATGTCAAAAGTGTCAGTATATGACGCCCTAGGATGAGAATGCGTTGGATATGCATGTGCATGACATCATCGTCTCCAGAGATTCATGTTTTTGTTGTTTACACGGAGACAGTTTTCAAGAACTTGCACTTTGAAACCCGTGTTCAAAACTTTGAGTTTTCGGGAGGCCAAAACATTTGAAGTTTTTAGTTGAAAACGGTGTCGTTTAAACAGTCCCTAACACCATCAGACCAAATATCCCAGCTGTAGGAAACAGTCGGGGTCACAGACTGTTGGGCTGGTGATTTTATTAGTGGTGCTTGCTAAAAGCACATGGATGATACTTCAAATTGTGCGCCTGTTGAGATAAAGTGTGCTATTACTTTCTACACTGTAAAAAAAAAATTTCATCCCCAAGTCAAAAATTTCAAGTGACCGATAACATCTAAATTTTTCAATTAGTCTGACGTATTATTTCTCATTGAGCCAATGTTAACAGACTATTGCAACAAGAATTTCACTTGGACCAATTGAAAAATGTAGATGTTATCGGTCACTTGAAATTTTTGATTTGGGAGGGTTAGAATTTTTTTACAGTGTAAGCTAATTTATTTTCTCGTAGTAGACGATAAAACAAGCAACAAATGCTTAGACTTTAGCCATATCCAGTGACCAGAATATCATAGACTGATTTGGGCCAGTATATGCAGTAACCCAGACCACTCTAGCAACCGGAATACTTAAAAGACACATATCAACACCTTGGCAACCACTTACAACACTGAAACACACATGATGTGTGGTACGAGTTAGGCCAGAAATATAATTTGTGCAAGTAAGTGAAAGTAGCCATGATCGTTTCCATGATCGCCAGCATGCATATCTGCATACGGTTAATAGTTTCCATCATGAGTTGTTGCAAAATGTATTTTACACATTCATAACCAAACGCAAATACATGTGCATACTTGCATGAAATCTGGTTCTGGCCTTTTATAATTTGTTCAAATCCCTAACTCACTGTAAGCAATAGTATCAGTTATTTTGCCTTAGCGAGCTTGGCTAATTAATTATATAAATGGGACATCTTAGAATGTAACAATTTAATGCAAATGCATTAAAACCCTAAAAAGTGTTATTTAATATTATTTCTATACTATTACATTTATTAATATTTAGATTTTTTGTAATTTTATGTGCTTTTGTCTGTGTGTGTGTGTGTGTGTGTGTGTGTGTGTGTGTGTGTGTGTGTGTGTGTGTGTGTGTATATATATATATATACATAATTCTATTTTTTATTTATTTATTCATTCATTTAACGTTTTTGTAATTTTAGTACTTTAAATTAAACTTATTTTATTTCAGTTAGTTGCCTTTTTTTTTTTTTTTTTTTTTTTTTTTTTTTTGTGCAAGTTTGCTATATTTATATGTATTTGATATGTATATTTCAGTTTTATTTCAATTAACACAAATTATTAATTTATTTAAATGATTTAGTTATTGTATTTAGTTTAAAATAACAACATTGCTTAAAACATGCCACAAAGCACTGAAATATTCTAACCATCTACAGTAGTGGCCACAATTTATGTCTGACCTACAGTAGGAAAAGGGCTTCTTCGCACTTTCTGAAAAGTTTTTATTAAATCTTTTGTATGCATGTTCTGAAGTAGAGCCTGGAGTGTAAAACAAATGTAGGCGTTCCTTGTTTCAATTGTATGATTTGTCGTGATTCAATTAAACAAAACCAAATTGTGTGGACGTGGTTTCTGGCCAAGTGATCAAACCAATCTTGCACACAGCCTAAAATGCAATAAAATCACTATGTGGCAAGTATTAGCTACTGTATATTATTAGATGTTATTATGCGGGTTTTAGTGGAAATGGCCAGATGGAAGGAGCTGTCCCATTGTTAAAATGGCTAAATCTTTTCAATCGGTTATCGGTATTGCTAGTGTGCTGGATTTTTATGGTCACAATGTCCACAGAATTATTTCAAAGCACCACTACTATGCAGAAAGTAAAGTGCTCTGGCTGGTCAAGGAAGACTAGTGAGCATTTTGTCAGAAGGATATAAATCACCTGAATGTGAGACCACCTCAAAACAGCTTCTAAAGAGCTGGATGAGACCTCCAACCTCCGATTTCATGTAAGCCAGCAGCTACAAGAGGCTGGATACATTTTTTTTAAAATAAATAAATAAAAAAGAGCATAAGGACTGGAGTGTGGAAGATTGGAAGTGTGTTTTGCAGTCAAAATTTAACAACCTAGACCTGGATGGTTTCAGGTATGTCCGTAGGCGTTTTTGAAAAAAGTTGCCAGGCAGCGCTAGCATTTTTTTTATCATTTTCATAAAAAAAATCAAAATTGTTGTGTGAATATCTGAACTTGCAATTTGTCTAACGCAAGAACTCTGCTTTAAAATTTTTTTAAAAAATTGATTTATTCCAGGTTCATGCATTCTTTTTGATCAACACTTGAATGTGGGTTAGTTTCATTAAAAAAGCAACATTTTGAGCAAAAAGCAGAGAAAATTGCATTACGTCGGGATGGGATTCAGAATGATGATCAAAACACAGAAGGAGTAGATCGAGTCCATCAACACCCCCAAAGCTTCACAGTCCTGCAGCTCGACCTGGGTCGACATTTCATTGCTAACGTAAGGCAGTTTTGATTTATATTTATTTGCATGTTGAATGTTTGATGATTGTGTTATTTTACATGTGCATACGCAATGCTTATATCACTTGTTTCTGCTTATACTTTGCCTGTTTTGATCAGGAGATTCTGTACTCTTTCTGAAGGTAGCACCCCCTACCGTATTACAGTGAAAACATGGATAGCAGGGGAAAGAGTTATTGCCAAGTGCATGCGTGGTGCTATTTAGCATGGCAGGGAAAACAAAATGGTATTGGTGCCGCATGTCTGCAGCAGGTGTTGGAGGGATCTACAAAGTTGCTGGCACTTTGAAAATGGACCAAAACTTGGGAATCCTGCTGAACTCAATGTGGCCGAGTGTGGAGGATAAATTTGGAGACAAATGTGTATTTTCAAACATGTTAACGATCCCAAAGACAACGCGAATGCAACAGAGTTGTGCACAATACGTGTTCATGGTCAGCCGTTTGAATGCTGTGAAGGATACCTACTGTGCTTGTAAGGCCCAAACTCTCTAGACAGTTAAGTTTAAGTTGATTCTGAACCGTAACACCAACCTGAAATATGTTTGATGCCTTGTTTTACAGACTGTGAGAGATTTCTATCGATTCATTCTCACCTGTGATGAAACACCTGAGATTTATCCTTTTGTCTTCTATTTGGGAGAAAGCCATCCTGCTTAATTCTATACTACACCACCCGTTCTTTCTCTCTGTTCCCGTCACTGGTAACACTGGTAAAAAAAAAAAGTTTGCAAACTATTAGTTTATAGTTAATTTACAGTTTATCAACTGTAGTTATTTGCATTAATAAACTGTATACAAACAGTGAGTTGTCCTTCATTAGTGTTCTTTAAAATATAATCCCCCTGTGGTGAAAATCAAGGTTTTAATGTTGTTTATATGTCTATGTGGCACTTTTAATATACTTTAAGACCAAGTGCAAATTCATAAGTCGACACCATTGCTGAGTATTTTCTCCTTAAAACTGCAATGAACCAAAGACAGTCTCAAAAACACGCTTTGACATCGCTGGTGTTTCTGACGTCACAAACTACGTTGTAACCAATCAGATCAACGTGTGATCGTCAACCAGTGGATCTCTGAGCTGAGTGAGTGAGTGGAGGCGGGGCTCATTTACATATTCTACATATTCATAGAACCGCGTATACTAAATGAGGCAGGGGTGTAGAGTTTAATTCAAGCTATTTTAAGGCATGAAGGAAAACATTTCAAGGAAAAAACACTTAAAGTAATTTTGGTGATCAAAGAAGGGATCAAATGATTGACTAGAGGGGGACTTTAATTAATTACATTTCCTGATATTCTGTGACCTATTCTAAAGTGAGATCTATTTACGGTTAATACATTTTTAACAAAGCATTATCTAACTCTATATCTATGAGCTAATTAAACAATAATAAAACCCCATAAAAAATGGAAACCCAATGTGTGTGTGTGTGTGTGTGTGTGTGTGTGTGTGTGTGTGTGTGTGTGTGTGTGTGTGTGTGTGTGTGTGTGTGTGTGTGTGTGTGTGTGTGTGTGTGTGTGTGTGTGTGTGTGTGTGTGTGTGTGTGTGTGTGTGCATTTGTAAACATTTTAAAGGAACACTGAATATGAATGCAATTAATGTGTAAGTTCGTTGGTTTGAAGCACTTAATGCAATTTTCTGATTTTCCATAACCTAATCTAAAGTTAGATCTATTTACGTTTAATAAGTTGTTCAAAAGTTATCTAACTCTTTACATATAAGCTAATTAAACAGTAACACTTTGTTAATTACAGCGACAATGAATGAAGAACTCACTTTATGCATATGGTCTATTAATGTCAAGCCAGTCACACTTATTTATATACAGATTGTACTTAAGTACGTTCAGTGATGGTTAATTTCTGTTGTAGAAAAGCTATTAATTTACTTCATATATATATATATATATATATATATATATATATATATATATATATATATATATATATATATATATATATATATACCTCCACTCTGGAGAAAACAGTGATGCATCATCCAGCTCAGTTCAGTTCTCATATAATGGTGTCAATTGCAGGCAGATCAATAATATTGTTGAATATTAAGTATTTAGTTAATGTATTAACTATAGTTTATAAACTATTAATTGTCCATAAACTAATAGTTTGCGAATTATAAGTGCTTTGTCACTGTATAATTATTATAAAGTGTTACCCAGTCACCTTGCTTGACCTAAGTTTATTTCAATAACACTTTTCATACTAATTCATGCAAATGGATTCATACTAACCTCAATCTCCATAGTATTGTTACAACAACAAACCCATAATTATATAGGCCTATATGCTGAAGTTTGCCTTTCTTGACAAATAATGTTGTCATTTTAATACCTTAAATGAAAGCAGTGCATTAATATAGAATGGTGATTAAACTGACTTTTAACCTTTTAAGGGTTCCCATCATGAGATAATTTTATTTTTATTAATTTTGTTTTAATTAATTTGTAAGGGGTTAGTATTCTTCTGCCCAATATATCATACACCTCATATTTGGATTGTTTAATAGAACCCATAGTGTCATTAAAAGCAAATATCGTGCAAATATTACCATCAGAACACAACTATTGGCCACTACTGTATATGAAAGGGTGACTTTTTTATGAAAAAATTAAATAAAAACTTGGATGAAATCATTTGTTTAGACTTGATTTCCATACAGAGTGAAATCATACAGAATTTACTAGTAACGCTGTCCGAATCCACACATGGCATGCTTCACAAGATGACCATATGTTGCCTTTCAAATTCACTGCACATTTTATAGAGCTTGACATTTGCTGTACTATGAAATCATATCTTTGTCATCTCCATCCCGCAGTTCAATTACGACGGGCCAAATTCTTGGCTGAAACGACTCCTCGAACGCTTGCAAATCCGAATGTTTGCAATATCTCATTCAGTGGTCAGTTACTTGTTATTCCCTTTGTATTTTTAAAGAGTTCAAGGGCTGTGAATACTCAAAGTTTATTCTAGTAAATATAGAGAACAAAAAAAAAAGTTTGAAAGAGTGGTTTTGAAGGCAAACATAAATAAACACTGTACGTAAACAAAACGGCTGCCTGAATTTCCATTGTTCGCTGCTGAAGAAAAGTGTGAAAGAATGTGTGCAAACCCCACAAGGATACGTTCAAGTCCCAGATCCTCGTGTTTGTGTCTGTCGTGAATGGCAGAGCTCAGTTTATGCGTCTGTATTTCGATTCAATTTTATTCTCATGAATGCTTCAACACCGCATGGTACATAAAGCCACCTGTGTCTTTGTATAAACTGAACCTGCACCTCAGCATAGAAAAGTCAGCAAGCACGCTGGGTAAATGACTAAATTACCGAAGCTGACAAGCCCAATCCACTGCACTGTAAACATTGTGGTTTTGTGTGAGTGGCAAGGACAGGCAGAGATAAGCCAAGCCAACAATGAGGACGGCTGTTGTTGTTGCAGTTTCAGGGTTTGCTGTGACTGTAGGAGAGAAGATACAGAAATGTACTGCCAAATAAGCAGTGGAGAGCTGCCTGATCTGCTTTGCAAAGTTACTTTAACCTGACCTTGGTCAAAAAAGTTTATTTTAGGGGCTGTCTACATGACACCGTTTTCAACTAAAAACGTAAGACTTTTTATGCGTTTTGGCCGTTCGTTGACACGACAACGGCGTTGTGGGTGCCTGAAACGCAAAGTTTTGAAAATGGGCTTCAAAGTGCACGTTTTTGAAAACGGTCTCCTTGTAAACAGAAAAAACGCGAATCTCATGCACATGCGTAATACGTGTTCAGTCTATAGTGTTTAATCGCCCTCTACTGGTCTGGCAGCAGAATACAGCATTTTTTGTCGTTTTCGCGGATTCGTGTGAATGGGGATCGTTTTGACAATGGTGTCGTCTGTATGCGGAAAACTCAAAGGAAAAACTTCTCCGTTTTAAGCATATCGTTGTTATGTAAATGTACCCTTAAAGGCCCTTTCACACCGGATGCGTAACGAAAAAGCGAAACGAAAAAGCGAATAATTCGTGTGCGAATAGTTCGCATCAAAACCATTCACATCAGCCGCGACGCGAATTTGCGACGTCTGTGACGTTCAGAGCTTCAACATTCCAAAACTTTCGCGCCGACAGCTGAGAAAACATGGACACTTCATCATCATCATCATCATCATCATCATCCAGTCATAGTCATAGCATCCAGTGAAGACGAGCTTTTCATTTTATTTAAAAGACAGAAAAGAAGGTTTTGGGTGCACCCAATCTTACAGAACAGAGAGTCTGAAGGGGAGTATGCTAATGTGCACAGTTTTTTTTGCGTCTTCAACTAAACACAGTGCGTTTTGTAATGTCATTACACTAAAAACTGTAGATATCACACAAAGAATGTATACTAAAAGCAGCCCTAAATAGTCTCACTACATTTTGTTACGCGTTCAAAGTAAACACGGTCTCTGTCTCTATCTTTGACGATAATAGTGTTAGCTTTCTATCCCAAATGTAGTTTGGCCTGCTAGCCTACACAGCACAGGACTATACAACGACTAAAACTATCACACAACATACTCACAGTCGTGATAACCGAGTTGGTTGGCAATGCTACGCCACACATTTTCTTTCAAATCGTTGTCCTTGTATAGTAGTATATGATTGGCTGAAGCCTATTCTGTCGCGGCAAAAGTAAAAAAAAATCGACATCGAAGCGAAAAAAATAAAAGTCTTTTTTTCGCCGCAGCGCATTCGCGTTCGGTGTGGAAGCGCTCATTACATAAACAGCTGATCAAAAAATAAACCCATCGCGCAAATTATTCAGTGTGAAAGGGCCTTAAGGCCTGTGTTTTGTTCAGTTCTTGGTCCGATATCGTCTTATGAAGTTTGGTTGTTCCATTCCTGTGTTTCTCAGTCAAAGAGTTCTCTGAGTTTTCTGTTATTAAACACCAGACTGCTGCACTTAAATCCTTTTTATTTTGGTATCTCTCAGGGGCTTTTTACACAACACCGTTTTCAACTAAGTGTGTTGAAATGCGTTTTGGCCGCTCATTTACACGACACCTGCGTTTTGGGTGCCGGAAAACGCAAAGTTTTGAAAGCGTGTTTCAAAGTGCAATGTTTTTGAAAACGGTCTCCGTATAAACAACAAAAAGGTGAATCTCCGAAGACGTTGACGTCGTGCACATGCGTATAACGTGTTCAGTCTATAGTGTTTCATCACCATCTAATGGCATGGCAGAAGAATACAGCGTTTTTAGTCGTTTTCGCGGATCCGTGTGAACGATGATCGTTTTGACGATGTTGTCTGTACGTGAAAAAAACTCTCTCAGTTTTATACACATCGTTCGTCGTGTAAACATACCCTTGCTGTATTTGTTTTATGATTAAAGCACATTTTATGAATTTACAAAGGTGTTTTAATCTAATTAGTGGTGGATGCTAAAGCATTACTACATGTGACTCATCCTGCAATGCTTGTGCCACAAATGATACCTCAACATTTTTGCTCAAAATGTTGCTATTTGTAGCTGTAACTGATTAGAATTTATTGACAGCTGTAACTAACACTGATTAAACGTTCAGCATACGAAAGCAATAGTTTTCAGCATGCATATTGAACGAGTGCATGAAAAAAAAGTGTTTTGACTGAATGTTCTAAATACCAAATGACAATAGACATTATTATCAAGCAGTGATTCAGATTTGTCTAGGGTTTTGAGAGCGAGTGATCTCACGTCTGAAACCCTGCTCTGCCTCTGGCCTCATTACAGCCGTATGCTTTAATGATGTGCAAATCTCCATCTATCAAAATTCATGTTTCCCTGGCGGTACGGTGGCTGTTTTCCAATCAGGTGTCTTCTTTAAATGCACACAGGGGGGAAGTACTATTTGTCAGATGGGAAAAGGTGGAAGGGGAAGAAAGAGAAAAAGGCGAAAGACTCTGTGTGAACTGAATGTCCTAGGATACAACGGGAAATAATAGAGGACGGGGAATGGAAGAGGAGGAACTGCATGCTTCAATGCAATTTTTCTTCAATACAAAATTATTCACTGCACACACGTCTCTGAAAACTTTTTATGTGTCAGGTGGGTGTCAAGGTATTTCTGGATTCTTTCAGATGTATAACACTTGCACACATATTATTCCAGAAGAGCACATACAAAAACTACACTCCCTCCCTGACAGGAGCTTTGAGAACATCTTTAGCCGTAAGACCTTGACAGCAGGATCGTGGAAATCTTTTGTGTGCAATTTTCATGTCTCTTTTTTGCAAGGTGTGATAAATTGCTTCGGATTTAATCACGAGACTTACGAGCCATGCTATTCCGTCTTTCCATTTTAAATGATTATCTCATCCTCAACTAACTAAATAAATAAATACTAATACATAATAAATAAATACTTTTCTGTTTTTTAAGGTGATTTATATAATTTAAAGAAATGGGTTCAGCTTCTAAACCAGTGGCTGTCAGTTAGTTTGCCTCGTGATCCAGGTCGTACATTAGTGGTACATCTAATGGTGAACAGTAAAATGAGTTAAATAAATAAATTAGTCCCCAAATTAAGATTTGTATTTGCTTTTTACTCATTCTAAATGAATGCAGTAAATTGATATCCCCACAAAAAAAAAAAAAAAAACGTATCGTGAAGCCAAACAGTTTATAGTGAGTAGAAATTCTTAAAGGTTTATAGCTTAGGGCCAGGTTTAGGGCCATTTACACGAGGCAAGGCAAGTTTATTTATATAGGACATTTCATACACCATGGCAATTCAAAGTGCTTTACAGAAAGGAATTAAAATAATCACAAAATAAAAGCAATGAAAATGAAAACAGTTATAAAAGAAAATATAGCTGCAAGCAACAATTATCGGGGCCAATCTTTGCTGCGTCAGACCAACTGCAGCAAGGAGCAATTAAAGACATTTTAAGATGAATTCAGGCAAAATGGCTGAAAAATCATATACATTAACTAAAAATATGATTTAATGGATTATCACTTTCGACCTTACGAAATTGATGAGTTGTGGTCAGAGTGAGGTGACAATGACACATACAAAGATTGATGTCAATATGTCAAGTTATTGCAGAGATAAAGCCTGAATAGTCATTTTGGCATCATGCCTCAACTTTGCTGCTGCGGTATACAAAAACGATTTTGTCTATCGACACGAAATCCATAACTTTTAGTCGGCACGGTCTGGAGATGATACGATTTGATTTTGGTGAAAACCGGACAAACGGTCAAGGAGAAGTTAGAAAAAGTAGGTTTTAAAAGAAAATAAAGATGGCGGACAGAAAGTTTGGCTGACTATGGCAAAATTGGTATGTTTTCAGCATAACCCAAGGAATCTATTAAGACCAGTGTCATTATAATAGGCAAATGTATTCAAAAGTTATTAGCAATGTTTGAAAATGTTGTTATAACTTTTTTACCACAAGGTGGCGCTGCCCTGAAACTCTTTGAGTAACTTTAAGGCATGGTGTTGATGACATACCGATTTTCTTAAATTTGTAAAGTGTAGCATTTAATATCATGATATTATATTGTAATGAAAGGCAATTTCCTTGTTCAGTTCTATTATAGCGCCATCAAGAGACACAATCCCACCAATGTGTCCTCAGAGTGAGCCCATACATGTGTACGTGTCAAATTTGGTGAAAATATTTCATTTCGTTTTGGAGTTATAGACATTTATATGAATAAACACATAAAAAATTACCCACACCAGACTTTGTTTGCATTTTCTTGCCACTTACTATTAATATTTTGACATTTGGGCATCATCGACTTGCCAACGACCTATGTTTCCGAACTTCCTAAGGTGGTTTCATCTCGATCGGTCAAATGGTTTCGAACATATTGGAAAAAGTTTTTTAAGCGCTAGGCTAAATCACAAAGCTACACAAACCGTAGGGCGAAACCTAGCATGTTCGGTACCGTTGGACTCGGCAAGGATTCAGGAATTTCAAATCCAAAGTTATAAGCATGTAAATAATTTTTTTCACCACTAAGTGTTGCTGGTCCGAAACTTCTCAGGCTCTTTCAGAGCATCGTGCCGATGACCCATACCAAGTTTTGTAACGATACGTTCATGTGTTCATAAAATAGGCCTACAGCATTTTAGTACAAAATTAAAAATGTCCAACGCCCAAAATGGCTGATATGGATATAAAGAATAATAAGAACACCAATGATTTCAAGAGGTGCCTCCGCACTTTCAGGGCTTGGCCCCTAATTAAAAGAGATATATGATACAGATATAAAATGAATTAAAAGAGTAAAAAGATGATACATAGATAAACTTCTCATCTGGCAAAACACCGGTGTGTCATATTTTTCACAACTCCCAGTTTTACTCTGAGATTTTCCCATGGTGAATACACTGTGTCTGTGGTGATCTTTTGGCGCACCTAAGAAATCTGTTTAATACGACAACATTTTTAACCTAAAATGGAAAACTGGTTATGTGTGTTGGCCCTTTATTAACACTAGAACAGCGTTTTGGGGGCCTGCAAACTCAAACGTTTGAAAACAGATTTGAGTTTTTAGAAATTCTAGAAAACGATACCGTTATCGTCTCCGTGTAAACTACAAAAACGTGAATTTGTGAAAACAATGTTTAGTCAGATGTTTCTTTACAAAGTGACATCACCAACTACTGGCCTGGCAGCATAATGCAGCAATTTTATTTGTTTGCACAGATCCATGTAAACGGGGATCGTTTTGACAATGTTGACGTCTGTATGTGAAAAACGCAAAGGAAAAACGTTTCCGTTTTTAGTATATTGTTGTCGTGTAAACATGCCCTAAATTATAAAGGTAATTGTGAGATAAAGTGTAAAATATAAAATAAAGTCACATTATACGGAAACGCCAAGATGTGCACAAATTTAATTTAATTTTATTATTTTTCCAATAAGAAAACATGCGCATAAACTACGATGGAAACACATTTACAGAATAAATCCCTCAATGCACAACAGAAAACTCATGTGACAACAGAGACAGTGATTGGATAACTGAACTAACCAGCGGACCAATCGCATCGCACAGCATCTCAAATGTTGGGGCACGTTCAAGCTCAAACCGGTGCGTGACGTTTTGCTACGGTTTCCGGGTTGAACAACATGTTTCCTTGCAACGGTGTGCAACAGGGTTTGAGATACAGTTTCTCGTTTGGTGGGTGTGTCAAAAAATGTCAGCCGAATCAGCAGCAACATGTATATAAACCACGCGGTGTTAAAGAGACAGCTCAGCTCGCACAAGTGAAGTCGTTTACAAATGTGTCCTGTAGCTCGGGATATGCAACAATTGAAGATATTAGAAGACATGTTTTAGCAAAAATATAGCATATCAACAGTGATCAGCAATAATGATAAGCCTAATACTCACAATAAAAATAATAAGGTCATATAGTTCATAACACAGGTAAGAAGGGCGGAGGTAGGATTATCCTTCACCTGAAATGTTTGTCGGATCACAATAATTAGGAACCACAGTTTCCACAAATCCCTTCACTCGATTGGGATGTTCTCTTTTATTCTGGACGGAAAGGGCAGTGACTGTAACATCAAGCGTATTTTGCAGTATTAAACACGTATTTATACCGATTTCATCAGGCTCCGAAAATTCTTAAAAAAGAGCACAAAGAATGGCTTCTCAGCTCATTCTCGCACAGTTGCAACTCTTGCGTCATCAGAACAGGGTGTTGTTCAACCCACCGCCGTTTCCGTTTAAAAAACATTTTGCAACTTTTTGTCGGGGCTGAACACAGCCCAGGTTTGGTGGTTCTGAAATGCCTGAGCCAAAGTCTGTCATCAGAATGATTTGGTTTAATTCCCTCTCAGAAGCGTCTCACATGATTGTGTTTCCAAACACCAGCATCCGAACTCAAGAGAACATGACATCATTTATATTGTGTTTTGTCTGCATGGTCTGAGATGCAAATCATTTATGATGGAGGATAAAAGAGACACAGTGGTTTCCCCCGATTGCAACAACTTTAATATTCCTATTTTGTGCATAAGTTAAACATTGGATGGATGGCTATTGTGTGCTTTAAAGGTGCAGTTACTTGAAATTGCAAGATTTAAAGTCACATTGTGGTGTAAAAAATCACAATTGGAAGATATAAAGTCACAAGAAGAATATACGGCTATAATTACTAATTTCATCCACAGAAATTGAGAAAAATCAATTTACATCAGTAGCTGTAATTGTAACGGTCACCAGCTGGAGTGCCCTTGAGAGCCACCAGAGGGCACTCCACATTAGACTATTATCACTCACAAACTACATTTCCCATAACTCACTGCTCGGACTCATCATCACTTATCACTGATCACATTCACCTGTACCTCATTCACTGATTGCATTCACCTGTGTCACATCATCCTGTTAGTCTCAGTCTATTTATACCATGTTTATTCAGTCACTCACGGCGAAGTCTTGTTAAGTGTTACACTGCATTTCTGAGCGTTTCCCTGGTTTTCTTGTTTCTTGGTTTTTGATATCTTGCCCTGTTCCCTGGATTACTCTCTTGCCTCTGGTCCCTGCCTGTTTTGTTTCTTTGTTTTGACTGCCTGTCTGTGTATGACTCTTGCCTGTACATCTGATTACGATTCTGGATTGCCCCATACAATAAAGCTGCATTTGGATCTCAACCTTCGTGTCTCGGAGCGGTTCGTAAGAGTAATGGTTTCAGTGATACTGGCTTTCATTGAGGGCGCTTTCACACTGGCAGTTTAGTGCGGACCGGGGCACGGTTCGCATGAAAAATCGTTAATGTGAACGCTGTCATCGGACCCGGGTGCGCACTAGAGTACCGAACCCGAGACTAGCTGGAGGAGGTGGTCTGAGCTCGGTTGCTCCCGAACCGTGGTGCGGTTCGCGTTAATGTGCAAGCAACCCGGACTCGGGTGCGCGCTTGTTCAGGAAGTATAGTATCCCGCGCATGCGTATCACTGTCGATATCATTGTTTGATTGCGTTTGCGATGACGTAAGATCACTGCAAACGCACCTGGGTTCGATACAATTAATTGAGTGTGAAACCAGACCAACGCTGCGGGGGGCGCCGGGAACTAGCGCACTCGGGTTCGGACCGCAGCAAACGAACCCAGTGGAAAAACGCCCTCAAAGTACTTAGTAAAGAGAGGCCAAATATTTAAACATACTATTTTGTTGTTGTTGTTCATATACATTTCAATGCACACAATATTATTGTGTCATGTTATACAGTAACATATAATTATAATTAACATTTTAATGTTAGGTGCGATTAATGGGAAAACAATTAATTTGAAAATTAATTAATTAGTTGTTGTTGTTTTTTAATTGATTGACAGCACAATTTTTTTTTTTTTTCATGACCTCAACTTAATAGTAAACCTGATTATCCTCCCTTGGATTTTTTTTTTTTTTTTTTGTGTTCTTGACTCAAACAAAGCCACTTCTAAACACATTTCATACTGTTGAACGCTTGATTCTGATTGGCTTGATCCACATTTGTTCTTACTCTGATCAGTGAGTGACTAACTCCAGCTGAAATATGACACTTCAGAAGGAAGCTACACACAACCCAACAGCACAAGTGTCCCATTAAACTCCACGGGCCACAGTCAGCAGATTTAAATAATCTGCCCTGACGTATGTTTAATATTAGAGAACAGCCACAGACATTCAACAATAAAAAGAATCAACTATTTTGTCAACTTTGATAGCTTCAGTATGTTGTTTACTAGTCTCCTAAATCACACAACCTTTGCCATTTGTCTGATAGACGCCTGAAGTATTTTGTGAAGAAAGCAACTAACAAATCGTCTGCTTCATTGTGTCGAAAACGATGAGCGCTTTCCAAGAACTAATTATTCAGCATCTGACACATGAAAAAGTGAGAAATCATTTCTTCCTGCATTTCCTCTGCATGTCACATCTGTAAATGAATGCAGATGGACTCAGCGTGTACACAGATGAAGGGGAAAACATCAAATCAGTGACTTAATAACGTGAGTCAGACAGTTCGTCAAAAGAATGACTTGCACATTGACTTGGAATATCAGAGCATTTCTTTAGAAAGAGCCTTTAGGAAAACAGTTGCACAATCTTTTAAAACTAAGCTCACAGAAAATAAATAATTTTGGTAACAATTTTGGAACACAACAGGATGAGATGCTACCTTTGTGAAAAAAAAAAATAAAAAAAAAAAATAAATAAAGGTAGCCTACACTTTAGCATACTTATTACAGAAATAATATACTAGATTAAACTAAATGTAATATCAATTGCAATGAAATGCAATTAAATGCAAATGAATTATAGTTTACATTTATATCAAATGCAATTAGCAGGACTTTAGAGTTTTTATTGACCGATAAGTAGGACTTAAGTACTTTTATAATTACCACTATTGTCTTTAAAATATGCTTAAGTGTACAGCCGAATTTGGCAAACTAAGTTGATTGTAACTAAAGTATATATGAAGAGTTCAGATGCAAAAGCCTCTAAGCGCCATCTGAAATTTTCTTCTAAAATGATCATATTTATCAAGCTCGTATATTTAAGTTCAGTAATTTCACTTAAATGGCAATGAAAATTACCTATTAATTGTAATTTAAGTGAAATTACTGAACTTAAATATACAAGCTTGATAAAAATGATAATTTTAGAAGAAAATTTCAGATGGCACTTAGAGGCTTTTGCATCTGAACTCTTCATATGTAGTATAATATATTAAGATGCTGTTTAGTACATAACTGTAGTAGCTACAGTTAAAGTTATAATCAAATACGTGTGCTTTAGTATCACATCAAAATAAGTGTAGCTTCTTTAAAGCACAGCAAAAGATAATTAAAACAATCATTTAAAATGTACTTTAAAGTAAAACTTTGACATTTTGACATTATTGCAAAGTGCACTTTTTGAAAGTATACTAGTGTGTTAAGCCCTATTCGCACGGGATTAGTATTACCAGGTGACCTCTAGTCATTTGTAATAATTGCGGAGGTTGTCTGTGATCTTAATCCCGTGCGAATCGGCCATGCCTGTGATTTGTAAAGTAAAAATGATGACCTACCATATTTCACCGAACACCGAGGTCCTGTGATTATATTAGTCCCGATTTGGCGGGGTCGTATATCATTTTTTCAAGGTTTTTGTTTCCTGTGCGCCTTTTTATCCATCTTTCGTGAAGAATGGAGGCTGTTGGAGTGTTTTGATAGTATTTTGGGTGCTGGGTCATGTCGCTATACACCATACAACTATACAATTTGCAGAAGGAGAAAGCTAAAAACCATCAGAAGAGCAAAAACACAAACCGGCATGATTAGATGGAGATGGATGACATGTATAGCAGCATGCGGTAAGGAACATCTCATACAGCAAGATGATTCATACAGCTAGGTAATTTCTAAATCACAAATGGTCCCCAGATAATACTAATCCAGTGTGAATAGGGCTATAGTCATTAAAAGGGCTTTTCATACTGTTAACCCCGGGGTTATTGTCGCTCTAAACACCACTTTTAACCACAGGTAAAGGAAGGTTTGACACTTGTAAATTTGAAAGTGGGGTTAGCAGCACTTTTTGCCAGGGGTTATGAAACCCTTCTTCGGAGCTGGATTAGAGGCTTTTAATCCGCACTGTGGTGCCAAACTTGAACAGTGGTGTTAGAATATTACAGCTAGATGCTTAGCAACCAACAACCAATCGAGTGCCTCATATTCACGTGTTTTGGACAGTCATGGAAACGCAGCGTGTTGTATATAAACAGTGGTTCAGGGGGAAAATGTCAAATGGTGACAGAAAACGTGACAATTGTAGTGAAGAAGAGGATATTTCATTCTTACCTTTAAAGTCCATTGGATAAACTTGATGGTACAGTCGGGAACATATAATATGAGGATGCGCAATGCTAGAGGCTTTATGAAAACATTTTGCATGCAGCCTTCGCCCAATCAGTGACACTGACACCTCAAATATGCAAATAAGGATGTTAACCCAGGGGTGAAACACCAGTTTATAAATACCCACGATTAATTGTAAACCCCAGGTAAATTTTGAGCCATGTTAAACGAAGCAAGATAACCCAGTATTACATTTATCCGGGGTTTCGAATGACACAGGGTTAACTAGTTCAATTGTGAAAAGCCCAATATATTCCTATACACCTAAGTGGCCTTTTATTCCATTAGTATTATTATGTTATATCTGCAAGTACAGTTTTTTTTTTTTTTTAAATCTACTTATATAAAGTACACTGTGCACATTCAATACACCTAAGAGCACTTTTCTTTTTTCCACAGACGTGAACTGGGGAAAAAAATTTGATAAAAGAAGCATATACATTCATAAAAGTGGTTAATACGACTTGTGCATTTTCTATATTTTCTGGCATTTAAAGTGAATTTTTGGTCTGTGGATGTAAATGTATTAATATTCATCTCACATTTGACACGCTTATGAAAATCCGAAAGACACCTTGTATCATGAAAAACGGCAGATGTTTTGCTAGGCGTTAGATGTTGTGTGTGGCTGTGTGCACATCAGCTCGTAGCAGAAGCGAGATAAGATCTGAGTGAGCCACTAGACAAGCCAGCACAGACCACCGGACTGGTGCTATTAAACCTGTAGATTGTAAGTGAGAGGAAGTCAAACATACCTAGCAGTAAGACAGTGTCAATATTCTAAACCGCAACAGTAAAAAGAAGAGAAGAAAAGGTTACACTTTATTTTAAAGGGGTGGTTGATTATGATTTCACTTTTCTAACTTTAGTTAGTGTGTAATGTTGCTGTTTGAGCATAAACAACATCTGCAAAGTTATGATGCTCAAAGTTCAAAGCAAAGGGAGATATTTGCTTTTAAAGAAATTGCTTTTTAAGGAATACAACAAACGGGTGGTAGGGACTACACATTCCTCCTGGGTTAGTGACATCACTAACCCTAACATTTACATAAACCCCGCCCCCGGAACACGATTTATAGATTATCATGACAGAATATGCTAATCAATGACTAGAAGATAAATACACATCAGCTCCATAAATTCATCAACTAACCATTCAGAAAGGTCCTGTTGCTTCTACATGTTGTCACTTCTTCTTGAGTCTCTCCATCATTGTCTGACTCCAGTTTGAGCATAAAAGGCTAAAAGTTTTGGAAATTTCAGTCTGTGTGAGTGCTCTTGAAGCTCCGCCCCCTGTGCCGGGAGCATCAGCTCATTTGCATTTAAAGGAACAGACACAAAACGATGCGTTTTTGCTCACCCTCAAAAAGTGACAACTTTAAAATGCTATATAAAAATATCTGTGGGGTGTTTTGAGCTAAAACTTCACATACACACTCTGGGGACTAGGGTTGGGTATCGAGAACCGGTTCCATTTTAGAACCGGTAACAAATTTCCAAAAACCGGGTATTCGATAAGACGCACGCATTACGATTCCTCTTATCGATTCCTGACTTTGGGACAGTAGCAAATTCGTTATTTCAAATGTAGGCGCGCGGCAAGCACGTTCATAATAGAAGCGACGTGGGCGCGATGAGCATGCGGTGCGTGGCGCTCGTTTTTGCAGGCGTGCCTGTGCCTCGGCGAGATGAAAACATCTCAACTTTTCAGAATGCCGCAAGCGGTGCGCATGTCATGTGACAAAAAACAACCAACCTTTCTGTAACATCGAAAGCTTGGCCGAACAGCTGATCATAGCTGAACACGGCGGGTTTTTATTTCTCATCTCCATAAATATATCTAGTAGCCTAGTAAAGCTAATGCAAGGGCTATAAATCAATTAATCCTTTGCTGATACTTCCTCGCCGTAATCATGGAGAGCGCAGTTCATGGTTGCAAAGCAACGACAGACGCCACGGGAGCGCAAGCGCTTGTGGAAAGAAGGAGAAAGCGGCTCGGCTGTGCTTTTCCATGCATTTTTAGACGCAATATGTGAACGGTCCCTAATTCAGGAATCTATGTGGCTTAAAATCATTTTTGTTTTGTTTAAAATGGAGATCACGATTACATACATCATACAACTACTCAGAATAACATGTTTAGTCTAATAGTCTATTTTTTAAAAACTCGTTTGAATAATTAGGCCTAATTCAAACACTAATTAATTCAGTATCTCGTAAATACTTGTTTAATTAATGAATGATTCACCGTTTTTAAACGAATCTCTCGAAAAAAACAGTCGATTTTTGCCACCTACTGGAGTAATAATATAATCAATACCTTGACTCCTTTCACTTTAGCCATTTTATTGGTTATTGCTTAAAATTGGCAAGAATAAAAGGTAGAAATATTTTTTCTTCAAATATTTGCCCTTTTTTCTCCCTTAAAAAATATTGGAATTGGAAACAAGAATCGATATTCGTAATATTAAACAACTACATGTACTTAGGGTTAGGGTAGGATTATTCAAATGTATTAAAACATTTTCTTTTGAATTGTTTTTGAATTTAATTGTATTTTTGATTAAATAAACGCAGCCTTGGCAAGCACAAGAGACCTCTTTCAATAATTTTGCGTGAATAAATGATGAATTTGAATTTTGGGGTTTAAAACTGAAGTGTCATCACACTAAAGCGTGTTACTAAATGTTTGTTTGACAGCGAGAGTGAGAGGGCAATATTCAGCAAGAGACAGAGGAATTGAACAAGAGCCCTCCAAAAATAGACATGACATACCGTAACATATGAGTAACAAAGAGTGCAGAAACACGAAGCCACTATCATTCCCAATATCATTTGATGATGAAACATTAAGGGCCACTGCAAAATAATTGAAAGTGAGCTGCTGCTTTGTGGAAGCTGAATTGGCAGCAATATGCAATTATAAAAAGCTATAAACAAACAAAAAGGAAGGGCATACTTGGCTAGTCTACATTGATCTCAATTTAATCTGTACGGTACAAATATCTCCCTCCTTCAATCTGCCACATGGGATCAAAGAGACGGGGGAGTTAGAAACAAGCAATGGCAATTCTATTAAAGTAAACAATGAGTGTTTCATTGAAGAACATGGGAGAACAATTATTTAAGAAAGAGATGCATTCAGGTGCTGCTTTAAATCGTGGAAAGCATTATTGAGCCATGTTTCCTAACTCCGCTCCTGGAGGCACACCAACAATAAAACAATTCAAACACTTCCTAATCAAACACACCTGATTGTAAGGCTCTTTGTTTTCAAGTGTCATGTGATCCCCACATTGCCCTTGTGTTCAAGCCATGTGCTTTTGTTTTCATTTGTGTTACTTTCTCATTGGTTCATTGGTTTCATTACATTCAGGTGTTGCTAATTTGCTCATCTGTAATCTGTATTTATAGCCCTGATGTTGCCATGCGTGGTTCTCTAGCTTTATCATCTTTTGGTTTATTTTCAAGCTGTTGCTTTGTTTGTATGCTTTGTGAATCATGGAATTAACTACATTTGGACTCAGAAAATGGACTCCGCTTCAGTGGAACCATTACATTGATAAATCAGCCAGTTTGTAGAGGCTCCACGACCTAAATGGATGGGTGAGATAAAGTAGACATCCAATATACTGTTGTCATATCTCACTAGCATCTGACTCTTTATTTTGAAGGTTTTGTTCTATGTATCCCTGTTCACATTTCCTGTGTTTAGTCTGTAATCTTGGGTTGCGTTTAAGTCTTTTCTTCTTTTTTTGTGACCTTCCCTCCATCTCGCTCACTCGGATGCACGTCATAGCTTACATTGCATGAGTGCCCACTACTGGTGGAACCCTTGCACCCTTAAAAATGACTTAAAGGGGTCATATAATGCCATTTTTGTACAAGCTAATATGATTCTTTAGGGTCTAAATTAAAAGTTTGTAATATACTTTAATTAAAAATTCTCATTAGTATTGTAAGAACACTCATTTTACCTGGTAAAAAACTGCTCTGTTTTCAGCACGCCGTTTGAGTGCATGTGTCTTAAAATGATAATGAGCTTTGCTCACCCCGCCCCTCTGTTCTGTGCGTACACTGTTTGTAATAATAACACAATAACCATAACGCGTTGTTCATTATAAACGTGGGATTATGAATTATATTGAGAACGTCGTACCTAGAAAACATGCCGTAATGTACCCTGAGTGTAAACAGCCGCATTCATCGTGAAGCGTGCAAGCGATTTGCAAAGATTAATATAAATATTAATATAAAGGTTAAAGGTGGTATCAGTGATTTCAGGCCCAAAAATATTTTTATCACATTCATCTAATCTTTCCTAACGATCCGCTAGCTGCCCGCCCCATAAGCATGCCGTCAAAAAACCGCGTCTCTGTAGGCAGCCTAGGCTCTGAGATCTGCACACAAAAACAAATGGTTTAGCCAAACACTCAAAACCAAAACAAATAGTGTTCCAACCAATCACCGACAGGGGGAGGGTGTTGTGAGGTTTTGTGCTCGTGCACGGCTGCACGCGAAGTCAGAGCTGAAGAAAAAGCTGGCTCAAAACCTCACAACACCCTCCCCCTGTCGGTGATTGGTTGGAACACTATTTGTTTTGGTTTTGAGTGTTTGGCTAAACCATTTGTTTTTGTGTGCAGATCTCAGAGCCTAGGCTGCCTAGAGAGACGCGATTTTTTTTTTTTTTTGACGGCATGCTTATGGGGCGGGCAGCTAGCGGATCGTTAGGAAAGATTAGATGAATGTGACACAAATATTTTGGGGCCTGAAATCACTGATACCACCTTTAATAAAACGTTACACTCACTTCAGTTATTCTGGAGGTGCAGCAGGAACACGAATAGTTGGTACCGATCCTTTTTTCAGGAGCAGCTTCTTAGCAAAAACAGCTTTATACTGACCTAGTTTATAAAGCAGTCTGGTGTGTGAAATGATTCACGCTCGCAAACATGAAAGCATTGACGTTGATCGTGAGTAATATTCCCTTCGAAAAAAAACCTCAACCACTGCGTCTTCAGCGGTTCGGATTTAGGAACATCAATATGACTGCTGTGTTCGTTATTGCACCGAAGAACAGAACACCGCCATTCTGCTCATAGACAGACAGTGCTCCAGCTATCAACAATGAACGCGCCAGTCCGCGCGGGCTATGATTGACAGCTCGCTCACGAGCAAGGGCGGGTCTGTGTTGAAACGCTCCTGTCAATCAGCAATTGTGGGAGGGGCGTCGATTTTGTGACGTCACAATATCGAACAGCTTGATTTGAGATGGGGGGGAAACGTATAAGAAGATAAAAAAAAAAAACACTGGATGGATTTTTATTTATGATGGTTGTGTACAGGCATTGCCAACACACATTTCAGTACAATCAACTTGTAAAAGTGCATGTACCATTATATGACCCCTTTAAGCCCTTTTCAAGACAAGTAAAAGATTTTAAAAAAATCACAAGGATGTGCTACTGATGTATTTTATGAATAAAACGTGAATATCTTGCTTGTGTGAATCAGGCATTTAAGCAAAATCCTGTTAAAAAAACCCATTGATTTCAGGGCAATTGAACAGGAAGTGCTAAAATGTACGTATTTCCATGTTTTGGCCCAGGCACGGCGCCAGGATTCCAGGTTTGGATGGGCCAGACCAATTGTGGGTGGGCCTTAAATTAAAAACGTTATCAAATCACTGTTTAACCTAATAAAAATGACTGACTAATATACTGTTATATTATCTGTGCTTACATAATAGAGATTTTAATAGTTTGATGCTCTTTAAATATTTTGTTGCATTGTAAAATGTTTCGGTGCATAGGACGGACTTATCCGCGATCACTCTCCTTGGAGATTCCGAAGCGCTCTTCTTTGGTCAGAACCATTACGCATCATACCTGGCTGTGCTTTAGCACATCTCTCTAAGAAAAGTTTTGGGTGGGCCTGTTGAAAAGTGGGTGGCCCTAGGCCCATCAGGCCTGTATAATACACATTGGACGCTTTAAATGTGACTTGACACAGACCAATACGTACAACTGTGGTTTTGTTTATCGCTTTATCGTGTTTTGCTGACTCTAAAAACAGAAGTAGCTTCACATTCGCTGTGCGTTTATTCAACACACCGTTCCTCGTTTACTGAGAAATGAACTGAGAACTGAAGAGCATCAGCTGTTTTAACGTTCGCAACGCTCTGTAATTTCCGTTTAAACACCAAATACCACTTGGTATTAAAATGGTACTAAAAGATATTTCAACTATGTCCACGTTTAAAACCAAGTATTTTCTATTATATTGTGTTAGCTATGGCGTTTTGTGATGCTATCATCGAAGTACAGTAATATTATCAGATGGTGATAGCAAGATATACTATGAAACCGAATGATTTATATATTAATACCATGGTACATGATAATTACCATGGTACTCCAGTATACTTCAAAAATAGCAAGGCACTAATATTATTGTGTTTATGTTCCATATGCTAAAAGGTACCTTAAAAAAAATAATAAAGTACAACCATGGTAACTTTTTTTTGTTTTTTGTTTTACTTTTCATCTGAGACGTCCAATAGATTTCTTAGGCGCAGAAAGATCACCACAGACACAGTGTATTCACCATGGGAAGTTGTGAAAAATATGATACACTGGTGTTTTGCCAGATGAGAAGTTTATCTGTGTGTCATCTTTTTACTCTTTTAAATCATTTTATAACTATCATGTATATCTCTTTTAATTCCTTTTATAACTCTTTTAATTTTCCTTGCTTTTATTTTGTGATTTATTTTAATTCCTTTCTGTGTAAAGCACTTTGTATTGTCATAGTGTATGAAATGTGCTATATGAATAAACTTGCCTTGCCTAATGTCGCATCACAATAAATAATAAAAAAAAAAAATATTTCTGCAATTCAATAGCATTCATGTAAAATATAAATAGTAAAATAGTGTAAAATAAATAAAAAATTACTGTATTATACTGTAAAAATAAGTTGCAGTAAGGGCATCATACTGTAAAATGAAATCGCGGTAAGAGCATCATACCACAAAACACGTTTACAGGTAAGCTGCTGTAAAAGGTGAGCTTACAGTAACTTACTGGCAATAGTGTCTAACAGTGATGATTACTGTTTGTCTTATATTAGATGAGTTATAAGGAATGATGTCCCTGGGTCAGCATAAAAATATGATGTCCCAGCTGGGTCAACACAAGATATTTCATTATTATTATTACATAGTGGTAGATTACAGTTTGTCTTAAATTAGATATTGTATTATTATGATTATTTAAATACAGTGATTGATTACTGTTTGTCATATTATTGTATTGTTGTTATTTAAAAACAGTGATTGATTACTGTTTGTCTTAAATTAGATTATTACTTAAATACAGTAGGCGCGTTTCCATTACATATGTGCGCAAAACTTTTGCTTTTTTTTTTTTTATGTCGACAAAAAAAATATTGCGAAATGACGGAGTTTCCATTAATCGATGGTATGCGATTAAAACTCTTATGGGGCGCCGTTTGTAAAGTGTCTCATGCTGAAAATAACAGCAACATTTTGTCACATTTAGCTTCAAACAATGTTGTATTTAACTGGTATGAATTTTTGACGGTCACTTTTTACCACATTTACAACAATATTTGTCAACTTAGATATTTTAAATAGTTAAATCTAAATATTAAATGTTACACCTAAATGTTAAATGTTAAATCTAAATGCTAAATCTAAATCTAAATGTTAAATCTAAATGTTAAATCTAAATGTTAAATCTAAATGTTAAATCTAAATGTTAAATCTAAATGTTAAATCTAAATGTTAAATCTAAATCTAAATATTAAATCTAAATCTAAATGTTAAATCTAAATCTAAATGTTAAATCTAAATCTAAATGTTAAATCTAAATCTAAATGTTAAATCTAAATCTAAATGTTAAATCTAAATCTAAATGTTAAATCTAAATCTAAATGTTAAATCTAAATCTAAATGTTAAATCTAAATCTAAATATTGTATCTAAATGTTTAGGGTGAAACTAAATATTTAACTAATATGCAAAATCAAAATGCCGGTAACCGGAAGTGCCAAAATAAAAGCTCGAGGAGGTCAGTGTGTGTTTATAGCATGGTTTATACACGGGTTTCTTGTATACAAACAATACCGGATGCGCGCGCATCCAGGAGGCAAAAAACCGCTATCTGTTATGCCGAGTTCTGTAATAAAAGAATAAAATAACATTGTAATTAACGTAGATTTCGCATTGTTTGTAATTTTTTGTTGACTCAATAATAAACTGCAATTTCAGAGTTGGATCTGTTTGTTTGTGTTTCATATTAATATAACATTATGTAAAAAGTCCAACTGTTTATGAATCAAAATCCGGACATACTGTGATGCATGTATGAATTATCATGTTAGACTAAGTTAGTAATGTATTAGTCAATGTTAGCAGTGCAGCATCGCCCGAATTTGCTTTTATATAAGTTAACCTTGTTTACGTTACTTTACGACCTGCAACATTTCATGACTTCACACATATAACGTTACTTAGGCCTACTGTAAATCAAAGATTTGACGATGGATTATGTGCTGTCATGAGCATATAGAGTTTAACTGCTCAACCAGTTATGAACAGTGAAAAAAATACATGTTTATTTTTTCAAACAGCTATTTAGATCGCAAATTTGACATTTAGTATACCAAGTGTGTAGTATACTACAAGAGAACATTCAAATAAATGCTGTTCTTTTGAATTTTCTATTCATCAAAGAATTCTAAACAAAATATGTCACAAAAATCAGCAGCACAACTGTTTTCAACATTGATAATTATCAGAAATGTTTCTTGAGCATCAAATCATCATATTAGAATGATTTGTGAAGGATCATGTGACACTGAAGACTGGAGTAATGATGCTGAAAATTCAGCTTTAATAAATTACACGTTTTCCTTTTGAATGCATTTTAAAATGTATGTTCCAATAATATTTCATAATATTCCTGTTTTACAGATTTTTTGAGCACAAGAGACTGCTTTCAAAAACATAAAAATCTTACCAACCCCAAACTTTTGAACAGTAGTGTATACATGGATTTCGAATAAAATAATTATATCAGGCCATACAATTGCTGGCCACTTGTCATCCACAATCCAAAGATCGTCATGTATTGCTTAGGGATCCGGCAAGATCTCACCATTGCTGAGAGTACGTTTTTTAATATTATCGCCACGTTATATGTGTGAAGTCATGAAATGTTGCAGGTCGTAAAGTAACGTAAACAAGGTTAAATGATATAAAAGCAAATTCGGGTTCTATAGATGCTGCACTGCTAACATTGGCTGTTACATTACTAACTTAGTCTAACATGATAATTAGCATTTTGACTTAGCGACAACATCACCACTATGCTACTAGCCTACCCTAAACCCTTTAACGTTACTCTGGTACGAAGGCCGCGCGTCTTTTCTGCCTCCTGGTTGCGTGCGCATGCAGTGATGACGTCGCCGAGAAATCCATGTATAGTGTCAAATAACGAATAAAAACCATCTCATCCGAGGAAATGGACTCCTGGACATGGATTATCGTGATAATAACTACCTAAAATAATAAACACATTTGGAGAAACTGTATTTGAAGAGTAGGCTAGCGTCACTTTTATGAAAAGTGCGGGACTTATGACCTGCAGCCATAATAGCCAGCCACGAGGGGGCTCACTTTGACTGAATGTCATGTCATCACTCTCATCACGAAACTCTACAGTTTCTCCAAACGTGTTTATTATTTTAGGTAGTTATTATCGTTATATTATAGTTATTATTATGAGATGGTTTTTATTCGTTATTTGACACTATAAACCATGCTATAAACACACACTCGAGCTTTTATTTTGGCACTTCCGGTTACCGGCATTTTGAATTTGCATATTAGTTAAATATTTAGTTTCACCCGAAACATTTAGATTCAACATTTAGATTTAGATTTAACATTTAGATTTAGATTTAACATTTAGATTTAACATTTAGATTTAGATTTAGATTTAACATTTAGATTTAGATTTAATATTTAGATTTAACATTTAGATTTAACGTTTAGATTTAACATTTGGATTTAGATTTAACATTTAGATTTAACATTTAGATTTAACATTTAGATTTAGATTTAACATTTAGATTTAGATTTAACATTTAGATTTAGATTTAGCATTTAGGTGTAATATTTAGATTGAACTATTTAAAATATCTCTAAGTTGACAAATATTGTTGTAAATGTGGTAAAAAGTGACCATCAAAAATTCATACCAGTTTTTTAAACATTGTTTGAAGCTAAATGTGACAAAATGTTGCTGTTATTTTCAGCATGAGACACTTTACAAACGGCGCCCCATAAACTCTTGCGATAAGTAAAATCATTCCAAAAACCATGGCAACGGACGTTGGTAGGTATATCCCAGCCACTGCACTGGCCATTATTATTAATCGAAGGAGATGTGTGTGTGTTTTCCAGGCATTAATGGTAAGGAACGACCCTTGTTATACTTGTGAGCGGCACATATGTTTCTGGGTGTTTCTCCCTCATATCTGCTTCGAGGTCTTGATTGTGGCATTTATTTGAGTTTTAGAAACCATTATTCCTGTAATTATTTTGTCTTATATGAATTTAATAAAGAACTCTGTCTCGTATTCTGTCCACATGTTTCCATTGGGCGTATTTTCAATTCGCAATTTCAAATTATGCGCAATTTGAAGGGTAATGGAAACGCAGAGTGATTGATTACTGTTTGTCTTATATTAGATGAGTTATAAGGAATGATGTCCCTGGGTCAGCACAAGATATTGAATTACATAGTGGTAGATTATAGTTTGTCTTAAATATTAGATATTGCATTGTTATTATTTAAATACAGTGATTGAATAACCCGCATTATTGTCCCATCCGCGACAGTGTTTTGCTTCTCTTTTACAAAAGGATAAGGGGCTGCTAAAATAATGCAGGGGAAAAGTGAAATAAATCATCTGGAGAAAAGATCCGGTCACGAGGAGAACACCACACCGGGTCGGATGGCGAAACGGTCGCGGGCGCCCTAACGATAACGTTACTAGTTTGGGCCTTATATTGGCACCTTATATTGGCAGTTTAGTTAATGTTAGCGTTAGTAATGAATTCATCGTGAAATTAAAAAATAATACATTACGCTGAGTAGATACGGACAAACGTTTGAAATTATACATTTTAAAGAAATTGCACTTAACGTTACCTCTGTGAAATGAAGTAGAGAGGTTGAAGCCTGAGAAACTCAAAGTGGCGCTGAATCTGGATGATGCCACGTGATGAATCTGATTGATTGATCAACTTTACCTAAAGCTCAACTTTACCTAACCTTGTTGACCCAGGAACGCGTCTAGATCTCGGCAGAATCAGGACGTGCTGACGGGACAACTGTACATTCCATGATGTCACACTGAACAGTGCCTGTACATTTGATTCCAGTTGGTTTTCAGCTAGTATACTTGGAGTGCTGACGAACAGTCTTGTCTCTTTATAACTATTATATAACTTTATAACTAAATATTATGGGAATAATACAAATAACGTGCAAAGTAATGCCATTGTGCTGCAGGGTAAGTAGCCTTCCTGACCTAAATCAGCAAGTATTCTTAACTAATCAATTAATCTTGAGAACTGATTGAACCTCGCAAAGAAATATCAAGGTCATATTTCACCTTTAAAAAAATAAAATGTATATTTTTCCTATTTTTAGGACCGTTACATTCTTTTAGATGCATTTTACTCTCATTACTGTAATACAAGTATGATACAATTTTAAGCTTAGACATAATTCCTGATCACAAATGCTACAATGATGTATAAATACTTTACAATTTAAATGTTATCATATTTTAATGTCAAGGAAAACCTTAATAGTTACAAACACAGACCCCCCTTTCTTTAGGCAAAATTTTAACACCAAATTTATTTATTTTGCTTGTTTTTTGGGTGAAATATGACCCATTTTGGGTGAAATATGTCTTTCAATGTAATTTTATTGTAAGTTTTGTGAGTTCATCTTTTTGCTTTGTATCACATACTAAACTTTCAGCTACTCTCATTTCTTTGCAGACTAATATTGATGGTCCAGATCCAGCACCCAAGCCAATGCCTGTATTTGGTGTCTCCCTTCAAAAACTGAGGGTCACGGGACAGATGCGGCAGGGCGTTCCTGTGGTGCTCATGCAGATGGTGGAGTTTTTGGAAAAATATGGTAAGATGTGTGAGTGTTTTTGAAAGTTTCCTTCTTTAAATGAATACTAAGCTAACTGCATGATTTGTATTATCTTAGAACTGTACATTTCTGAAATGCATCAATTGGACAGATTTACCTTCTGATAACAGATCACTCTAAATTGTCATGTAGAAACATGCATTTTTTCGAAAGCTGCTTTGAAACGATATGCATTGTGAAAAGTGCTATACAAATAAATGTGAAATGAACTATGGTTTGTGCTTGAAGGTCTCCATCAGCGTGAACTGTTCCATGCCAGCGGATCAGAGGCACGGCGTAATGCGTTGAGGGAAAGTCTGGATCGTGGGGAAGTTCCGGCTTTTCGCAGCGATGATGTCCACGCCGTGGCCTCTCTGCTGATTCTCTTCCTGAGAGAACTGCCCCATGGACTCATCCCAGACAGGGACACCAGACGGCTCTTGAGAGTCTATACAAGTGCGTTCACATTCGAGAATATTCTTGTTTTCTCACCAAGGTTTCTGCAAATAGGACCAAATCTGTTTTGATTCTCTGTCGACCCTGCAGAAACCAAAGGGGTTGCTTTGAACCTCAAGCGTGCAAAGAAAGTCCTGTATAGTTACGCACCTGAAACCTTCAACATCCTATCCCTGCTCATCCACTTCCTGTCCCGGGTCGCTGCCCAGTGTCATGTCAACCACATTTCATCAAAGGACTTATCCAATGTTTTTGGACCCTGCATCTTTCAGTGAGTGTTTGAATGTAGCCTATATATTATGCTGTTTTGTCAATCAAATGAGGGGAAAAAATCTGATTTTCGCTAATAATTTGTTAATAAGTCAAGCCTAAATTGGCACTTTAAAATATAGATACATGTTGCTGTTTGTTGACATAAAAAGCCCTTATGAAAACCCACCATGAACATGTTTATTTCCGGGAACAATTTACAATAATAATAAATGGAGCAATTCCAATAGGGTCCTCACACCATCGGTGCTCAGGCCCTAACAAGGTCTCGTTAGTTAACATTAGTGAATGCACTAACTAGCATTAACTTACAATAAATAATATGTTAGTTATAGTATATATTAATCTTTGTTAATGCTAGTGTTACGGAACACGGACTGATACGGATGGTGAGTAAAACACAACCGGGTTATTGAACAGTTAGAGTAAATATGAGATGTGACAATGCAGATGACAGGTAGCCTAGCTGAAAGAATGCATAGAGAGTCCGAGTCCAAGTTAGCGTTGATGGTAATCGTAGTAATAGTAGTTTGGTGTTGCCTTACAGGTTAACAAGGAAGAGATGCAGGAGACTGGAGATTAGAGGCGCAGGAGAAGTGATGTGGAACAAACACAGGAGGTTGGTAGGCAGCTCAGTACCACAGGGAACATACAAGTAGTCCAATGCGTAGTATTAGTAAGTTAAAATTAACGTTAACTCAGATTAATAAATTATTTAGAAGTATTTGTATTGTTAGTTCATGTTAAAGGGATAGTTCACCCAAAAATGAAAATTAGCCTGATGTATAGTATAGGTGTATATGACATTCTTCTTTCAGACGAATACAATCAGAGTTACATAAAAAAATGTCCTGGCTCTTCCAAGCTTTATAATGGGAGTGAATGGCTGTTTGTCTTTGGAAGTTCATCAAAGTGCATCCATCCATGATTAAAGTTGAAAGATCCTACTGACCTTGGTCTTTATCAATCCCTCCTCTCTTCCTTCTCTGCTAATATCTCTACTGCTAAAATGACTTACTATCACAACAAAATGAACAATTCTTCAGACTCTCGCATGCTTTTCAAAACCTTCTCCTCTCTTCTCAACCCTCCTCCTCCTCCTCCTCCTCCTCCTGCATCAACACTAACAGCTGATGATTTTGTTACATTCTTTATAAATAAAACAAACACCATCAGCGACCAATTTACCAATCCACAAACTGACACACACATTTTACCAGCTAACACACACTTTCTACCCTCCTTCTCTCTACTTTCAGAGGCAGAAGTCTCCAATGTCCTCCTCTACAATCGCCCTACCACCTGTCCGCTTGATCCTATTCCCACTAACCTACGTCAAGCCATTTCATCCTCAGTTGTACCCGCACTCACACACATCATAAACACCTCTCTTCACACTGGTACCTTTCCCACAGCATTTAAGCAGACTCCAATGGTTCAAGTCTTATGGTGCGTTCACACCGGACGCGAATAGCGCGTCAGGCGCGAGTGATTTCAATGTTAAGTCAATGCAAAGACGCGTTACGCGCGTAAAAAATTCCTGCGGCGCGAATGAGGCGTAGAGCGCGGCGCGGTAGACGCGAATACGCCTCATTCGCGCGTCAAGTTCGCGCGAATAGCGCGAATTGAGCGTCTGGCGCGTTAAGCACGTTACGCGCGAATGATTTTATTAGTGCTATTTGTGCATTCACGGGTTTGATGCGAATTCGCGTCTGCCGCCCGAGTTGAAAAATCTGAACTTCTGCGTGAATTCGCGCCGCGTTAACCAATCAGGAGCCTGCTTGCTGCTGTCACGTGGTGAAGTGACAGTTTATAATGTTATTTTATGTTTGGCCTCAATAAATTATTTTGTAATATGACTAAAATGCACAACAAAGCAAATCTTTCACATAAAAACTCGATTTCAATATATGAGAGATACTCATTTTGTATTGAATGCTATTTATTCCATATCTATTCTAGATTATATGAAACATTATTATTCTAATGTAAAGACAACAAACACAATTTAGTGTATAAAAACAAAAATCACAGGACAGGTTTCACTTTTGGAGGCTGGCTCCATTTATTATCAAAACAAAAATAAATGACAGATTAGGTGGGTGCGGGCGAGGGTGAACCTCGCGCCGGGCTGTAGAGCGCGGGCTCGACAGGCAGCGACCACTCGAGGCCGAGGCCTTATACGGCCTACGCTGTCCTCGTCAGCGTCCTCACCGTTATGTCCACCAAACCTAGCTCCTGGAGCAAATTGTGAAACTCCTGAAACCCTCCGGAGGGTCTGGTGGATCCGAGTACAGCGACGATGTCCCCTACGCAGCTGTTTCTGCTCTCCAGAGCATATACGAGCGGTGACTCTCTCGATTAATGCTAACGCTAATGCTCGATAAACATCTAAAAAAGATGGCCGCCAAAACTTTCACCTCTGACGCGCGTAAATTTCTGTTCAAACTTTTGTTTTTACGCGCGTTAGACACGCGAATTAACACAAAGTGGTCAAGCGTCAAACTAGACGCGGCAGGCGCGAATTTGACGCGCTATTCGCGTCCGGTGTGAACGCAGCATTACCTCTCAGGTAGGTCCTTTATGGTGCGTTCACACCGGACGCGAATAGCGCGTCAGGCGCGAGTGATTTCAATGTTAAGTCAATGCAAAGACGCGTTACGCGCGTAAAAAATTCCTGCGGCGCGAATGAGGCGTAGAGCGCGGCGCGGTAGACGCGAATACGCCTCATTCGCGCGTCAAGTTCGCGCGAATAGCGCGAATTGAGCGTCTGGCGCGTTAAGCGCGTTACGCGCGAATGATTTTATTAGTGCTATTCGTGCATTCACGGGTTTGATGCGAATTCGCGTCTGCCGCCCGAGTTGAAAAATCTGAACTTCTGCGTGAATTCGCGCCGCGTTAACCAATCAGGAGCCTGCTTGCTGCTGTCACGTGGTGAAGTGACAGTTTATAATGTTATTTTATGTTTGGCCTCAATAAATTATTTTGTAATATGACTAAAATGCACAACAAAGCAAATCTTTCACATAAAAACTCGATTTCAATATATGAGAGATACTCATTTTGTATTGAATGCTATTTATTCCATATCTATTCTAGATTATATGAAACATTATTATTCTAATGTAAAGACAACAAACACAATTTAGTGTATAAAAACAAAAATCACAGGACAGGTTTCACTTTTGGAGGCTGACTCCATTTATTATCAAAACAAAAATAAATGACAGATTAGGTGGGTGCGGGCGAGGGTGAACCTCGCGCCGGGCTGTAGAGCGCGGGCTCGACAGGCAGCGACCACTCGAGGCCGAGGCCTTATACGGCCTACGCTGTCCTCGTCAGCGTCCTCACCGTTATGTCCACCAAACCTAGCTCCTGGAGCAAATTGTGAAACTCCTGAAACCCTCCGGAGGGTCTGGTGGATCCGAGTACAGCGACGATGTCCCCTACGCAGCTGTTTCTGCTCTCCAGAGCATATACGAGCGGTGACTCTCTCGATTAATGCTAACGCTAATGCTCGATAAACATCTAAAAAAGATGGCCGCCAAAACTTTCACCTCTGACGCGCTAAATTTCGCTTCAAACTTTTGTTTTTACGCGCGTTAGACACGCGAATTAACACAAAGTGGTCAAGCGTCAAACTAGACGCGGCAGGCGCGAATTTGACGCTCTATTCGCGTCCGGTGTGAACGCAGCATTAGGGTATCGTGGAGGGCTGGGGTGTCTAAGACCCAACATCTAGCTACCTTTATGGTGCGTTCACACCGGACGCGAATAGCGCGTCAGGCGCGAGTGATTTCAATGTTAAGTCAATGCAAGGACGCGTTACGCGCGTAAAAAATTCCTGCGGCGCGAATGAGGCGTAGAGCGCGGCGCGGTAGACGCGAATACGCCTCATTCGCGCGTCAAGTTCGCGCGAATTGAGCGTCTGGCGCGCTAAGCGCGTTACGCGCGAATGTTTTATGTAGTGCTATTTGTGCATTCTCGTGTTTGACGCGAATTCGCGTCTGCCGCCCGAGTTGAAAAATATGAACTTCTGCGTCAATTCGCGCCGCGTTAACCAATCAGGAGCCTGCTTGCTGCTGTCACGTGGTGAAGTGACAGTTTATAATGTTATTTTATGTTTGGCCTCAATAAATTATTTTGTAATATGACTAAAATGCTTGGTGTGCAAAGCAAATCTTTCACATAAAAACTCGATTTCAATATATGAGAGATACTCATTTTGTTTTGAATGCTATTTATTCCATATCTATTCTAGATTATATGAAACATTATTATTCTAATGTAAAGACAACAAACACAATTTAGTGTATAAAAACTTTGTTAAAAATCACAGGACAGGTTTCACTTTTGGAGGCTGGCTCCATTTATTATCAAAACAAAAATAAATGTTTAGGTGGGTGGGGGCGAGGGTGAACCTCGCGCCGGGCTGTAGAGCGCGGACTCGACAGGCATAGACCACTCGAGGCCGAGGCCTAACGGCCTACGCTGTCCTCGTCAGCGTCCTCACCATTAGGTCCATCAAACCTAGCTCCTGGAGCAAATTGTGAAACTCCTGAAACCCTCCGGAGGGTCTGGTGGACCCGAGTACATCGACGATGTCCCCTACGCAGCTGTTTCTGCTCTCCAGAGCATATACGAGCGGTGACTCTCTCGATTAATGCTAATGCTAATGCTAATGCTCGATAAACATCTAAAAAAGATGGCCGCCAAAACTTTCACCTCTGACGCGCGTAAATTTCGCTTCAAACTTTTGTTTTTACGCGCGTTAGACACGCGAATTAACACAAAGTGGTCAAGCGTCAAACTAGACGCGGCAGGCGCGAATTTGACGCGCTATTCGCGTCCGGTGTGAACGCAGCATTAGGGCTCAGTGCTTGGACCACTTCTCTTCTCCATCTACATGACATCACTTCCTATCAGAACATGCTACACAACTCCTTGTCCAAGCGCTAGTTTTATCCAGACTGGACTATTGTAACGCTCTCCTGGCTGGTCTTCCAGCTTGCACGGTCAAACCTCTGCAACTGATCCAGGACACCGCAGCTAGAGTGGTCTTTAACGAGCCGAAGAGAGCACATGTCACTCCTCTCCTCACAAAACTGCACTGGTTGCCAGTTGCCGCTCGCATCAAATTCAAGTCACTGACGTTTGCCTACAGAACAACCACTGGCTCTGCTCCCTTTTACTTAGGGCGTTTTTCCACTGGGTTCGTTTGCTGCGGTCCGAACCCGAGTGCGCTAGTTCCCGGCGCCCCCCGCAGCGTTGGTCTGGTTTCACACTCAATTAGTTGTATCGAACCCAGGTGCGTTTGCAGTGATCTTACGTCATCGCAAACGCACACGGAAAACGCATGGAGAATACAACTCGACTGAGCATAGCTGTAATTTGTCTGTTTTTTTGGTGCTATTATGCACAACATAGTGAGAGACAACTACGTTTATGTTCATTACATGGTGTAATTCAGCATATATCCAGGGGACGCCGTGTTTCTGCTGCTCGCAGAAGATTTTTCACTGATGCGACTGATACGCATGCGTGGGATACTATACTTCCTGAACAAGCACGCACCCGAGTCCGTGTTGCTTGCACATTAACGCGAACCGCGCCACGGTTTGGGAGCAACCGAGCTCAGACCACCTCCTCCAGGTAGTCTCGGGTTCGGTACTCTAGTGCGCACCCGGGTCCGATGACAGCGTTCACATTAGCGATTTTTCATGCAAACCGTGCCCCGGTCCGCACTAAACTGCCAGTGTGAAAGCGCCCTTAAACTCATTACTTCGGACTTATGTGCCATCCAGAAACTTGCACTCTGCAAACGAACAACGTCTTGTGGTGCCATCTCAAAGAGGCACAAAATCTCTTTCTCTGACCTTTACCATGACTATTCCCTGCTGGTGAAATGATCTGCCTAACTCAACCAGAGTTGCTGAGTCCATAGCCCAGGGGTGCCCAATCCTGCTCCTGCCGATTGACTGTCCTGCACAGTTAATCTCCAAACCTAATCAAACACACCTGCCTTTAATTTTCAAGTGATCCTGAAGACCTTAATTGGTTGCTTCAGGTGTGTTTGATTAGGGTTGGAGATGAACTGTGCAGGACAGTCGATCGGCAGGAGCAGGATTGGGCACCCCTGCCATAGCCACTTTCAAGAAACGGCTGAAGACGCTTCTTTTTCGACAGCACTTGATCCAATAATACTAACACTTTCTCTACTATTCTATTCTATAATAATAATAATAATAATAAAAAATGTAAAATTACATTTACTGCGTTAGATTAAACTGAGAAGGGTCATAGCACTTATTGTTATCCTACTGTTAGTTTAACTGCTTCTATTGTTCTCATTGGTAAGTCGCTTTGGATAAAAGCGTCTGCTAAATGAATAAATGTAAATGTAAAGTGCTCCACACGGCTCTGGGGATTAATAAAGGTCTTCTGAAGTGAAGCGATGCATTCGTGTAACAAAAAATCCATATTTAAAACTTTATCGACTAAAATAACTAGCTTCCGGCAGACGGCCGTAAACTTCGATTTACGGCGAAAGACTATCCCTTGAACTTGACACACAACGTAATGACAAACGCGGTTGCCCAGTCCTGTTTGTTTGAACCGCGAGAGGCGTCAAAGCTCACGCTACTCCTACATCCTACGTCATACATCGTCGAGTGTTACTCTTCTGGCGTAAGTCGACTTGCGTATGGCCGTCTGCCGGAAGCTTGTTATTTTAGTTAAAGTTTTAAATATAGATATTGTTCTTACATGAACTTCACTTCAGAAGACCTTTATTAACACCCAGAGCCGTGTGGAGCACTTTAATCATGGATGGATGCACTTTGATGGACTTCCAAAGACAAACAGCCATTCACTCCCATTATAAAGCTTGGAAGAGCCAGGACATTTATTAATATAACTCTGATTGAATTCGTCTATAAAAAGAAGAATGTCATATACACCTAGGATGGCTTGAGGGTGAGTAAATCATGAGCTAATTTTCATTTTTGGGTGAACTATCCCTTTAACTGATGTTACCTTGTTGTAAAGTGTTTTTCTCATTCCCTGTGCTTACAGTGTTCCTGGCAGCAACAACAAGCCAGTGGAACAGCTGCTGTGCACATATCTTACACAGCACCTTATAGACAGCGTCACGTTCCTGCTTCCCAACATGTACCCTCCCGAACCCTGCCGTGATGCACTCTCCACAGGGGACTGCGCCCCGCCACCAGCGCTGCTGTCCAGTCTGAGTGTGGGTGGAGCCAAGAGGGCAAATTCACCTGTCTCATCCATCAGGTATGAACTCAGCAGCTGCTTACAAATATGTATCTGCTTACATTTTACTATTATGTTAGTAAATGTCAGCAGGCAATATGTCTTCACAGGAAGTGAGTCTTCTTTCTTCTCTCACTTTTAGATCCCATCTTTTAGATATGGAATAGGTTTATTTACAGTACAGTACTACTGGTAAACTGGGTTTGTATGCCAAGACTCATGATTATCTCTCTTCTGTCAGGCCTGTTGCAGAAGAACGTGTGTAGGACCGTGCTGCAAATAAGCACAAACAGTCTTTGCACAGAAAAAAAAGACCCCCAGCACATACACAAAAATAAAATAAAAAACAAAAAATTTAATCATTTCGATAAAATGATTGATATATTGTAACTAATAATATACTGTCCTTTAGTCTAATCATAACATGGGAACCTTTCAAATCAGGCAATTTAAAGGATGACAGGGATTCTCTTGAAATGTATTGTTGAAAACAGTGAATTTACACAAGACCTACTGTGATAATCTGTAGACTGTAAGCAGTGGAGCCTTAAATGCCCTTATTGGTTCAAAAATGATTATCATAAACATAAGTGCAACTTTGGACAGTTGGTGGCGCTAGAGGGATTGAGTTACAGACTCCAAAATTGCTATGTTTAATGTTGAGACTGACAAACATTCAAATTTCTCCAAATTTCATAACTTTCCTGCAAGCGGTTCTGTGGGCTGCCGATGAATAAGTTGTTGCCTGGAGAGCTCAGTGGCCCAGAAAATCAATCCTCCATTGGGTCGCATTCAGATCTCAGGGTGTTTTATTTAAATTTATTTTTTTTGCTGGATATATTTAGACATATTTTTAGACATATTTGGAAATCTACCCAATGAATTCTGTATAAAATGATTTAGAAAATGCCACATCCAATCTAGTCATCATCGTGAACTGTGATTGCTCCAGCCGGCCTAGTGCTGAGAAGAGTAACAGATACCACGTGACTACGGTGCTCTAAGCGCGTTAATGTGCCGTTTCAGCCATAGACATAAATACTTTTTACTCCGGTATGTCTATATGGTTTCAGCCACCGGTCTAGACGATCGTTTGTACCTTTCTAAATAGTGACACTGAAGTTTAACAGCCATTTAACCGAAATACAAAATTTGGCCTACAAAAACAAGTCATCCCTGCAGGATCTATTGCTCTTTGTTTAAGCTGTCCGATCTTGTCTTAACAAACCATTATTTTGTTAAGCTGTTTGGTAGTTCTTCCTCCTTTTGATTCTGGATTCTCTTCATCTTGTTTTGTTCAATAAACACAGCCTGTGATTAGATATGGCTCAGCTACTCTCCTTCCAGCACCCATTTCACAGGAACAGGATTGGGAAACGGCGTTTTAGGGGTTGTACATCAACCAGTTGCTTAGATCTAGTCAATGCTTTGTGGTTGTGAATTACTTTCCTGGATGACAAGGGTCAAAGACAAATAAGTGTCCAAAGGAAAATGATCTACTCTCTATATTCATGCAGGTTTCATATAGATTTGAACAAAAATCGATTTTCAAGAAAAGTTTCAATCTAAAGTCTCTAAATATGTTGTGGTGAAGCCATCGAGTAAAAATTTATATTTTATTTGGTTTCACTTTACTATGATGCTCCCTTTAACACATTCTGTTGACTATAAGTAATGTTGCACCTACATGTCGACTAACTCTCATTACAGTGTTAGTAGAGTATTAGTAGACTGGTAGGGTTAGGTGTTAGAATAAGTTGACATGTAGTTGCAAAGTTACTTATAGTCAGACTGTCTGTTGAGGAGCATCACAATAAAGAGTTATCAGATATTAAGCAGACAGTCTACTAATACTCTAATGAGAGTTAGTTGAAATTAACAGAATGTTAAAAAGGACCATCAAATAAAGTGTTACTTTTTCTTTACACCTTACAATTTTCTAGGTAACGTATCATGAATTATTAATTCGTATTACACGTCTCATTGGAATTCTTGATTCTGATTGGTCAATCGAGCCATCCAGTGGTTATTTCCTGATAACAACCGGTAAAAACCAATAACACAAACACAGGCTCATCCGGGTTACTGAAGTTGATGCTATACTCTTGCTAGGAACGTTTTTACTTTGTGGAAGTTTTGCATTTGGTGAACTAACAAAATATTGAAACTCAAATCAATATTTTGTTTACAATTATGTAATTGTCACCCGGGTTTCGTGGACTCACTCTCTTGTTTCTTGTTGTTTCTTGTTTGTAGTTTTGTACACTGTAATGGGTTATAAGATAACAAACGGGTCAGATTTTAAAACAGTTTCATCTCAAATCGATATCTCTTATCCCCATAATTATTTATGTGGTGAAATGCTGTGGTATGAATTTACCATATAAATAAAAAATTATTATACCATTAAAAGTCAGTCTAGTTTGAACTTGCCGCTTGATATCAACTGCTCTCACAATTATGATTTCCTTGTTTTGTTTCTGCAAGACATGCAGAACATTCGACATGTTAGTCATACCACATGACTTTGTTGGTTAAATTACATTTATTATAAATGATCATTTCATTGACTCAAAAAAAAAAAAAAAAAATTATGGGAGGCTTAGTTTATTATGGGAATACTTATAAGTCATACGTTTTGTAAGCTATAATTTATTAATAAAAGTCACAGGCTTAGGCGCTTCCTTTGTAAGCAAAAGACAGACGTGTCTTTAAAGTACAAAACACTCAGGGTTTTAGAGCACCAATTTGCTTCCTTTGTTCTGCTTGCAAAAGCCTCATTAACAAACTAATCCCCCCACTGTGCACTCTTCAAAATGAAACGTGACCTCGCGTCCTCCATCTATTCAGTAAAATCATGAAGATCGTCAACCACTTTGTTCTCAAACCCAATACAAATGTCTGAGGCAACTTAATAATGCAAGTCGTTCCTTCACATAACTGCCCTTTTGCATGAAGGCATTTCTGTGTATTTAATGAAGTGTGTGTTTTCCATTTATCAAAGCGCCTTTATTGGCCAGGTTTCCAAGGCTTTCTTGTCACAGGTCATTTGTACGACCATATGAGCAGTTTTTTTTTCTTTTTTCAATTGTATTATTTTTGTATTTCTTTTCGTTTCAAAGCCTCCGCACAATTGCACATTATTTTCAAATAATCTAGGCATCCTTATTCATTTTTTTATGATTATGATCAGTATATTTTATTATGTGTAGGTCATTTCTACTAAGCAAATTAGAATGATTTCATATCATCATCATCTGGGAAAGAGCCAGCAAATGTACTCTATGAAGCCTTGAGTGATAAAGCTACCATCATTATGTTGCTTCATGCACATTTCGCAAGTGAAACGTCCAGTTAGTCGCACATTCAGTTTTATCCGAAACAGATGACTGTGAATCTGGCAACGTTTGCTTGTGTAGGTTGTTGTACATATCGTGGCTGTTCAGAAATGAAATGTCCGCTGAATGGCACTAAAAGGTTAATGTTCTATTGCGTTTGAAAATAACGGACCTCCTACACTAAACCCTACCATTAACCTAACTGACAGTGTTAACTAAAGCATGCAAGAGATAAAAAAAACACATTTACTGAAGCAAACACATAATTTTATCTGCTTTACAAGTGTCTCAGCTCTTTTTTGTGTGTTTCACAGAACTTACACCAAAGCACTTCACATTGCGAGTGCAGTGCTGTATCAGGTGAGCAAGTTTATACATCAGAAAAACCATATAAAGCTGGTGGTGTGATGCAAACATCAAAATGTATTACTTCACAAATCATGCACCATGTTAAAAGTGTTTTGAGCTCATAACCTATTGTGAAATGTGCATAGACTGTAAAAAAAATATGGATGTAGTGTCCGTGACATCACCCATATGTTTCTGAAGAGCACTTTTGAAGCCCAATGTGGGCAGAGCCGACCGTCGCCATCTTGGATATGAAGCGGCAATCCTCCTGTCACTCAAGTGGCTATGCCCTTAATTATGCAGAACTTTAAGGCGTAATATAAATTAAACGGATGAGTTATAAGAAACTCCCAGTTGTCATGAAGGGCAAAATTTGATGTTTAGACCAAAACCACGTTTTGTAAAAGGCTGTAAACAAATTTTTTTTTCTGCTGTAAAGTTGGCCATTTTAACATGGGGGATCTATGGGATTGACTCTCTTTTGGAGCCTGTCTCTAGCGGCCAGACGATGAATTGCAGTTTAAGTCACTTCGGTGTTGGATTCAAGAGAG
Organism: Leuciscus leuciscus; assembly: GCF_965113295.1. NCBI lineage: Eukaryota > Metazoa > Chordata > Actinopteri > Cypriniformes > Leuciscidae > Leuciscus > Leuciscus leuciscus. The sequence goes on from NC_138723.1 coordinate 6,943,200, forward strand.
ACATCGGAAGGTTGCCACTTGGTAATCTGCCCCTGTAATCATAATTTTCGTAAAAAGGAATAAAAGTTGTTGGTGTTTTACTGCCACTAGTGATCATTTCAGGTGGAAACTGCAGTTATTTGTACGTACGTGTTTGGAGTTTTCAAAAAATGTAGGTAGAGGCACGTTTTTTTCAATGAGCCTATGTTGAAAATATAAATTCCCACCTTCCCAGACTTAACCCTTCAAATATCCTGATTCTTCTGGAACCCCTTAGGGGAGTTTCCTTGGATAAAAGGGTTCTGTTAGCCTCTAAATGGTTCGGCCTTCTCACCAACACGTGTTCCCGCGGTCCACGCACTCTAGTAAATAGTGTCAGCTGCGCTCATGCACGGTGATAGAAGGCTGTAAGTTTCATAAACACATGAGAAGTCTCAAAGCACTTCTAATGAGCAAATATTTACAATATAATTAACTAATTCAACTATATGGCGATCTTAAGTGTCAGCACAATGCGAGAACCTTTCCAGACTTTGAAAACTTTGGCCAGTGCGTTTCCACATGAAGTCCTTTTGCTTGATGTGATTAATAGTGTTTGATAGGTATCTGTAATTTTTATGTTTATAACCCTTATAAGTGTTCCATAATTATTTGAAGGGAAGCAGCTGTGAAGGACAACGCAGAGGACTTGGCTCAAGCGTTCCTTTAGATGTACTTCAAGCAGATACACTGTTGTAAATTACTAATTTGGAGATAACAGCATAATAAACATAAAATAAACAATACGTCTGGGAATCTGAATTCATCTTAGGAGGAAGTTTGCAACACATGGTGCATCCATGTCCTCTTGGGAAGTTTGTATTTAGTAGGGTTAAAGTTTTTAGTTTTGGTTTATTTAAATCACTTTGGTCAGAGCAAAATTGTACTTTATTCTGATGGTCCCTTTAACACATTCTGTTGACTATAAGTAGTAACTATGATAGTAGAGTATTAGTAGACTGGTAGGGTTAGGGTTAGTAGAGTATTAGTAGAGTATTAGTGGACTGGTAGGGTTAGTATTAGTAGAGTATTAGTAGACTGGTAGGGTTAGGGTTAGTAGAGTATTAGTAGACTGGTAGGGTTAGGGTTAGTAGAGTATTAGTGGACTGGTAGGGTTAGGGTTAGTAGAGTATTAGAGTATTAGTAGACTGGTAGGGTTAGGGTTAGTAGAGTATTAGTAGACTGTTAGGGTTAGTAGAGTATTAGTGGACTGGTAGGGTTAGGGTTAGTAGAGTATTAGTAGAGTATTAGTAGACTGGTAGGGTTAGGGTTAGTAGAGTATTAGTAGAGTATTAGTAGACTGGTAGGGTTGGGGCTAGAATAAGTTGACATGTAGTTTCAAAGTTACTTATAGTCAGTTGACTGTTCAAAAGGGCCCATCAAAATAAAGTGTTGCCAATGGCGATATATCTTTTCTACCAAAAAACAAAATGATGAATAAAGTGCATCAGGTCTTTTTAACTTTTTTACGTTTTATTCAATTTATGAAGATGTTCTAAACTGAATAATTTTATTTTATATTGTATTTGTACAATACTATCTTATTTTGTTCATTGAACTTGAAGAAATTAACTGGAGAAGATAGTAAATAAGGTGAAGCCTATCTACCGTAAGACTTCAAATAATAGCCCGGGCTTTTATTTTCCTAAATCGCCGAACTGCACCGGCTTGTATTTGAGACAGGCGTCTATATGAGACAGGCCTTTAATTTAGTGTTGAGATGAGCATGACAGTAGGGGGTTACCAAATCTGTGTTTGTGTTTAACAGATCAGTTAATGTAAGAATTAGCCTACTAGCTTTTGAGGAGCTCTTTGATTATCCTGAATTTGCTTCACCAGAACTGAACCCGGATGAACTACTTTATAATTTTGATTCTATCTGCAGTACTATTTTAGTACATTGAGAATAAAACACCAAAAATCCATCTCTGAGCCCTGGGTGAATAATACTACTCGAACCCTGAGGCAGACATGCAGAAGGGCCGAGAGGAAATGGAAAAAAGACAAATTACAGATCTCTTATGAGATGCTTAAAGACTCTCTTTTTAAATATCAAAATGAGTTGAGAGTGGCCAAATCAAATTATTTTTCTACCCTTATAGATAAGAACCACAATAATCCCAGAGTTATTTTTAATATTATCAATACTGTTACAAATCCAGTTGTGTCCATCTACCCGAGTGAGTCAGTGGCTATCTGTGAGCGGTTCTGCAAGTTTTTCATAGACAAGATAGCTGGAATTAGAAATAACATGCAACTGATCACTGGTAATCCTGCAGGTCAGTTAAATTACACCGGCAGACTTAGTAAGTTTATACCAATTACTATGACTTTTTTAAATGACACGGTGAAGCAGTTAAAACCTACAGGATCACCATCAGACACTATCCCAGCACGACTATTTAAAAAGTGTTTAATGTAGTGAGTACGACACTCCTACACTTTGTAAATAAATGCCTTGAGTTGGGAGTTGTCCCTGAGCGTTTAAAACATGCGTCAGTGCAACCCATACTAAAGAGGCCAAATTTAGACTTATCTAATCTATCAAATTTTAGACCTATTTCACATCTCCCATTTCTAAAAAATTTTTTAGATAAAGTAGTTCTATGTCAGCTTGAAACTTTTTTGAACGAAATTTTTTTTTTATATATATATTTCAATCTGGTTTTAAAAAATTTCACTCTACGGAAACGGCGCTTGTTAAAGTGCTCAATGACATTTTTCTAGCCACTGATTCGGTAGCATTGATACTCCTGGATTTAAGTGCTGCTTTTGACACGGTAGACCATAATGTCCTGCTATCTCGGTTAGAACACATAGTGGGCATTAGAGGCCCAGTCTTACATTGGTTTCAGTCTTATCTTACAAACAGGAGTTTTTCAGTCAACATTAGTAACTACCGATCTACGTCAGTAAAGTTAACATGTGGAATTCCTCAAGGCTCCACACTGGCTCCGATGCTGTTTTCTTTATACATGCTTCCTTTGAGTACTATTTTTAGAAAATATGACTTGAGTTATCATTGCTATGCAGACGACACACAAATGTATTTTCCTCTTAACCATGGAAAGAATCTAGAAGAGATGGCTGATTGGCTTGAGGATGTGAAAGCATGGATGTCGCAACATTTTTTAACTTTGAATGAGGAAAAGACTGAGGTTATAGTGTTTACACCTTCGACTTTACATGATATAACAAATATAAATCTTGGTACCTTGACACCATATGTGAAGCCATATGTTAAAAACCTGGGAGTGGTACTGGACAGTGCCCTAAAGCTTGATAGACAGGTCAATCAAGTGGTAAAATCAAGCTTCGACCAGCTACGAACCCTGGTAAAAATTAAGTCTATACTCTCAGTTTCTAACTTCGAAAAAGTTATACTTTTATCTCTACAAGGCTGGACTATTGTAATTCGCTTTATGTGGGGATCAGTGAATCATCCATTAACCGCCTTCAAATAGTCCAGAATGCCGCTGCAAGAGTTCTGACAGGAACTCGAAAACGAGATCATATAACTCCTGTCCTTAAGTCACTTCACTGGCTGCCAGTGCGCCATAGAATCACTTTTAAAGTTTTATTACTAGTTTTTAAGTCATTACATGGGATGGCTCCATCATACCTCACGGACCTTTTGACTGTTCATCAACCATCAAGAGCTCTTAGGTCTGCGAACCTAGGCCTTCTGGTGGTTCCGAGAACAAAACTTAAGACTAGAGGAGACTTAAGACTTTTTCTAGTGCCGCTCCTAGACTCTGGAACAGCCTCCCTCCTGAAATCAGAGCTGCACCAACCCTGTGCATTTTTAAAGCGAGGTTAAAGACATTTTTATTTGATCTGTCGTATGCAAATTGAATGTTGAAGCAACTGTCCTGTTGTTGTCTTTGTATTGTATTGCGTCATGTTTTTTTTTCCTCTGTACAGCACTTTGGTCGACGGAAGTTGTGTTTATTTGTGCTTTAGAAATAAACTGATTGATTGATTGATTGACTATATCTTCGTATGTCTAAAGGGTCGCACACCAGACGAGAAGCGCAGCGCCACGTCTTTAAAATTCGAACACATTATTCTCTGAGTGTACATTGTCTCAAATCGTCGTTAATGTATATGCTGACTTCACCCTGTGCTGCAATATACATTTAGTTTTACATTCATTTGCAGAAATCAGCTGCTTGAATGAAAATTGCTGATGTTATCTGATTTTCAGGTGATATTCTCAATTCATTCAGGTAACGGACTCTCTGAGGTAAAGTGTTCAGACTGCAGACTAAGCAACGACTGTATTTAATTGTACAGTACAATCATAACATAGTACAGACATGATCTTAATTCCATAATATCCTTAAACATAACTATATTGCTGGCCATAAACTGACAAAGTGCGCGTCCGGTGTGCGATACCTCGAGTTGTCATAGATGCGACGCGGTGCTGCGCTTCTCGTACGGTGTGCGACCCTTAGATTATTGGCAGCATAAAAAACTAAACGATGTGACAGCCATGGGCTGAACAATACAAGTTATCGGTAATATCCATCGAGCCTATGAACTAGTTGCCCGAAAGACATTTACAAGAAAGAATGAAGGCTACCCTGTAAAACAACTGCAATCATGTGATACAAAAGGACCCTATTCATCACTATCATCATCACCGCGATCCTCAACTACAAATTCATTGGCGAAATCCTCCTCCTCGTCGCTCTCCTCCACTTCTCCCTCTCCGGCCTCCGCTAACTCAGCCTGCCTTGCTTGCGCTAACAGCTCCCGCCCAGATGTGCAGGGCTCTCTTGCGTGCGCAATCTGCTCCATAGAACTGGCTTAAACAGACGATCTGACGGGTTTTAGAAGATTAAATACAACCCGAAACTAAAAAACAGACTGGGCCTCTATTTGAAACCAGCCTTTATTTATCCAAACCTGTAGCCAAACCAGGCGTGTAAAAGAGACAGGCGTCTATTTGGGACTCGGCTATTATTTGAAGTTTTACAGTATATACATACTTGCCACGGACCAATAGTACCAGTTGGAGAGTGTCTGTAAAGTTAACTCTGTCAAGCTATTTCAAACTCCTGAAACAAACTCCAAATGAACCTAGTTTTGGCCTGAGTTGTTCTAAATGACGTCACAACGGTTCCTTCTACGATTTAGCTTACAGTATATCAGGGACGTGATGCGCCCCAACCCAAAAACTCTGGGCTCAAAGAAAACCAAATAATTTTCCAAACATAATTACAACATTGTTGCTGTGCGTTCAACTTGAAAATACTGAAGTATATTTCTGTACTTCTAGGGAATCGTGCACCTGTCACGGCTCTCAGGGTGGATGAAGAAGGAGATGGACTCGAGGATGAGGAATTACGAGGTTTTAATTCTCAATAGAGCAGATACAATCAAAAAGGGAGCGTGTGCTCAGACAAAAATAACCATAACAATAAACATTGACCGACACTGAACAAGGCAAAACTCAGGGCTAAATACACGGGAGAACAGATCAGGAAAACAAGACACAGGTGACGAAACTAACGAGGGCAGAACAGGTGATACAAATGAACTCATTAAACTGACCGGGAAAACCAGGACTAAACCAAAATCCAACAACAGACAGGGGAAAACAGATCACAGAAAACTGATAACACAGAAACAGACTCAAAACCAGAACTCAGAACACATAACATGTAACAGCACCAGCCGAGCGCTGCCATTGAGATCAGTGCTAATGCTTATACTTCCTACGGGTATTACACTTCCTTGGAATCGACTAAACTTTGCAAAGATTAAAAAAACTTTAATAATGTAATATTATTAGTTGAATCATATGTCACATTTGGATGGTGTAGATGCTGTTTTCAATTTGACAACAAATAAAACACACTCTAGGTCAAAGCGTTAGCCTGTCAAACCCCCAGAATTAACTTATCCGCTTCCTACAAACTTCTCACACATCTGGATGGTCCACTTTAATTGTTTCAAGATGGTACGAACACAAACAACACGAGGACGTTCCTGTATGGTTGCTAACGGTTGTATTATACTGTTTACTGCCATAATAGCAAATGTAGGTAAACAGTTTGCATCAGTGAATTGTTATGTGGACATTCTATCATGTCTATGCTTAAATATAATTAGTTTTATTACACTTAAAATGGTATAGTTTCTCTCAACGTATGAAGATAGTCACTACACACTTCCTCCATGAGTATTCATTTATCAAAGTTGCCCCAACATGATGAGGTTGTGCTATCGTATTTTACGAGGTCGTTTTATCCCAGAGCAGATGTTTGCAGAGAGATGAGGCTGACTGGAGGTCTATAACAGCTTCTAAAACATGTACGCAGACCGTAGGGTCATTCTTGTTATGCAATACAGTCTGTCTTCATTATATATCTTTTAAAATCTCAATTGAAAAGTCTGGTTAGTCTGGTCTGTTGGTTTGTTTAAAGAGGCATTTTGGGTGCTTTTCAGCCAACTAAGACCAGCCAAGATGCTTATTTAAGTAGCATTTTCAGCAGGGAATGGTATCAACTTTTTTAAAAAATGGTTAAAAATGGAGATAATTTCAGATTGACACCGTCATGCAAGCTAACTGTCAATCCCTCACTCTTTAGCTCTTTTATTTCCGTACTGTTGCACTTCTTTAACATTTAAATTAACAATTTGATTCAATGCAATTGTTATTTATTTTTTTGTGAATGTAATTGCAGCTGTAACTAATTTATTTTATTACTTTTATAATTACACAGTCGACCCTTCCCTTACACCAGGGGTTTTCAAAGTCAAAGACAGTGGGCCTCACTTTTGACACAACATACACGATGGCGCCTCCACACCACCAATTGTTCTACATTTTCAAAAGCGATCAGTGGTTTGTTTGCGCATCAGTAATAACAGACTCTCGTCTTGTGTCCCTAATCTACGACTCCTGTTTGTCACTGTTATTATCTTTATCTTGATTACAATTGTCATCCAGAAAACTTTACTTGTGCGACACTGGTTTGCTTGTCATTGTGTTTTGAGCCAGTGTTCAGTCTGTACACAGAATAGAAGAAAGATTGTGCTCTGAAATGGTTTAATTAAGGATTTGGCCTCTCTAAACCCCTCCTTTCTGAGAGCCTAATCTGCTCTCTGATTGGTCAGATGGCCCAGTCTGTTGTGATTGGTTTACTCTGCTCTGATTGATCAAGTGACCCCAGTCTGTTGTGATTGGTCTACTCTGCTCTGATTGGTCAGATGGCCCAGTCTGTTGTGATTGGTCTACTCTGCTCTGATTGGTCAAGTGACTCAGTCTGTTGTGATTGGTCTACTCTGCTCTGATTGGTCAGATGGCTCAGTCTGTTGTGATTGGTCTACTCTGCTCTGATTGGTCAGATGGCTCAGTCTGTTGTGATTGGTCTACTCTGCTCTGATTGGTCAGATGGCTCAGTCTGTTGTGATTGGTCTACTCTGCTCTGATTGGTCAGATTGCCCAGTCTGTTGTGATTGGTCTTTTGGAAGTGCATGCAGAGTATATTTGCTTTCTCAGCACAGAACACAGTGTTTTCTTTACAACATGAACCAAACTCTTCCAGGCCACAGCTTCAGCTACAGTGTTTGATGGCGGTTCAAAATAAATGTTGTTAGTGAGCAGCCAATGAAGACATAGCTGGCATTGTGCAAAGTTGTCACAAACCTATGTAGGTTCGAGCAGGTAATAAGACTGGAATTACTGACGACTCGTTTCAGGCAGTTCAGAATCAGTTCTTTGTTTTTGGAGACAACAACTCCATTTATCTGGACTTTGATCTTTGAAACTTTGCAGACCTTTTACATTCACAAACAGCCATATTACATACTGCATGAAATGTAACATTCGAAAAAGCATAAAAGGGGCACATTACGCCTAACCATACCACCAAACCTTTCCCTAACCTTACCCGTATCCCACCAAAGTAGCAGCAAAAGGGGGTTGGAATACAACATGAATACAATAAGTTTTATGTAAATACATAGTAAAGACACCTATAAAGTGTGAGCCATGTGTAAATAACAAGTAAAATATTAAGTTTTAATAATAAAATTGAAGTCCCTGAGTTTAACCAGAGCATACTTCTGACATATCATTTTACACAAATACTTGCTTAAAATAAGTATTCATGAGATGTGATTTAAGTTACAGAGTTCAAAAGGTACTACATAACAGAACTGATCCAGTAAATGACAGGAAATAGTTTGAGTGGTTACAGGACTAGGCCCAAAACTTTTTTCTTGGAAAAATCCTGCTCAAGTTGCACGGCTAAATGGGCAAATGAGGTGCATGTGTGCAAGACTCTGGATTGTAAATGTAACATTAACCTGCAAGCGGCGAGGATGACATCCCATCAGTGTCTCGTCTCCAGGCACTGAATCAGAATGGTGATTATTCTGGCGACAAACGTGGCGAGGCGATAGCCTGATTTACATCTTCGAGAACAATTGACGTGCATGACTGTGTCGGATTACTCTTCAGATATGGTAAGTTGTATTAAATATTAAATTTGCCATGACAAAACAGACTCCTGCTTATTCAGTCATATTGATACATATTTAAAGATGTCATGAAATCCACATCCAATCTATTTACTTTCTCAATACATGTTCATGGTTCATATATTCAATCCAACAACAGTCAGGGTAAACTTCATTATTCAGCTGTGTTAGAAATGTATTCATAGGATACACTTTGACTTGTCTTGGTATATTGTGTTCTGTGATTTGGTGATGTCCGATTTCAGTAAAGTTTATTTTAAAGATCAGTAAAATATTACATATAACGTTATTCCATTATTATTTCACTGTTACTACATTATTACATTGCTATTACATTATTTAATTGTATTGTCGTGTTTATTAAATAATAGGCAATATGTAGAATTAAGATGGCTAAGTATATATAACTTATTCAGACATTTTTCATAATTTCATAATACTGTTGACAGTGTGCAATAGTCCCTCACAAAGTTTTAGAAGGACTGATCATTTGGGAAACCTTATGGACTTGTGATAACATTAAGGGCCTTTCATAGTGCAGATGCTGGAATCTCAAGGTCTCTGGTAAAGGTGGATTCATCCCAATGGAATAACATCTCCTCTCTTTGCTGTCCCTCTGTCTTACTCGTGTCAAGGATTTATTGTCCTAAGGGGTTGTGAACTTTAAATCTCAGGGGCTCTAAAGGTGTCAACCAACTCCATCACTTCTGAACACTTATACATACTCTTCCAAGAACATCACAGGACGTTCCCAGAAGACTGTGTGGATCTATGTTAGGATGTCTGCTTGTACCGCTGACAGTGTGCACTAGTTCCTCACAAATTTTCAGAAGGACTGCTCCTTTGGGAAGCCTCATGGACTAGATATCTGGCGGTGTTGTGATTTTAGTTCCTTTCATAGTGCAGATGCTGGAATCTCAAGGTCTCTTGTAAAGGTGGATTCATCCCAATGGAATAACATCTCCTCTTTTTGCTGATCTTCTGCCTCACTCATGCCACTAACTGTCTTCCAGATTGTCCTTTTAAAGTCTGAACATTCAAGCTAATGAATTTATGTTCCTCTAGGTCATAACAGAGAAAGAGTTTAAGATGTAAAGTCAAATGGATATCTCATCTGATTTTCATACATGATGGTTACATGTACAATTATAATCTCATCAAATTGACAAAATCAGTGTCAGTAAAACACCTGGTTGTATTTAAACACTACGATACAACCTGGTCTGAGAGTTCTTCCCACAATTACCAACACAATAATTCCTGCCAATTTCTTCTGAACCACATTAGGAAATAGTCCCTAAATAAACCTCAGAGAAACAAGAGATGGATGGTCTACATTATAAAATCAGATAACAACATATTTGGAAATATCTGTATACATCTGCCATGTCGCCTCTGACTCCATTTCCACGGAAAAGGGGATCTGGTGTTTTAGGCTGGGGTATTATGATAGTGTAAGTACCTGAGGGTACAATCCTCTTTGTGTTTTGCAAAAACATGGTGGACCTAATGGGACAGGAAAATGTTTTATGGTTTTTGGGTTATGCTGACGCACAGAGGACTGTGTACTGCTTTTATTTACACAAGGCACACATGCAACAGTAAAATAATATAAAATTGTGGGGAGAGGCTAAGAGAAGACACAAAATAAAATACAAAAAAACAGTCTATTTATTATTATTATAATTATTTTAAAATAATTATAATTTTCGTAATTACTCTTAAATGCTTAGACATTTATTTTATTTTATTTTTTGGTTTATTTGACATAATACTGTAAAAAAAAAAAATGTTTTTAAAAAATGCATAAGTTGACTTATATGTTTACTAATATGTTTTCATGACACTTTCTATAAACACTGTAATTAAGCAATGATTAATGCATTTTATTTACCAAATTCTTATTGATTTAAATTTTATTGCGTTCTAATAAAATGAATGTCACATTGTAATAGATTAAATTGTTTGCAAATGGCTTACACAACAAACACTCAGCTGCAAAGGTTCTTCAGGAGCCCTGGAAAGAGCTGTTAAAGATCGGGAATTGTTTAGTGACTGTTAATATTAGGTAACACTTTACAATAAGGTTCATTAGTTAATGTATTAACTAACATGAATACATTTGTTACTGTATTTATTAATCTTTGTTAACGTTAGTACATAAAAACACTCATTCATTGTTTGTTCATGTTAGTTCACAGTGCATTAACTAATGTTAACAAGATTTTAATAATGTTTTAGTAAATGTTGAAATTAACATTAACAGAGTAATAAATGTTATAAGTGCAGTTCATTATTGGTTCATGCTAATTAATGTTGTTAACTAATGAAGAATTGTAAAGTTTTACCATATTATTTATGTAAACCAGTGTATTTAAAGGTTAAGACTCATACTGTATTACACATTATTTATTTATTAAATGTAAATTTGAAAGTTTATATTCAACAACACACAATACAAGTCCACATTAACTTCATAAACTGAATCATGTTAAAACCTATGAATATTTCTTTATTATCAACCATGTATATCTTCATTATCAACCACGCACATTATAACTTAACAACTTTTTTTAACAAAGATCATTACTTTATATGCTGTAATATTTCACAGCTCTCTGGAATGTGATTTGGTATGTAGCCACATTAATAATAATAATCCCTACTTTGCATATAATCTGTTGAATATTCTTGTAAGTAATTGCATGCGAGTTTCATGCATTACAACACATGCTCGACAACAAATTTAAAGTTATTTCCACTGGTATGATGGTATAGTCCATTCAAATCTTTATCAAGTTTATTAATTAGCACATTATAATTATAGTAGGCATACTAATTAATGAAGGAAGGATAACAATGTGTATAAGGCAGCATTAGAAATGTTTTTAAAAACGTCACAGAAAGTTGTGAAGTTTGTAACCCTTTCTTTAAATGAATGGATTGATTTCTGCACATGCTCTATAGCGATTGTATGCTGGAATGCGTCCACTTGCCCTTACAGTGGAATTTTGAATTCACTTGTCTTCATCAAACGAAGGGTTTGGCTCTGTCCCAGATCTGACCTGGGCGAAGGTTAAAGTTCACATGTTTCCCACCATTGTGTATATAAGTCGATTTTTACAAGAAGCTGCCAGGCTATGACAAGGGCCAGGGGCCAAAGTGGAAGGAGGGTTTTATGAGCAATGTGTTCCTGGTTACGTCCTTAAAAAGTGCATATAAAAATCTAATACTGTTACAGGGTGCAATGTATTTGTCTTATGTCTTCTGTTGGCACAGCACACCTAAGTACACCACATTAAATTCTAGTGAAGGATGCAATTCCGAAGCAGTATTTCAAAATGATTGTGCAAATAGTAATAATACTTATGAACTCCAGCTATTGACTTGCTATGTGAACTGTTCCCTGGTAATTCATTCTAACCTCTCTGTTTGACTTATTACACTCCCACTTGTGTCTGATTAGCTTTGTACTCCTTCAAAGTTGAGGGGAAAAAAAGCTTGGCTTAGAAGCTTGAGGTGACAGGCTGTATATATTAATGGGCATGATTAGTTATTAGCGCTTGCTCCCGCATTAGCGACAGCAGGCCAGGAGCGTCTACGCTACAGGAGCCGCCAGTACGGGGGCCCCTGCCAGAAGCATTTCTCGGGACATCTGTAGAGGCTCTTGTGAAGCATTTAAATCAAGACTGTTGGATACCAGCTGCACTGTTCCAGTAAAGCTACAAGCTTCAGTCAAATCGAGACCAGAGACAAAGAGATGACAGCCACCTGTAACAACACCAACCAGGCACATGAAAGGGTCTTGACAGCCTGGGGAGCGACAGGCGGATGCTTTCGGTTTTGGTCATGTGTTGGCTGTGGTCCACCTTCACGGGCAGGTGAATTTTCATTAGCAGTCACTTCACTCAGCAGCCTGGGCTCACGCCATCAACACAGTGGCTTTACGCCAGTGTTGTCATTGATATTAGCATCTGCACTTCACCTTATGGAGATATGAATGTAAATACAGATATCGTGCAAAAGCAGAAATGTGTTGATGGCAGATATTCTACCATAATATTTGTACAGTATGTGGTATATCGTGACTGAGACTGGCCTGGTTCAAGGCATTTTGTAATATTACAGTAATTACAAAATTGTAAAGTTTTGAGTTGTAAAAAACCTTCATTGGCTCGTGTAACGGAGACCAGTAGTAAGAGCTGTGTGAGTAAAACCTCACTCCCCTAGCCTCAAGAGGCGCACAAGCTACAGACGCTAGAAGCTGCAGTCTTTAGCGTAACGTGCCCACCTTGCGTGCCGGAAACGCCGGTTCGAGTCCCGCACGGAGCAGGGTGAGTAGGACCGGGGGTTTATATTGGTGCCGTGACCCGGATGGGAGTGAGGTTTAGGGAGGTGAGTGTAACGGAGGCCAGCTAGTAAGAGCTGTGTGAGTAAAACCTCTCTCCCCTGGCCTCAAGAGGCGCACTAGTGACAGACACTAAAGACTGCAGTCCACAGGCGCGCCCAGCTCCCATGCCGGAGACGAAGGTTCAAATCCCGCTTGTAGCGGGTCGAGTAGAACCGGAAGGGTTACACTCACAGAACTTGTAATTACAACTAGTAACCTGTTTTCTGAGATTTCTGACTTGTACCAATTGTCTGTATAATTCCTATAATTGACTATTGTTAATGTAAGAATCTGAAAATGAATAAATGACAGTTTAATGTAGCTGGCAAAGAGTTCAGCTGGATAACTAATTTCTAATGTCCTGCTTAGTAAGCTAAATAAACTTGAAAAATGTACCACCAAAGTCTGTTGATTACTCAAATTACATTGATTCATTTTGGCTTTAATAGTGTTGGCATAAAACCCACAATTCCGAACAGCTCAGAGTAGAACATCTGGGTTGTCATCTACACTGTAAAAAAATAAATATATATATATATTTTTTTTTTTTTTTTTTCTTTTCTGAAGTTGTAAATAAAAGAAAGATTATTTGAGTAAATTAATTAATTAATAAATCGCATTGCTTCATCGTATTTACTATTTAATTCAGTAGTTTACAAAAAAAAAAAAGTAGGCAATATACTGTACACACATAAAATCGTTTTACATAGAATTTCCAGCAAAAATTACTTGATATAACATTATTCATAGGATTTTGGTCATACTGCTCCCCAACTCCACGTGACTGAACTCATGGTCTCTTTAAAAGAGGAACAATTGTTTGCTGATGTGATCCAAGGCCTAAGTGCACGGCTGGATTTACAAACCAACTGATTTACACCAAGTGAATCTACAACTTCACAATGTTGGAGAATGTACTCGACTTGTTTAATAACAGTGCCTTAGAAACAACTCTCATTGCATCACATCAGGAGCAAGGTCGTTTATTTCAGCTTGCCCTCGGATTGTGTAATGTTGAGTGGGGTTTTGGTGCAGTGTATCAAAATGTTGTAAACTCTTGTAATGTTGTGTACATCAGAATGCATTCCAGTGAGTGTTGCTTGAGTTCAGAGAGGAAGCTGTGAATGATTACACTTCCCAACATGTGAAATGGTGCCTCGATGGTTGCAGCTAAAAATAACATGACATTCAGATGATGTCTACCTGGACTGGCTCCAAATGATGAGAACCTGCAACAGCATATGGCTCCCACCAACCATATGCTTCTGTTCAAACAATAGATCAAAAGTTAAATACTAATGAAAATAACTACTTTCTTTGTAGAGTGTTTGCTTGCTAAATCAAGCAAAACTACAAGTTTTATACGAAATGTGTTTAACTGTGTGTTCTACTAAGAGTTCTTTGTACCATCAGATTGTTGGTCCATCAGAAGGCCTGGTTTTTCAAGTTATTGATGAAGTCATTTAATAATTATTTTTATTTTATAATTATTTTTTTCTTAAACACTCTTAAAAATAAAGGTTTTGGCATTTATGGTTCCATGAAGAAAGTGTAACATTTCTATTGTACAAAAGGTTCTTTACACTCATAAATGTAAAGGTTATTTAGTGGCATTGATGGTTCTATGAAGAACCTTTGACATACTTGTAACCTTTTCATTGCACAAAAGGTTCATTTTTCAGAATGAACAGGGATATGGAAGCAGATTGACCAATCAAATCATATAATAGCGTCGCTATTATTGAACATCTACAAATCCAAACCTTCTCAACTCCACGGGTCGTGAGCGATGATGAAAAAGTAGCAAAGCTGCTTTACAGGCCATCTTCCATTTCCTCTCACTGTGTTTGGACGTCTGGTCTGGTTTTATGAGTCTTGGCCTTTGACATCATTAACAAGACTCTGTTGCCCATTGAACTCATTGAGGGCTTTAGCACATATGATTGAGGTTCAGGCACATGGTCAGCTAGAGGTCCTTACCATCGTCCTCCTGGTACACATGGCCACCCCTGGGAACCATCATGTTGAGAAAGCAGCATTCCATCTACAGCAAAACAGTTTGGTTCCCCTCGAAGAGCCTTATAAAATAATTAGCAATAGGGCAGAGTGTGTTTATTTTTGTGGAAAATGATAGGAAAGATGCAAGTTTTGTGCCATTATAAAAGATTATCACTGATGGATGCTAAATCTACTGCAGAGTGCCATTCAAGCCAATAAATGCCATGCCTGCCAGATGTTGTCTATTGTGCCATGTATTTGTCAGCTGTCTCCAGAATTGCAGGTTCTGAAAATAATCTGTGCTTTGTAAATATATATATATAAATGTTCAACTTGATTACTTGATTGGAAGCTGATTGCAATATTCACTTGCACAATGTACCAAATGAAGGCACTAACCAAATAACTTATCTGCTATAGATATGTTTATGTGTTAGGGGCTCTGTTTATACTGATTATTAAAAATCTTGTGTTGCTGAGAATGAATGTTTCATTAAATGTAGACATTAAAATAATACATTTAGTCACCCTTATGGCATTCCAAAACTGATTTTCTTCCGTGTAACACCAAAGGAGACATTTAGAAAATTCCCTTTTCATAGAATCCGTCAAACACAAAAGCACTCGATGCTGTAAGTTAACCATTCAGCTTCCATGTATTTTACGGTATATTTTGTCATGTTAACCATACATTCTTTTTATTTAAGTGTTTGTTTGTTTTTTTCACCCAATTTTTTTTCATGCCATTTTTTAAATCAATGCATTCACAGTGCATTAAGAAATGATTTAGATTTAAAAATGTATTATTAAATGTTGCAAATGTTGTAAAAGTCTTTTTAAGCAATACATTAACTTGACTAAAATTTACCAGATGTCAGAAAATGAAAAATGTATTATTATTATTATTATTATTATTTCCTGAGTCTAGTGTGTGCACTGTTTTCTCACTGTGTTAAATTGTTGATTTGATAGCATGCCTTAAACGTAATGACTTCAAGTAACATAGTTTTATGGAAAAAATGTCCTATTGTTATGCCAACAATCCGTTGTATGTCTTTGTATTAACAACTTAAAGTTTTGAGAACAGCTTACTTGAGAAATTTGAAACAATCAGTTTCCATACATTTTTCTAGTAACGTGAACAAGCAGACTTGTTAAAAAACTGGTTTGTTTGAGTTCTGTGCTCAAAACTTAACTTAAATCACTAAGTTGGCTGAACTCTTCAAACTGAGTTACCAACACTTACGTTTTCTGGTAACCTATAGAAATACACAAGTTACCTATACAAAGTTGTAGTAAGTTTTATCAACTTTGAGGCAATCGGCTTCAAAAGGCTTTCTAAGTAAATTCAACCTATTACTTTTTACAGTGTTGTTCACTAAAAGTTTTGAGAACCAGTTAAATAATAAAAAGAAACATTCATTTATATGATTATACTTGGCACGCCATCTTCTGCAGGAATAAATTTGGTGTGACCCTCAGAATGCATCATGTATCCTCTGGTGTGCATCAATTGTATGGTGTCGGACAACAGTACAAAATGGCTGTCCCCTAAACAGCCCTTTAGTGCAGTAGATCGACCAATTCTTTGAAAATATTCAAAGAGAAACTCAAAAGAAGGTTTGTTTTTCCAGTGAATAACATCTTGAATTTGATCAAAATTGATTTGAAATCTTATTTATTTAAAATGGTCTCGTTTGGCTTCGGAAGACTTGGAATACTGATCACAAGTAATGTGAACTACTTTAAAGATACTTTTATGCTGCTTTTGCATCCTCAGTCCAAAACAGTGGCCACTAAAATTCTTTACAACTTCTCTGTTTGTGTTCCATGGATGAAAGCCTTTTAGTGTGAACTTTAGAGATTAGTGTGAATGTATGTTGCTATTTCCAGTTGCAGTTCCCCCAGAAACCCCATCAAACAGTTTCCATTTTTATCAGGCCTCTTCTATAAAATACTAGCCCAAAGACCCTGCACTCTCCATAGGGCTCTATTCATCCCCTCACCTGGACACCCTAAACGGCCATTAACGGCTGCCTATTCAGACTCTTGCTCCCTCATTAAACTTCCTGATAGGGCATCATATCCACTCAGTTTCAACATTCTGCTGTGCAAGGTCTCATCACGGTTATATTTATAATCTCATGTTCATTTCAAAGTAATGAGAAATCTCTAATAGTCTAATTCAGCACGATTCGGACTGACACACGGCAGTGATGTAATTCCAAGGTGAGTGTACGTTTTCCAAAATTATTGGTTTGCCTTCGTTTGAGGATAATACTAATGGTATGGGTGATATAGTCCAGCTGTTTTTAATCAAAAAATCTGATTTCCATATCCCATTTAGAAAACTAATGGAGCCCATCTGAGTTTCTGAGCCAATGAATACAAATGGTAATTAACATAAATGCGATGAGTATTTTGAACAGACCATTGAATAACATAGAGGTATTAGCAAGCTTACTGTACTGAAGAGGTGGATAAAAAATGCTAAATCTAAGTTTTCCATACACTGAGGCTTAGCTCAAAACAGCAATGATCTGAAACAGAAGCAGTAGTTTCTGTATTCTGTGTGTATTGTTACAAGCCTGGCTCAAAGCAAGCAACAGAGTAGGGAAAGACCACACGCGGAATAGCAATGGATATTAGATTTATTAAATAAATAGAATTTAACAGAATAAATTGTATACAGTCAGTAATGCAGTTGGCTTTGAAAAATAATAGTGTAAGCAATCAGTATAATGAGGTGCAGTGAATAAGCAAAACAAAGTCCTAAACGGTGCGGGAGAGATGGAACAGCGGCAGCCCTCCTCGGTCTCATCTGAAGCGTCTTTAAAGGCCTAAACCAGGAACTGATTAGCACAACTCCAAACACCTGCGCCCAGCTCACCTGTAGGAGACAGACGCAGCACACAAACAGGAGGAGGAGCCAGGCAAAAAGCCGTGACACCCCCCCCCTTACGACAGAGGCCTCTCAAAGAGAGACTCTGGAAAAAGTTTACACGCACACCTCCACCCAGCACCAAAACATCTCAAATAACTAACATACATATCCAAATTATGAATAAACATCAAATGTTAAAAATACTCAACTTTGTCTAGGGGTCATGGCTTGGACACTCCGCCCAAGCCTGCAAAGCAGATGCAAAGATGGTTACTTGAATCCAACAGGGCCGCCCCCTCCCTCCACTCCCCAGTAGTTCCAATTACCCTCCCTCAAACTCAAGGCTCCAGCAAGTCCCGGTACCTGGAAAGCCAAATTTTAAGGAGACGAGGCAGAGAAAGAGATAGGAGATAGGAGATACCAGAGAGAGAAACAGACAGGACAAGACACTGACTCATTCCGGCTCAGACGGGGCACGGGACAAGGCGTCAGCCATGATGTTATCCACACCCCGAATGTGCCGGATCAGTAGGCTATACGTTTGTAAAAATAACACCCAGCGCATAAGGCGCTGACTTGGGCTCTTTAGAGAATATAAGAACGTTAGTGGGTTGTGATCAGAATAAATGGTAACCGGAACAGCACCCCCACTTAAATAAACATCAAAGTGTTGTAATCTCCAGATTAAAGCTAGTGTTTCTTTCTCGATGGTCGAGTAATTTAACTGGTGACGGTTAAACTTTTTTGAGAAGAAACAAACTGGCCGATCTACGCCTTGCTCATCCCTCTGCAGGAGTACGGCCCCAGCACCCACGTGGCTAGCGTCGACCTGCATCTGGAATGACTGGTCCATGCGGGGAGCCATTAAAACAGGAGCAGATGTTAACAACAACTTCACATTATCAAATGCGGCCTGACAAATTTCGGTCCAATCAAATTTAACACGGCCCTTCAAAAGGTCGGTCAATGGGGCAACGACAGTGGAAAAGTTAGCACAGAAGCCACGATAATACCCCACCATTCCTAAAAAACGTCTGAGCTCAGGTTTGGTAGCTGGAACAGGGAAATTATCGATAGCCACCACCTTAGCGTGCACAGGCCTCACCTGGCCCTGCCCCACCACCTTCCCCAAATAAACAACTGTCGCCTGGGCAAACTCGCACTTAGCGAGATTCACCGTGAGACGAGCTTCAACTAGCCGTGTAAAAAGAGCCTGGATACGCTCAAGATGTTCAGACCACCCATCACTATACACAACCACATCGTCCAAATAAACCGCACAGCCCTGTAAACCAGAGACTACGCGGTTCATTAGTCGCTGAAATGTGGCGGGCGCATTTCGTAACCCAAAGCTCATCACAGAGTACGAATATAGGCCAGACGGCGTGATAAAGGCTGAAACCTCCTGAGCTCGAGGTGTCAAAGGAACTTGATAGTAGCCTTTAAGTAAATCAAATTTACTTACGAACCTGGCCGATCCTACCCGGTCAACACAGTCTTCAACCCTTGGAAGCGGAAAAGAATCTGGCTTTGTGATGTTATTTAGCTTCCTATAATCGGTACAAAATCTATACGTTCCATCAGGTTTACTAACTAGAATGCAAGGGGAAGCCCAACTGGAATAAGAGGGTTCTGCCAAACCATTATTCAAGAGATACTTCACCTCTGCCTCTAGATGCTGCTGTTTCTCGAGTGACACCCGATAAAACCTCTGCCTTATCGGCTCAGTGTCACCCACATCAATGTCGTGCTGGATCAAATGAGTGCATGACGGTGTGTCTGAAAACAAGGCAGGAAAGTTTAAAATCAACGACTCAACTTCTAATGCCCTCTCCTTAGACAAATGCCCAAGTAGTGTATCCAACTCAGACAACTTCTCGGAGTTCTTCAACCGAGGCTGAAGCACACAGTCGTCTGGGCTAACCACATCCTCATCACCACACGCTGCCACCATGCGGGGAGAGAAGCTAGATATCCCAGCACTTGCGGCCAAAGCAACTGACTTAACCTGATCACCAGTCTCCGCTGCCCCAGAAACCGGAGACCTACTGTAATAAGATTTCAAAAGATTAATGTGACAGAGTTGTGTATTACGCCTGCGATCAGGAGTTGAAACTAGATAGTTCAGGTCTGACACCTGCCGAACAACCGTGTAAGGACCTGCATATTTAGCAAGAAAGGGAGAACCGGCTATCGGCAACAGTGCCAGAACCTGATCTCCAGGACTGAACTCTCTCAGCTCAGCCCGGCGGTCATACCAGCACTTCATTTTCTTCTGAGCTTTAGTCAGATTTTCTACAGCCATCTCACAAGCTAAGAACAATTTCCGGCGGAAGCCGTTCACATACTCCAACAAGTTAGTAGGACTTTCGGGACACTTCAGCTTATCCTGCAGAACAGCTAAAGGCCCACGAACTCTATGGCCGAACACCAAATCATTAGGTGAGAAACCTGTACTCTCCTGTGTTACCTCACGTGCTGCTAGCAACAACCATGGAAGCCCTTCCTCCCAGTCTTTACTGAGCTGAACACAGTAACCCCTAAGTAGTGACTTGAGCGTCTGGTGAAAACGCTCCAAAGAGCCTTGGCTCTGGGCGTGATAAGCACTACTAACCTGATGTTTAACATGCAGCTGCTCAAGCACTTCTGAAAACATACGTGATCACTCTGTCACTCTGAATAATCTGTGGGATGCCAAAGATGGAGATAAACTGAGAGAGAGCCTTCACCACCGACTTGGTAGAAATTGTACGTAACGCATAGGCAGCGGGGTAACGGGTGGCCTGACACATCACAGTCAAAAGGTAAACACACCCTGACTTGGATGGAGGCAAAGGTCCAACACAGTCAATTAGCAAATACTCAAATGGGTTCCCTAAAGCTGGAATAGGGTAAAGTGGAGCGGGCTTGATCACCTGATTAGGCTTTCCAGTTAGCTGACATGTATGACAGGTCTTAATGAAGCATGCCACATCCTTCTTGAGGCAAGGCCAATAGAAGTACTTCATAAGTCTGTCATACGTCTTCCGCACACCCAAATGGCCCGCTATATCACCATGAGCCGTCTGTAGTATCAAGTTTCTAAACTTCACAGGCACTACTATCTGGAAAACAGGATCCTCAAACACCTCATTAATCTGAGGCATCCACTTACGAACCAACAACCCATCCTGAACAAAATAACCCCTCGCTGCACTATGTCGCTCCTCAACAGGCAAAACCTCAGCAAACAGTTCACTCAATGTTGAGTCCTCCTTCTGAGCTACAACAAAATCACTAAATGACAGAGAAGATGGCAAATCTGGCAAAACAATAGGCTGTAAATCAGGCTTACGATTTTTCTCTAAAACCTCAGTTCCAGAGGCACGGTTCATGGCACGTGTTACTGCACAGGCAGTAAACACCTCAGGTAAGCTCTGCAGGCTACTATCAGCACCTGATGGAATAGATGGAACACTCTTAACCACCACAGGTGGCGGCACATCACGCCAAACACGCTCCCCAGCCAAGTTATTACCCAAGATGAGATGTACACCATCTACAGGCAACGAATGGCGCACAGCAATGACAACCTCACCCTGAACCAGGTCTGACTGTAGCTCAACCTTATGCAGAGGAACAGTTACAACCTGCAACCCAATTCCCCTCACTAAAACATTACCAGTGCTGGACTCACTAGAAAGAGGCAAAACAGACTCTAGGAGAAAAGATTCACCGGCCCCCGTATCTCTAAGAATTTTAACTGGCACCTTGGCAGAACTGCCCACCAACGATACGAAACCATCTGTAATGAAGGAAGAGTAATCATTGACATCGGCTTCAATTACATCCGAACGGCGATACTGGCTAGATCCAACAAGGCTGTCAGCAGACAAGTTAGAGGAGGCCACACCCACTTCAGGGTTTGACCTACTCTCTGTATGGATGAACTCAGACCGTGCGCGCGCACCAGTAACGGCAAGAGCAACAGGTCTTGCCGCGCCAGGTTTGCTCCTCTGGCCCCTTTCTTTCAAGGCTGGACACTCGTTCTTCCAATGCCCCTTCTCAAAACAGTAACGACAAGCATCCGGATCTGCCTTGCCACGAGACTGTTCCTTGGCAAATGACTGACTGGTGGCAGTATTAGAAAATCCTGAACGTTCACTGAAACGTCCAAAGCGCTGCTCGCGGTAGCCCTTTCCTGGATTATATTCTTTAACATTTTGCCTGTGCGTTAAAACGTATTCATCAGATAAAACTGCGGCATCTGCTGCTATTTTTACCTTTCGCTCATTTATATATACTGCGATTCGATCAGGGAGGATGTTTCTAAATTGCTCTAAAACAATTAAATTACCCAACTCTTCAAAGGTGGAAACGCCTACTGCAGCACACCAACGATTGAAATGACAATTCAGTTCTCTTACTACCTCTGTATAAGTCTGCTTTTCTCCCTTCTTCCAATTTCGAAATCGCAGCCTATATGCTTCTGGAACTAACTCATATACTTTAAGCACAGCATCTTTCACGCTTTTATAAATCCTTCTTTCAGGCACCGACAAAGCAATAAACGCCTCCTGCGCTTTTCCAACTAAAACGCTCTGGAGTAACAACGTTCGTTCAGGATCACTCCAACCACGATCATCTGCCACACTTTCAAACAGTGAAAAGAACACATCCGGATCTTTCTCATTAAACCTTGGTAGCAATCTGGCCATATTAGAGATATCAGGGGTGCGCACTGGTCCAGTCGGGACATCCCCACCGGTATCACCTCTAATTTTCCCTTCTGCAATCAACCTAAGACGTTCTAAAGCAATTTCTCGATCACTTTTGATTTTATTATATTCTAGTTGGCGTTCAGCTTCTCTCTCTCTACGTTCAGCTTCTCTCTCTCTTTGTTGCATTTCTAACAGCTCTTTTTGTTGTTCAAAGGTAAGACCAAAATTACTGCGAGACTCACCCAAACTTACCCGTGGCGTTGAAGCACCTTCAGGCTCCAACTCATCCATTGAAGCAATTGATGGAAGAACTTTTCTTTCTGCCAATTTAGTTCTAACCGCCTGCCTTATCTGCGCCAATTTCGCATTTTTTTTCAAGCCCAATTCAAAATTATAATGTTCACTAACGTCACCCAACTGCTCCTTAGTCAACGTATCTAAAACCTGATCTGATGGAGCAGCGAAAAAAATATCTAAAGTATCCATTTATTTCCTCTGCCGTTTTGCTTTAACCCTTAAACCAAATTTTTAAATGAGCACATTCATCAATGTAAGTGCGGCCACCCCACTGCAGCTACAAGACAAAAAAAAACGGAGCTACCCTGCACACATCGATCCACTTCATGCATATCCCAAGAACAGAGATTTTTAATACACGATATCAGCGGCACCTTAACTTCCCCGACAAAATGCCGTTAAAGCAGGCATCCACGACTGTGCCCTCCGCCCAGGATATAGCACAAAAACAAAAAACTAAAATAACAAACAAGCGTTACGCGCTTAGCAGGGGTTCGCAAAGCTCCAATGGCTACACCATCAATTTGTTATAAATAATTTTTGTCTCGCAAACACAGCGAAGGCCCGCACTTACCCAACAATGAACCACCCGCAATACTTTAACCTGGATGTATTTAAACAACCCCAGGCACAAACAAACCAAATTATCTCTTTGTCTCCCGCACCGACTTAATGCAAAAAAAAAAAAAATCTCAACCTAATTAAACCGATCCGCGTGTGTCTTTCCCAGTAATTTACCATGCGTTAAAAGCCCAATCAAACTTACTGCGCCGGATCACCCTAGGATCCGAATACAGTCAACAAATTAGGCACGTTAATCAAAACGGCCTACAATATCAAGTGCGTTTAACAACGAACACTATTAAATACTCAAACTCAACTGAGAAATGCAAAAAAAAAAAAACGCATATTTACCGATCGATGGTTCAAAATCCCGGACGAGCCCCCAAATCTGTTACAAGCCTGGCTCAAAGCAAGCAACAGAGTAGGGAAAGACCACACGCGGAATAGCAATGGATATTAGATTTATTAAATAAATAGAATTTAACAGAATAAATTGTATACAGTCAGTAATGCAGTTGGCTTTGAAAAATAATAGTGTAAGCAATCAGTATAATGAGGTGCAGTGAATAAGCAAAACAAAGTCCTAAACGGTGCGGGAGAGATGGAACAGCGGCAGCCCTCCTCGGTCTCATCTGAAGCGTCTTTAAAGGCCTAAACCAGGAACTGATTAGCACAACTCCAAACACCTGCGCCCAGCTCACCTGTAGGAGACAGACGCAGCACACAAACAGGAGGAGGAGCCAGGCAAAAAGCCGTGACAGTATACACACAATATTCAGTATCAAGAACCTTGAAAAGGTTATAGTCTCAGTTTTAGATAGCAGTCGGATGACGCTCATTGACCTTCTTTCATCCATATCACACATAAAATGGCAAAAGCCAGTTGAAATTTGCATAATCAGGAAGGCTATTCCAGTCCAGAGTTTAGAAGCTAAATGGTCAACAGCTCTTCCTCCTTTAGAGGACTTAGGCCCTGTTTACACCTGGTTTAAGATGCGTTTTGGTTGATTGGATCACAGGTAGATGAAGCAGACACATATCCGTTTACACCTGGTGTTTTAATCCGTTTGTCCACTTTCAATCACTTCTGTCCTGATTTTTTCAAGGAGAAGGTCTATGGGTTGTAAATGCATTTACACCTGTATTTAGCGCCATCCACTTGTGATCCGATTGACTAAGACGCATCTTAATACCAGGTGTAAACAGGGCCTTAGATATCCTGGGTACTACCAAAAGTCCATAGTCGTGTGACCTTAAAGAGCGTGATGGATTGTATCACGATGGAAGATCGGTTACATACACAGGAGCTAAACCAATCAGGACCTTATAGGTCAGTAGCAATACTTTGTAATAATGCATTACAGTAATCTAGTCTGGAGGTCATGAATGCATGAACTAGCTTTTCTGCACCAGAAACACATTACATGTTCTGTAGCTTAGAGATACATTCTGTTTTATTTTTTAAATGTCTATGAAATAATCATTACTTCTGGATGAACGGGAATTCCAACCTAATCTCACAAGCAAACATATTCATTTTACAAATTTGCAATTGTACAATGTAATTCATAACAAAACATGAAGCGCGAAGCTGCACCCCTAAATCTAACCCTTGAGGCACTAGCAGATTGTACAAGAACATGCAAATAAGATTGTATGGTAACACTTCCATTAATGAATAACTACACAGGAACAAATGAGTAACACAATAGTAACATTCTAGAAACTGCTATTAAGTAACAAGAAACTCTGATTGGCAAATTAGTAAGTAATAGTGCTCAGTTGAAGGTAGTTCACTACTAGCTAATCAAAAACTACTATTTATTTCATACCTAGTTGTGGTATAATTGTTGTATACCTAATTTAGTTAAAGATGAGATATTGCACTATTCTTCAAGAAGGAACTATGTTTCTTCTATCGGCTACAGACCCTGCTGTAAAGGCAAGTCATTTCACTCAGCTGCCATCATGGTAGTGTCCCTGGAAAGCCATTTTCTATGAAGGTAATAGGCAAGGGGTCAGGTTTTATCTGGTTAGCACTAACCCCTGCTGATAGATGTTGTAACTACACCATCTGGCAACATAAAGCATCATTTTCCATTGAGATACATGAAGCTACAAACAACATATATTGCTTGTCATAGTTTAATAGATGTTGTGGCTCTGTGGTACTATCAAAACTGGGCTTGTGCTGTTTATTTCAGCATCCTGACCAGTCCGATGAAGCAACATTGCCTCAGCCAATGGTGTGGGTTTGGGTGAGACTTTCTGTTTTTCCGACCATGGCAGATTGAAGCAGAGTACCCAAACCTGTATCCATTAATTCCCCTCCACTGTAAGGTCCTGTTTTAAAGTGAAATCCTTTTTTATTTTATGAATTCATGCCTTTATGTGTGGTTCTCAAAACCCACTCATTAACAACACAGCTGTTTAATAAAGACAAACTGCAGATCCTTAGTGACCGATTTGTATACATGTAAATCAGAGGAGTCAGGTCTGAAAAGCTGCTCTGTAATTTAGCAGATAACACAGCTGAAGTCAGAAGGGGAATACAGGACCAAATAAACAAGGTACAATAATTGTCCTTTTGAAGTTTGCCAGCAGCTGTGGAATTATTTACAGAAGGATCCAAGAGACTGAAGTTATCACACCAACAATTTCCAACAATAAAAATGCTATTCATAAACATGACAAAACATGGTTTCAGTTTAATGACTGTTCTTAGAGGGATGACAAGATTAAATCCCAAAGTACACTTTGGGATACTCTGGGATAATGTGAACAATGTCAGCACATCGTCAGCACAGTTCGATTTTTCCAACCACATGCACAATTTACGCTCAGCTCGCACATGCACCTTAAAGGGATAGTTCACTTTGAAATTCATTTTTGGTATGTTTTAGCTTACCTCAAGGGCATCCAAGATGTAGGTGTCTTTTTTTCCGCGGTAGTTTCAATTTTGATATTTTTAGGTCAAACCGTTCTTGTCTGTCAGTCATATAATGCAGGTCTAGTGTCACGGTCTCAAAACACAAGCACAGAGTCCAAATTAAAACAATTCCCCGTCGTCCAAATTAAACAATTCCCCATCGTAAGTACACATTGATGGCCTGAGACACGAAACGAGCGGTTTGTGTGAGAAAACGAACAGTATTTATATCGTTTTTAGCTCTTATACGCAGCCACGTCCAAGTGATCTGAGGGCGCTCGCGCATCCTGGTGTGTGACGTGTACGCAGACTGGTGCATAGATATATATACACTAGATGTCGCTTTGTCTACGGCAGTTCATTGGAACGAATGTCTTTAAGGTGACATCTAGTGTATATATCTATGCACCAGTCTGCGTACACGTCAGATCAGATCACTCGGACATGTCTGCGTATAAAAGGTAAAAACGATATAAATACTGTTCGTTTTCTCACACAAACCGCTCGTTTCGTGTCTCAGGCCAATGTGTACTTACGATGGGGAATTGTTTAATTTGGACGACGGGGAATTGTTTTAATTTGGACTCTGTGCTTGTGTTTTGAGACCGTGACCATAGACCTGCATTATATGACTGACAGACAAGAACGGTTTGACCTAAAAATATAAAAATTGAAACTACCGCGGAAAAAAAAGACACCTACATCTTGGATGCCCTTGAGGTAAGCTAAAACATACCAAAAATGAATTTCAAAGTGAACTATCCCTTTAAGGTTTTTTGCTCTAATTAGTTTGTCCACAAGGTGGCAAAGCACTGCGTTGGCCTGTTGTTTCATAGTCGAAAAAAGAAACCAATGAGACGGAACAATTACAAACTCCTGGAGACAGCAACAACAATATGCACCCGTGTTGACAAGCGCTCATGTGAGGAGATTAAAGGGTTAGTTCACCCAAAAATGAAAATTCTGTAATTAATTACTCACCCTCAAGTTGTTCCAAACACGTAAGACCTTAACAGTTAACAGTGGTTCGACCTTAATGATATGAAGCATTGAGAATATTATTTGTGAAAAAAAAAAAAAAAAAAAATTATAAAAAAAACAATCTCTTCCATGTCAGTCAGCTACGTTTCCAGGTTCTACGTCAGAACACTGACTCTCCAAGCTCCGAACCGGCATGGGAAGCAGGCGTTAACAAGGAAGCAACCCCTATTCAGTTGCTAGTGCACTTCTTGAGCACTAGCTGTCATTCATTACACTCATTTTCCTAAACATCACTCCCATCCAGGCCACGGCACCAATCCTGTGCGGGATTTAAACCTAGACATCAACCGGCCTGAGAGAGGTGGGTGTGATGACAAGGATGCTAAGGGGAGTAATGTTTTACCTGCACAGCTTTCTGTTACACAAATTTCCACTGTTGCAGACAAACTAATTAATAGAAGTGGAAGAACAAACTTAAAGGTATGTTGGGCAATTTCGGAGAGGCTAGCAATAACAAGCTAGCTTTGAAAGCATGAGATCCTGCCCTCCCTTCAGAGCATCTCAAAAGCCTTGCCTCCTTCAAAACACATGGACACACACACAGCCAGAGTAGAGTCTACAAAGAGTCACGAGACGAGAGACGGTATTAAATTACATACATCAAAGCACATAACATTACAATAATAATGAACGTAAACATCTTACATAGCTCTTAATTGTACCACCTGGCTGGTACAGATTTATTTCGCCATTGTTAGTGTTGACATAGAAACACATAAATCCGAGTCTGAAGATGTGAACAGAACGTCACCAGTTGCCATCTTGCACGCTTGTGACCGTGAACACAGCATAAGCTCGCTGATTTGGTTCAGGAGGATCCAGCCGCGGCTCATCTGTAACATCCAAAACATAACCTCTATATACGCTAAATCCAGCCCGATCTCATCCCAAGGCGTCATATACTGACGCTTTTGACATTTCGTCTACATCCAACGCACATGGCACCCTTTAGCGTCAATATGAGATGCAGATAGATATGGGCCAGAAGGCGCCTCCTAGCGGTCTAACCCTACCCCAGACCTAAACCTACCCATAACCGAACAAAGCTCTGTGCGAGTCATATTGACGCTAAAGGGTGCCATGTGCGTTGGATGTAGACGAAATGTCAAAAGCGTCAGTATATGACGCCCTAGGATGAGAATGCGTTCGCTAAAAAATCAAATTATTTTAAATTGTAAAGTGAGCGGGACATATAAAAATTTTGCGTATGCTTCTGCAGGCATGTACTGTATCATGATACTAAGTGGAGCAGGGGGAGCCTGAGTCCTGCCAGCTCTACTGCGCCCCACAGTTTTCCAATGTACATCTGTGGTGAAAAAAGGAACTGCAGCACAGGCACGGCGTTATGGGTGGGCCTGATGGGCCTAGGCCCACCCACTTTTCAACAGGCCCACCCAAAACTTTTTTTCAAAAAACAAAAAACAACTTTTAATATATTCAAATTTTGTCAAGAATTATAAAAAAATCGTCAATAAGCTCATATTTTGTACTAAACTATTCTAAATGTTTAGTTTTTAAAACAATTTTAAAAAGCTGGCTTTGTCTATTTTGATGTTTCTGCGCAAGTTCAGCAGACAGTGAGGTTCGGGTTTGTTCCGATCAGAGCTAGTGAACGGAGAGCGCATTTCTGAATATTTCGCTCCGCTCGCTCATTTCGCTCATTCCGCTTAGGGTCACTCGCTCAACCCAGAATGGCCTGCTGGTTCCAAAATATGTGCAATAAGGGCTGCCTCCGACAAAAAAAAAAAAATTCTAGTCGACTAGTTGTTCATTTAAGCCATTCGCTGACAAATCGCCCCTTTATATTAACTTAATTACTTAAATAGGCTATATAGCCTACAGGATAATGAGCGTTATGACCGCACGCATAAAGCTTGCCACAAAGAACCGGTAAAAGTAATGATTATGAATGTGTCTAAATTAGCAAGGAGACATTTAATTGTTTATTAATAAACTGGTGTTTTCTCTGTCGCTGCAAAGATGAAGTTGACGATGCGGACTCGCCAGGAACGCCAGAGAGAAATGCACATTTCATATGGATTACATAATCAGAGAGTGTAGCTTATTTCTTTTGGTTTTGAATATTTTCGTATAAAAGTAGACATTTCAAGCTTTCTATAATAGACAGCCTATATTTCTCAAATCTGTGAGGCACCCTCCAGTTCACGTGCAATGCAAGTGATTGTGTCGGCGCCTTATTACATTGTCTGCTATCTTATTTATTAAATACAGGCAATTGGTTGATAAAACATTGATCAAAATTAAGATACAATTTATACAAAATGAAAATCTTTTAAAAAGAGTCTTTCTACAAAACAAAACTTAATGAAGTGGTCAAAATCATGTTTTACCAAAAACAGCACCATTGCTAGGAGGGCGCCAGCACCTCTGCCTCTCAGCGCCTCTGCCTCGTGAGTGGATGATAGCCCTGAAGACGCCTAGCAATGGTATACCTTTAGTGGTAGTTTAGTTAAGTTATACCTTTAGAGTCTTCGTAGCGCGCTAAGAGACAACGTTATCGGAAAATGCAGCCCAGGTATGATGTGTATGATGATGCGTAATGGAGATTCCAAAGCGCTCTTCTTTGGTCAGAACCACGGAGAGCGATAGCGGAGAGGTCCGTCCTATGCACCGAAACTTTTTACAGTGCAACAAAATATTTAAAGAGCATCAAGCTATTAAAATCTATATTATGTATATGCACAGATAATATAACAGTATATTAGTCAATAATTTTTTATTAGGTTAAACAGTGATTGGATAATGTTTTTAATATAAGGCCCACCCACAATTGGTCTGGCCCATCCAAAACTGGAATCCTGGCTCCGTGCCTGCTGCAGCATGCTCTAATTGAGAGCCATTGGGGCAGATTTCAGACTGACCCACTTATTTTCACGTTACCTTAACCTTAGCTAACCCTAACCTTGCTCCAGACCAAGAGATTATCAATCCGCTTAAGCTATGTGTATATTAGTCTGCATCAGGTCACTAGTTGGCATGTCTGTTATTTGTATCAATTTAATGAACATTTAAATGCACTGTGAATAGCATTTATGTAGTTCTGTTGTGTTTGTTTTATGTTTGTTCTTAAAATAGAAATTACATTATTTTCCTCTCCGAAATTCATCCACAACGTGTAACATTTTAAAACAACGTTCATTGGCAATAAAATTCTACATTAAGGCATTGCTAAGGGTGTGTTTACATGACAACGATATGCTTAAGACGGAGAAATTTTCCTTTGAGTTTTCCGCGTACAGACGACACCACTGTCAAAACGATCCCCATTCACACGGATCCGCGAAAACATCTAAAAACACTGTATTCTGCTGCCAGACCATCAGATGCCGATGAAACACTATAGACTGAACACGTAATATGCATGTGCATGACGTCATCGTCTCCAGAGATTCGCTTTTTTTCAAAATACATTCGCTTTTCCAACATATTTTTTTCAACTGGTAGCAATGTAGCCTGCATGATAAACTCACTGGGCTGATGTAAACAAAACATTAGCAATTGCCTAGTAGCAACCTACCAATCACCTAAAACACCCTAGCAATGCCCTAGAAATGATTATCAATGGATTAGCAAGTGCCTGCCAAATACTGTTGTCTCGACACAACACCGGGGTGAGTTTTGCATGAGCAAGCACATTTTTGTCAGAAACAATTTCAAACTCAGACTTTATTGTACCATTTAGGGAAACTTGGATTGCAGCAAGGAGCCAGAACACTAACCATGTCCATGTAATACATATTAGATAGACTATTATATACAAAATATCATAAATTATAAACAACAAATTATACTGGAGGCATACACTCTGTTCTTGATAAATTCATTAATTCTGAATACTAAGTAAGTCAACTCTCATCAGGGCCAGAACAGTTTAGTAGCCACGGATATAAGACCAGTCTGATCTACACCAATAATTGTCCCTGCCACCTTTTATTAGTCTCACTTAAAATGCCACACCATGCCACAATACAGAATAGGACAGATTCAATACATTGTTTGTAAAACTAAATCATCATTGTAGGACAAACTCTAAATGATTTTAATTTCCTCAGAAAGAACTATATTTGTTGAACCCTGTTACAAACGGCCAAAAGATTGAGTTGAAAACTCAACTTATTGTCAATCACCACAACCAAGTATTTATGAGTATCGACAATGTCAATGTATGGCAAGCCGTTTTAGCTTAAATTGTACCCAGCGTTACTCGTCGTAATTGCATTTTTACTAGTAAGAATTCAATTAGAGAGCTCTACAATTCAATTCTTACTAGTAGCAATTACAATTAGAGAGCTCTCCAATTCAATTATTACTAGTAAAAACTGATTTAGAGAGCTCTCTAATTGAATTATTACTAGTAAGAATGCAATTGTAGAGCTCTGTAATTATATTAAAGAGCTCTGCAATTGCATTCTTACTAGTAAGAATTCAATTAGAGAGCTCTCTAAATCAGTTTTTACTAGTAAGAATTACAATTAGAGAGCTCTTTAATGCAATTATTACTTGTAAAAACTGATTTAGAGAGCTCTCTAATTGAATTCTTACTAGTAAGAATGCAATTGCAGAGCTCTTTAATATAATTACAGAGCTCTACAATTGCATTCTTACTAGTAATAATTCAATTAGAGAGCTCTCTAATTGTAGTTTTTACTAGTAATAATTGAATTGTAGAGCTCTCTAATTGAATTGTTACTAGTAAGAATGTAATTGCAGAGCTCTCTAATTCAATTAGATCATAGTAAAAACTGAATTAGAGAGCTCTACAATTCAATTCTTACTAGTAAGAATTACAATTAGAGAGCTCTTTAATGCAATTATTACTAGTAAAAACTTGTATTCATTAGATGCAAAAAAACAAATTACACCCATTTCCTACTTTTCAAAATAAAAGCCCCTTTAGGCGTGGTTAGACATTACTATATTATATAACAAATTGCATTCATATTACTGTTACATTATGATGACTGGGATGTAGCCTAGGAGCCAACATCTTCAACCATGTTTTTAATTGGAAAACATATATGTGCCTGCTGCCTGGTATAACCTGTGTTCTTTCAAAGACGCATGCGCGTCACTTTTGAATGTTTTGTCTCAGGTCACGCGTTTATATCCGGTGCCGCCAACAGAGAACATAAATGGAGGCGTTATCCGTGATTAATGCAGTCAGAAGAAAGATTTTATCTATCAAACGAAATTTTATTCGTGGGAACTGTACGCTTTATGATTTAAGTGTGATCGACTCGTTGCTTAACAATATACAGAGAATAAGCCAAGATGATTTGGAGAAATACAATGATCTCCTTGACAGTCTACGGGTATTACGGACAGCCATCACATCGAGGCATCAGCAAGTCCTTTCCACCACTGCCCCGCTCATACGAACAGGTATGTCTACATCGGTCTACATACACAATCAATATATATATATACACACACTACCGTTCAAAAGTTTGGGGTCAGTAAGATTTTTAATGGTTTTTAAAAAAGAAGACAAAAACTTGACAAACAAATTAGTATCTTCTGCTCAACAAGCCTGCATTTATTTATTGTGAAATATTATGACAATTTAAAATGACTGTTTTCTATTTTAATATATTTTATTAAATGTTTTATTAATTTAATATAATTTATTCCTGTGATCAAAGCTGAATGTTCAGCATCATTACTCCAGTCTTCAGTGTCACATGATCCTTCAGAAATCATTATAATATGAGGATTTGATGCTCAAGAAACATTCATTATTATTATCAATGTTTAACACAGTTGTGTACAATTTTTTGTAAATTTTTTTTGATTAATAGAAAGTTCAAAAGAACAGCATTTATTTAAACTGAAACTTTTGAACGGTAGTGTTTAATGTTACAAAAACTTTAGATTTCAGATAAATGCTGTTCTTTTGAACTTTTTTTTCATCAAAGAATTTTGAAAAAAAATTGTACACAACTGTTTTCAACATTGATAATAATGAGAAATGTTTCTTGAGCATCAAATCCTCATATTAGAATGATTTCTGAAGGATCATGTGACACTGAAGACTGGAGTAATGATGCTGAACATTAGCTATGATCTCAGGAATAAATTACACTTTACTGTATATTCACATAGAAAACAGCTGTTTTAAATTGGAATAATATTTCACAATATTACTGTTTTTGTTTGTATTTTTAATCAAATAAATGCAGCCTTGGTGAGTAGAAGAGACTTCATTTAAAAACATAAAAAATCTTACTGACCCCAAAGATTGTATATCTTTAGATTATGTATTTTTAAATTGTTATATGACATCCATAACATATTCTGGTAAATAAACCTTAAATCTGTATTTAACTATAGTGTTTTGCCACATGTTCAATTCTGTTTTGTGAAGGAATAATTCAGTTTGTTTTGTTGTACTTTATGCAATAGGTTCAAGGGGTAGACCAAGCTTAGACGTGACCAGGGAACAACTGCAGCTGTTGCTTAAACAGGGGTTCAAAGCCAAGGCCATGGCAAGGATGCTTGGATGCTCAACCTCCTACATGTACCACAAACTCCGTGCCCTGGGTATACGAATGAGGGACCGATTTACCCAAATTGATGATGATGATCTAGAGCAGTGTGTACAAAGGCTTCATGGACAGTATCCCAAATCAGGTTATGAGGTACATTTTGTTGGCCTGTACATACCTTTACTTTCTTACAAATTTTTTTTTTGAAAATAAAAAATCTTTGTTTCTAATCAACCATGAACAAGCACTCTGTTTTCACAAGTTTCTGTTTTAAAACAGATGATGCAAGGATACCTGTCAGCTGAGGGGATACATGTACCAAGACAACGTGTGCGTAAAATGCTCAGTAAAATTAACCCAGCAGCAGCAGCTGAACGGTGGAGCTGTGCTGTTGCAAGACGGACATACTTTGTCCCGCTTCCAAACAGTCTTTGGCACATAGATGGGCACATGCGGCTTATAAGGTATTAACTGAAACGTTTTGTCTGTGCACTTAAATCCATTGTACATTCACTTTCTCACTCATACACACATTTTAAACACTCTCACTCTCTTACAGTTGCAAGTTGCAACACACAATCTCTCTCACTCACATTTTGTCGAAACACACTCAGAAACTATATGTTTCTGTCACATATAGTTATGGTCAAAAGTTTGCATACACTTTGCAGAATGTGCAAAATGTTATAATTTAACACAATTAAGTGCTAGAAAAAATTTGCATTTCTCTCTTTTTTTTTTTTTTTTTACTGCCCCAAATAAGCTATTTCACATAACAGTTTGCATGAGTATACATGTTTACATCTGTATACTAGGGCTGCGCAATATATCAAAATGATCTAAATATCGCAAATTTATATATCATGATATGCATATCGCAACAGCTTGCAATAACTGGGGTCATGAACAAAAGAAAGAGAAAATCACTCACTGCTCTTGGCTGAATAACTTTTGTAGCTTTAATAAGAATCAGTATACTACATACTGTATATTTAATTCATACAGTGAAAACTAAGCAGTGTTTTATTTTTACATTTGATTATTCAGTTTCTGTTGTTAAATAACCCTAATGTAGGATAACCTGAAACCCTAAACCCCATGGTTTACACTGATGTTAAAATAACACCTCTTATGCCACAGTAAAACACTGCTGTTCACTTTCAGAAGTTGTAGGGGTGTTTTCTAGTCACAAAAAGAATGTGAAACACGCATGTAGGTTATATCATTTAAAATATATTTTAAAGATAATTTAAGTTATTTTACACACTTTAAGCATTATCGTATCGCATATTGCATTATTTAATGAGTTTATTGCAATTTTCTTCAATATCGTGCAGCCCTACCGTATACTCGAGACAAAATTGCTGGATTTATAAAACCATTCTAAAGTTCACATATACACTTTGATTCTTAATATTCTGTTGTTACCTGGATTTTTCACATTCTTTGATGGGTTAAATAAGGGACTAGTAAACAACTAAGCAGTAAAACTGCCTATAGTACACAAATTCTCCAGGTCCTGCAGATTCATGCATGATTTTGAGATCCAACATTTTACACTGAAGACAATCAAGGGACTTGTTCACAACTATTACAAAATGTGAAAACATTAACTGTTGTTCAAAAAGGGGGTGTAAACAAGTTTTTTGCTAAATTGAATAATTTAATTTATATACACAGATGGGGAATAGTGACACACGGAGGGATCGATGGACACTCTCGAGTCATCACTTACCTAAGAGCAAACCTTGATAACACTGCTTTGACAGTGTTGGCCAGTTTTGTTGGAGCAACATTTCAGTATGGACTTCCATCCAGAGTGAGGTCTGACAGTGGTGGAGAAAACACTCAGGTTGCTTTGCTTATGAATTTGATTTATGGTGATGAACGGAGGAGTCACATCACTGGAAGATCTGTACACAACCAGCGTATCGAAAGGCTCTGGAGAGATGTTTTTACCCAGGTAATTCAATACTTTTACCACCTGTTTTATTCCTTTGAGGATGAGCAAATTCTGGATCCAGACAATGACATACACAGATTTTCTGTACAACAAGTTTACCTGCCAGTCATTCAGGAAAGATTGGACACTTTCAGAGCAGCATGGAACGGTCACAGGCTACGTACTGAATCAAATCGTACACCCAACCAGATATGGATGGAAGGTATGGTTGCGAACCGTCAACAGGACACAACAGCCATTAACAACGTTTTCAGCAGAGACCCATACAATGAAGAACTTGAGACCATGCTGGGGCGATATGGAGTCCAGCTTACTCAGTTGGAAGTTAATCAGGATGCCCTCGAAAGAGCTGTAGTGGTTACTCAACCACAAATTAACTTGCATCACAGACAATGGCAAATACTTAAAGATACACTGATAAGAATTACTGACCTGAAGGAAAAATATATGACTTGCTGCAGAGAAATTTCCAGATTCTTACAAGATTAGGTTAAAAATATGTATAACTAGACCATTCAGCCA
This sequence comes from Leuciscus leuciscus, assembly GCF_965113295.1. Classification (NCBI taxonomy): domain Eukaryota; kingdom Metazoa; phylum Chordata; class Actinopteri; order Cypriniformes; family Leuciscidae; genus Leuciscus; species Leuciscus leuciscus. The sequence continues at coordinate 6,979,511 of NC_138723.1, forward strand.
TCAAGTTAAAACTGTAGAGTGTGTGAGATTTATACAGTACAGTACTATTAGGCCTGTTTATCAAAATGCATTACTTTATTTGTTCACTTGTAGAAATACATTTGAAACTCTTTTTACAATAAAACAAATGCATTGTAGTTCTTCAAAATCATTGCTTTCAGAAAGGTTTTTCAAAACCCCATTTCTGTTCTATAACAGGAAAATAGACATTTTATATACTTCCCCTAACCTGTGAGAACAACAGATAACCAGATTGCGAACAATAGGTCTAGGTGACTGTAAATAAAAAAGCCAGCATAAAGCCATTGTAGTTTTTCAAAATCACTTTTTTCAGAAAGGTTTTTCCAAAACTTCAGCATCGTTTTAAAAAAAAAGAAAAAAATGAAATGCTGTAGTAATTTTAGATATACACTTCTCCTAAACTGCAAGAAATTAACAGAAAACCAATTTAACAATAGGTCTAGAAGCTCCATGTGACTTCAGAAGAAATGTATTAAAGTGACGAACTGATTAAGTAAATTAGTCTCCAAACATCACAATTTGACCCTTTTATGGCACTCTAAAAATGAGTCACGTCATTCTTATGGAATACCAAAGGTTGGAGCCTGCATTATTCCGTCAGTCATGTATGTTTTGAAGTCATCATAACTGTTGTGAAGTGGCAGTCTGAGTATTATTAAACATGTATTGGCCTCAGGATATATTCGTTTGTAGTCTGAAGTTCCATGTAGAAACTGGATTTGGGGAGGTTGAGAAAACCCAAGTGGAGGCACGGTTGATGCTCCTGAAGCAAATTCAAGGACCATCTCCATTGTTAGAGGACTGCATTCTCCTTCTACAAACAAGGTAAACATAAATAATAATTAAAAAAATTGTCCAAAACCATAAAAGGCATTTACATTAATTGGAATAAAATGAATGTAAACTGAAAATTAAAAAATACATAATTTTTATTTTCATATTTTATTTCAGCTAGTTGCCAAGGCAACATTTACTCAAATAAATTGTCTACTTGGATCAGTACTTCAGTTAAAAAAAAACTTTTTTAAAGAAAAACTTAAAAATATGAATAATAAAAACTAATAGTATGTCAATAGCCAGGTTTCCACTGTTTTTCCTGAACACGGAATTCACACCTGACTCGTAACCAGAATGATGCATTACATTTCCAGTGTTTATAATCAAATTGGTGTATTTTCCAAGCTGATAAAATGTAACAAAATGGCTAATGTGGCAAAATGGCTAATGTAATGGCTCATGAAAATTTAGCTTTGCATCACAGAAATAAATTATATTTTAAAAGTATATTCAAATAGAAAACAATTGCTTTAAATTGTACTAATATTTCACAATATTATTGTTTTCTTCTGTATTATTGATCAAACAAATGCAGGCTTGATGAGCATTAGAGACTTCTCAGAAACATCAAAAATAGTGATGTTTCCGAACTTTTGACCAGTACTGTACATGTACATTAAAATAAAATGTATTGCTTATAAAGCAATAAACACAAATATATCATGGCTGGAAAAGGCTCTCAGCCAATGAGGTTCAAGAACCAGAACAAACTGTTTTATAGCGGTCAAAACTTTACTTTGGAAACATTAATATTTTTGAAAGAAGTCTCATATGTTCACCAGCTGCATTTATTTGATCAAAAATAAATAAATAACAAAAATAGTGTGAAATATTACAATTGAAAGTAATGTTTTTCTATTTTTGCACATATTCTAATGTAATGCATACCTTCCACATCTATAAGCCAGTCTCTCCAGAAGCAGATGGTCTGGTTCTCTTGTTGCCGTCTGTTGCTTCCGACTGGTGAAAAACACACTTCAAACAAAGACGACAAATCTTTTGCCTGTAGTGGCTTTTCAAGGTTAATAAAAAGGTCTTCAAAAACACGAGGCTGACTCTTGATTTCCTCAAGCAGACCCAAGGTTTGTAACCCATCCTCAAACCTATAAAACAAGCAGATTAGGGGAAAAATATGGAAGTCACAATATCAATCATTAACCCTTTAAACCAGGAGTGCCCAATCCTGCTCCTAGAGATCTCCCGTCCTGCAAAACTGAGGATATCAATACAGTATATTTAGGTGGATCTGTTGACAAAAATGCAATATCATATACCCGTAAGCGAATAAAACACTGACACAATGATTAACAAGTAACAATAATATTCGCAATAACATCGTTTCACTGAATTATTAAAGGGTTAGTTCACCCAAAAATGAAAATTCTGTCAGTAATTACTCACCCTCATGTTGTTCCAACCGCGTAAGACCTTCGTCCATCTTCGGAACACAAATTAAGATATTTTTTATGAAATCTGAGAGCTGATCACTTCTCCATAGGCTTCTAAGTGATTGAAACTTGCCGGCCCAGAAAAGTTATTAAAGAGATCGTTAATATAGTCCAAGTGACTGCAGTGGCTCAATCTTAAGTTTATCAAGCGACGAGAATACTTTTTGTGTGCAAAAACAAACAAAAATAACGACTTTATTCCACTATTCATTTCATTCTCTCTGGACCTCTAGTTGGTTCGCGTAGTGTTTTTGCGCAGCGCGTCTGTGTTACACGTCACCACGTAGGCTCACTATTGGCCGATGCTGGTCATGTGTGTCATGCGTGATGATGTATAACACAGACGCGCAGCGCAAAAACACTACGAGGCCCAGAGAGAAGGAAATAAATAGTGGAATAAAGTCGTTATTTTTGTTTGTTTTTGCGCACAAAAAGTATTCTCGTCGCTTGGGGTATTGACTTCCATAGTAGGAAAAAAAAAATACTATGGATGTCAATGGGGACCAGCAACTGTTTAATTACCAACCTTCTTTAAAATATTTTCTTTTGTGTTTAGCAGAAGAAAGGAAATCATACAGGTTTGGAACAACTTGAGGGAGAGCAAATGATGACAGAATTTTCATTTTTGGGTGAACTATCCCTTTAAGCCCTCAAGACATTTTTAGAGTTTTCTGAGTCATAACTACACCAAAAAAAACTCCTCTGAGTTCCTCAACATTTGATTTTACAAAGCTACAGTATGTGCGCCTGTGGAGTTTTATGCGTTGTAATTCGTGAGGAATATCTTGTGATCTACGCTATGTATTATGATAATTTAAATTGTGGCAGGGCTCACAAAATCGCTCGCCCGACATCCCAGGGCTATTGTAGCTTTCAGTCGGGCTACCAAATGTATCAATGCCCAGCCCAACGGGCTATTTTAAATAGTGAAATAAGATTTCTTCCTTGATTTGTGTCATTCGGTCTCTTTACTCATTATCTACAGGAAAAATAAGATCACAGATGTTATGATCATGCTGATTTGTCCGAAGCGGAACAAGGTTATATCCGCGGATCAGGCAGACCAAATAAAAAAATATATAATATCGCGTGTGCATGAGAGATAAATCATTTGTGTTGATTTTATTAGACACACTGAACTCTCATTTCACAGATAAAATGTAGCAAACGTGTAATTGTGTAATTGCGTTTTCAAAAAACACGTATCTCTCTCTTCAGGGAAAACAAAATCAAAGATAACATATGCCTAGAGCACCTCCAAGCAGACAGTATATAAAACACAAATAAATAAAACCTACATGAGATATTGCTTAACTTAAAAGTAATAGTTTCATCCCTAGTGCGGAGGTCCCTAACAGTACTAGCATAAAAGTCAGCATGTTAGGGGGTAATCACTTACTGTGCCAAAGCAGCACGAGTACGTCCATCGGTGTAGAAACCCAAGGCCGACTGGACCAAGAGATCTCTTTCTTGCAACGATCTGACAGTTCGAAGTGCTCCCATTATGCTCAGGCTGTCCTCTGCCTCACTTATGGCATTGTTTGCCAGTTCTACGGTCTCTGCCTCCTTTATCTAAAACAAGCAGTTACTAAAACAGCTGACTTTTTGGATGTTTAAAATAGATCCTGTCTGTGAGATTATGGTCTTAATAGATTACCTTGAGTAGTTTTTCTTTGAAGGAGTGGTCTCCAACTTCATCAAAGACAGCAGGTTCTGTTTTTTCCCCACAAAGCTGCAGGAACAGTCGTTTGGAAAAAAAGTGTGGGCCAACACCGCCATGAATGACACACACTGAAATCATCATGCCAATTAATGCATAGAGCCTGGTGTCAAGAGCTGAAAACAAAACACAGATGTGTATATTTTGAGTTAATCAATTAAAAGCTCCCTTTCTGTCAGTAATGTGTCACGTCATGTTAATACTGACATATTGGGTTCTCACTTGGAAGCCCAATCACCACTGAGTAGTAAAGAAATGACCAATAGAATTTGCATGGCAAGCTACTTCCCCAGACATATGGGGGTATACAAGATGGCCGCTTGCATCCACTCAGATCTTTGTTTTGAAGCAGAGTGGTTGCACACAAGGGGGTAATCCAGCACCTGGAAAGCATACCTTCCCTGGGGGCCGCCATTGGCTAACAAGCCATCACCTGCTGTTAGCATTCCACTGACACCCATTCATGTTGGCGTCACTTAAGACAGCGAATAACTTTACATCTGAGGTGTTTAAAAACTCTGTTTATCCATTGTTTATTTCTAAAGAAACACGACAATGTAAAAAAAGGCTCCATTACCTTGTATCTTACGTTATGGCCCCGTAGAAACAGTTTTTGTAAAAATAGGCTAACGATTGCGTCATAACCACGCGACTCTCTGTCGCACAGTAGAGAGATTACCGTATGGACAGGAGGAGAAGCTCGTGCGCAATCAGGGGGACTAGTAGGCAAAATTACAAAATTATTAATCAGAATACTTAGCAAAAGTTGCTCCTGCTCCTAGCTCGTGGACACCTCCTACTCACGATCTCCGTCTCTGCAAGTTTCGGAAGGGAATGATTCAGATTTCTGGAATGAAGACAGACAGGTTGCTCACGTCACATCTATGTCGTCAAGCTCAGTTTGAGTCTGCGCAGTACGCTCAGCCATCAGGAAGTGAGTGCTTCTAATTTGCTTCACTTTTCTCTGTTGAAGTCAATGGGTTCGCTGTGTCCAATTCTTTGACTGTCTATGGTTGCACACAGCGATCGCTCTTCCAGTCACAGTTTGCAATCAAACAAATAATCATATCTCTTGCTGGCCAGGACAGTCTCAGCTCCTCAGCATAGAGCTAATGGAGCAGATGCAGGCTGCCATCTTGTATAATAGTCTGCCATCTAATATACCCATTTGTCTGGGGGAGTAGCTTGCCAAGCAAATTCCACTAGCAATTTCTTTACTACTCAGATGTAAGTAGGCTCCTAAGTGAGACCCTAATATGACAGTATAAACATAAAAAGCTTGTTAAACTTAAAGAGGCACTGCACAGACTGATCAGTGTATGACAAAGTACCACAAGAGCAATTAGAGCAGACAGCTCTGTATAAGTGCCGCTTTAAGTTTAACAAGCCTAATGTCTCCATTCCCTTCATCAGGAAACAAGAGTTACAATTAGGGCTGCATGATATATTTAAGCTTTCATACAGTGATGTGCGTATCCGCAATAGTCACATTACAGGATGTGCGACGTCTAGTACAGACTACAGAGATTGTTTATTTGTATGGACCAATTGCAAAGTCTAACCATCATAACACAGTGGAAGTGTTCTCTTCGGCGTCTATTTGCGCCAGAATGGACATACACACAAATGTCAAAATGCCAATCTCAGAAGGTATCCTTGAAATCGCAGTTGCTTATGTCTTTGTGTGTCAATATTCATCCCAATTGTTCTAGAATTATTAATTCTTTACAAATAGAGCTATTCAAGTCATCTCATGAAGTTCTTATCGCAATATATAAAATCAAAAATAACATATTACAATGTCCACTTTCCAATATCCTACAGCCCTAATAACAATAGTAACAGATGTTTTAGATACTTACCATGTGTATCAAGCGTTAACTGCCTACATTGTTCAGGCCCCTCAAAGATTTTAGCATGCTGTATTGCCTTCATTAATAATCGGAAATATTCCCTGGAAGGACCTCCTTCATCTACAGCCCCCTCAGACACACCCTCCTTGTCAACGAAAATAATATCTAATTTTCCACTTGGGTCAAAACGGCGTCGCTTAAATGCTTGCATGCTTCCATTTAAAATATTTTCTCTGCACACATTTATTTGATTGCTGGTGGGACATCTATTGGAATCCACTTTGCTAACCAGCTTCATTAAAATGGCCTGCAGATTAGCTCTGTAAAGAAAAAAAAGAAAAACATTTCAGCAATGACATAAAATATTGTAGCAATACTACAAAAGCCAATGTCATGAAACGCATACACAGAATCAGTTTCCTCAAATGTTTCAGAGGGAATAGTTAAAGGGGACCAGTTTGGAGGCGTAGGAGACCAGCGAGAACCCGAGATGCCAGGAGATCCAGGAGGTGAAGGTCCAGGAGACCACTGTGCATGCAGGTGTGTATGGGTAGGTGAGGGAATTGATATGTGTAGAGGTGAGAGAGAATGTGAAGGTGAAGGGGCAGAGGTGCGTGGAGGTGAAAGGGCAGACGTGCGTGGAGGTGGAGATGAAGGGGTAGACATGCGTGGAGGTGGAGGTGAAGGTGAAGGTGAAGGGGCAGACGTTCGTGGAGGTGGAGATGAAGGGGTAGACATGCGTGGAGGTGATGGTGAAGGGGCAGACGTTCGTGGAGGTGGAGATGAAGGGGTAGACATGCATGGAGGTGGAGATGAAGGTGAAGGGGCAGATGTGCGTGGAGGTGCAATAGTGTAGGCCATCTGCAACTCTGATGGTACCTGGTGATGGGTAATAGAAGGTAAAGGTTGGTTTACAATACACAAATAAATGACAACATCAAAACAGTTAAGGGGCCATTTTACAGTTTATGATTGGTTTATGCAAGCGTTGACATTTAGAATCAAAGAAAGTGATTATCAGCTGAATCCTATCAGTGGATGTGGATATAGTGGATATAAGAAATGTATAATACAGGCTTTTGCATTCTCAATATTAGTACTTTAGCCTCACAGAATGTTTTAATTTGCTTTTATAGGCATTACCACAGAAAAACTGCTTGCGAGTCCACGTTGAATGCACTTTTTGTGTGTAAAAAGTACACATGATCGCAAGAACTGCTTGTAACTAAAGATTAAGGCTTTTTTATATTGGTTAAAAGAAATGGAAACTGTTGTTGTCATCAAGCCAGCTTCAGTCAAAATGCTTCCCTCATTGCAAACCTGTGCACTTGCTCTAATGTGTAAGACTGCTCTCGCGAGTGCCTTTCACCTTCTTTGACCCAACATCACCCCATTAATAAACATTTGGAACATCGATTTTAGAAGTTTGTAAATTGATTCAAATCGGCAGAAGATAGAAAAACAAGTGATATGTGAATTGATTTTCCCTACAGCAAACCAAATCACAGCACATTCTACATTTTGGATGGAGGGCCTTTCTCGAAACAAGAACTAAACAGGGCATTCAAGCCAGACAGGGGAAAGAGGAGCTGTAATGTAAAATCTGAATAAGAATGTGCTTTTCCAAACCACCAAGTATGAAAACTAGGGGTGGGAGAAAAACAAAACAAAAAAAACAATCTGTTGAGAATTTCAAAATTGATTCTGACCATTGTTTTTTTATATTGTTTCCAATTGCTCACACAAATTCCATGAAATAATCTTTTATAATGTTTGGAAAGCAGAGCTGCCAACTTTCTCAACTCTTTGAGAAAAATTAACGCCTATCTTGTGTACCTAATATTTATCCAAATGAGTCAATATTAAATCAAATCACAAGAATTGAATTGAAATAATATAAAAAAAGCGTAGCTTACCAGAAATTGTACCATGTAAACATTGTAACATATTGTCACTAAACCTAATAAAATTCAGTTTAGTTACTAAAATGTTGTTATGTGTATGTCTTTGTTTACAGTGGTTAAATGTACTTGCATCTCAAAATACATTTATGACGCGAAATTAATGTAAACAGTCAGTCATGTCTTAAGTGATTAAACGGACAGAACTTCCGACTTACCACATCTTCGTATATTTCTAAAGAGATCTGTGCATTAACGCAGCTTATTAGATCTCCCGCTGATTATGTATGTAATGAAATTATTTTGAGTTGGTAATCTTAGAAACAGTAGATAAAGAATAATTTTGGAATCTGATCGTGACTCCCAGAATCGCATTGTGAGGAGGCTAAAGATTCCCACCCCTAATGGAAACATATTCTAGTACACCCCAAAATCAAGACTTTGTAAAAGGGCATAATAGAACCACTTTAAACAGGCAGCATGCTACATTTGTTCAATCAATGATAAAGACACTGCAAATAAAAAATAAAGATAAAAACACCAAACACTGTACCTCTTCCTCAACTGCGGGAGTCCATAGAATATAGAGAGTTGAGAAACCCATTATGTTATGGTCCTCGATTGATCCTGACAGGACATTACTGTGAATCGGAATGCCAGATGTGGCTTCTCTTATGCTAAAATGTTCAGTGGATGAGTCTTCTTGCCCCACAAAATCAAACAACGTCTGGGGGAAAATAAATTTAAATAGAAAGAAAAAAAGAAACATTACCATGAAATCAAAATGGATAGTTCTTTTTTTTTAATGGAATGCTATTGTTTTATTTAAAATGCTAATTTGAATATATGCAATCAAAAACAGTAATATTTCCAACCCTGCTACAACTTTTTAATAAATGGATGGGTGCTGAGGATTGAACAGTATCAAGCAGGTTGTGAGAAGGACAGGCAGATCAACCAGATCTAGAATTAGAATTCTTCTAGAAATGTGCTGAAATCAGTAGTTTTATTTAATTTCAATGTCAGATTGGTGAATTTGGCCTAAAGATGACAAGTTTGCAGGGATGTTTAAGTACCATAAACAAAACATCATACTATGACAGATTACCTGAATTGATTCTGACATCATAAATTTTCTGGTTTTCATAATTCCATTTGGGAATTTAAAGCGAAGAGGCACACCATCAGAAGGCTCTGGGAACAATACCATCCTCTGTCGTCTTTCGTCAATTGCCTTTAACAAATCAATTATTATATTTGAAAGCTTTAAGAATTAAAGTTTAAGACTGAATTACAAAGTTTAAGGAAACAGTTACCTTTAGGCGTCTTTCTTCCAGGGCCTGTAAATGTTGCTGTCTCATCTCCTAATGTAGGAAATTTAGTTGATAATGCGTTCTTTTAAATTAATTTATTTGAATGTACCATGTAAAAGCATACCTTTTCTCTGTCTGCCAATAATGATGCGTTGTATTCACGATCCTGTTGCTCGCACATAGCCCTACGTTCCTCAATGGTCTAAAAATAAAAATAAATTCAGTGTAGAAAGGAGTACTTCATTTTTAAAGTAATTAACTCATGTTTATCCAAAATTAGCTTGTCAACTGCTTATTAATCAGAAATAAACTTATTTTAGTTACCTCAGTGATGCATGCATGTCTTGTTTCTTCAATTTGTTCTGAAGATGCAATGTCATCAGATCCCAATTCCTAAGAAACATTGCCAATATTGGACCGTTCATAGGAGCAAATCACATGTTAGAGACTACAGTACCAACACAACTTGCTTGACATACCTGATATACCTCAGCCAAAGGTATGATATACAGTCTACTTTTACCAATGGCTACCTTCAGCTCCCTAACAGAGGCAACTTGAACTTTTTGGAGTTTCTTGCATCTGCCTGCCCTGGCCAACTCAAAGCCTACCAAATTTAGGCTTACTTGTGGGTAACTCTGGCAAATGTATTGATTGAACTCAGATAGACTCCAATTTAAATTAACTTTGGAGAACTGATTTTGCTGCGTTTCATGAAGCGGCCTCCCTATTGAAAAAAAAAAACATTAATGAAAAAGACTGCACTTCCTGAGGCTAAACCACCCACTAGCCAACCCTCTTGAATTCATAAATACTGGCAGTTTAGGAGTATGTCTGAGGCAACATTAAATTGGTCATTTAAAAGTCACATTATTAAAAAGTAACTTAAAAGCTACAGCTCAAATATTATACATAAATATGTAAAGGTAAACAGATCGCTCCAGACTGCTACAAAACCATACAACAAGCAAGTAGTAATTATTAAAGTTTAGTTACCTAATCCATTTTGTGATTGTTGAGCACGTTCACTGGCTGAAGGTAGCCTGGAGATGTTAGGTCCTGGAAGCAGAAAAATACTCACATGCCATGTCGGCCTCACCCTTCTTCCAGCGGGCTGACCTACACAACATAAAAAGTAACCACAATCAAATTTCATTACACCACCATGAATAATTTTAATAAAGCACACAACCATACAGTATCTTGAATTCAAAATTAAACTTAAGTAGCAACCAGACTGCCCCCACCCTGGACATGCAAGTTATCTGGACATATCCTAGACTGCAAAACTTCTGTCATCTCTCATCTCATTCAATCACATATGCACCTGTCTTCATCAACCTTGAATCTGCAAATGTAACGGAGGCCAGCTAGTAGTCGCTGTGCGAATAAACCTCACTCCTCTGATGAGCTCTCTAATTGAATTGAAGAGATTTATCACATCCTTTATTAAAATGGTTAATTATAAAATACATTGTTGTTTGAATGCAAAGAGATTGACACACGCAAACATAAAATAAGTTTTATTATATCTTTTTATTTTTATATTATATTTTCCAGGACTCAAAGACACTTTACAATGAACAGTAAAAGTACATGTAAGGAGAATTATGTATACGGGGCATACAACAGAATACAATCAGACACAACGAAATGTAATACAACTTAAGAATGGTAATATTCAGAAAAGTAGGGGTGGGGCAGGTTACAGCCAAATAGATATAAACGCGATAGATATAAACACGACATTGGCCTCCCGTAAAGAGGGGCGACCAAAGCAGCAGAGAAATAGAGAAACAAATATAAACAAATAGAGCACTGACTGACAGGACATCTGCATATAAGTTACCTGGCCGATAGTCTACCTCTGCGATGTTATAAGGAGGGAGGCCGACGTTTGTTGTTGCATGGGCCGATGTCGGCCAGACATAGGCTAACTTACATGTGCTATTAAACAAAACTCAAAGTTAACAGGTATTTTTTTATTATTAAAAATAGCCTATGTAAAAACATATTTTGGTGTTAATCTACAATTATAACCAGCGTCCTGTTGAACGTAGGCCTAAGTTACAATGAAATCTCTAGGATAACATTCATAAAAAGATGTAATAATTGTTCTGGCTGATCTGAAATTATAAGTTTCGATCATCCATCAATTTTGACAGGCTAACACAAATGATGAAGCGTTGAAATTTCGAAAAAGTTATGACTTAACGTTAATTCAGCCTCACTAACTTTACGTGCGGTTACAGATTTGTAAATGCACCACTACTACCAATGCTTAAGCCAAGAAAATCGGGAGTAACGGCCTGATCCTAAATGAAAAACATACGAATCATTCCTGTAATTCAGACAGCACTGTCATGACGGTTTTTTGTTAAGTGTTGTTGCATCGAATTTTACCTTCACTCCGGGATCGGCGAAACAACTGTCTTGTAGATGACAAAATATTAGTGTCCCCTGACTGCTGCAACTCTTGTCGAACACGCGAAACTGCGCTTAAAACACGATCAAATGCAGATAATGCATCCTGTGCTCCGTCGCCACCTTGTAGGCCTACTTCGTCCATTTCATATGTGGGCCAATTTTTCCCGCCTGCCTATTTATACACGGCAGATGAATAAACATGAGGCACGATTATCATAATGAGATGGCACTGAATAGTGAGCTCCACAATGCAGTTGTTACTAGTAGGAATAGCTATTGTAGAGCTCTCTAATTGAATTATTACTAGTAAGAATTCAATTCGAGAGCTCTCTAATTGTAAATCTTACTAGTAACAATTGAATTAGAGAGCTCTCTAATTGAATTGTTACTTGTAATAATTGAATTAAAGAGCTCTGCAATTGCATTCTTACTAGTAAGAATTTAATTAAAGAGCTCTGCGATTGCATTCTTACTAGTAAAAATTCCAATTGGAGAGCTCTCTAATAGAATTAAAGAGCTCTACAATTGCATTCTTACTAGTAACAATTGAATTAGAGAGCTCTCTATTTCAATTGTTACTCGTAAAAATTACAATTAGAGAGCTCTCTCATTCAATTCTTACTAGTAACAACTCAATTGCAGAGCTCTTTAATTGAATTAGAGAGCTCTCTAGTTCAATTGTTACTAGTAAGAATGCAATTGCAGATCTCTTTAATTCAATTCTTACTAGTAACAATTTAAATAGAGAGCTCTCGAATCCAATTATTACTAGTAACAATTCCAATTAGAGAGCTCTCTAATACAATTGTTACTAGTAAGAATGCAATTTTAGAGCTCTTTAATTCAATTACAGAGCTCTGCAATTATACATATCTTTAATTCGTTTTTTTACTAGTAAAAATTCAATTAGAGAGCTCTGTAATTACATTCTTACTAGTAAGAATGTAATTAGAGAGCTCTCTAATTGTAATTGTTACTAGTAATAATTCTATTGTAGAGCTCTCTAATTGTAATTCTTACTAGTAACAATTCAATTGTAGAGCTCTGTAATTGTAATTCTTACTAGTAACAATTCTATTGTAGAGCTCTCTAATTGTAATTCTTACTAGTAACAATTCAATTGTAGAGCTCTGTAATTAAAAATGAATGGAAGTCAATGGAGACATATGACTAGTAAAAATTCATTTGTAGAGCTCTCTAATTGGAATTGTTACTAGTAAGAATTGAATTAGAGAGCTCTGTAAGTGTAATTCGTACTAGTAATAATTGAATTAGAGAGCTCTCTAATTGTAATTTTTACTAGTAATAATTGGATTAGAGAGCTCTCTAATTGTAATTGCTACTAGTAAGAATTGAATTGTAGAGCTCTCTAATTGAATTCTTACTAGTAAAAATGCAATTACGACGAGTAACGCTGGGTACAATTTAAGCTAAAACGGCTTGCCATATCAATGTGCCGACCTTTAATTGTTGTCATCAAAGGACTAGGTGGAGACCTCCTAAAGTCAATCACTATGTCCTTTGTTTTATTAATATTCAACGGAAGAGAAATACTACAATACTTCAAATGACTAACCTTCCATTTAGCTAAATGGTAATCTAATTAAATACTGTACAAAGCACACTACTTTTATTCATGCTAATGCTATTTCTCCTTAAACACACAATTCTTTGACAAAAATCTTAAAAAGTGTGCATCAAGTAAAAAATAAACAGATTGAACGGAGAGTACCGTGGTGTTCATTGAAAATGTGCATTCTGGTTCAAGCAGAGTTGCATGTCTTACTATAGTCAGCTAGTCCCTTGGGCCGTGTACAATTACCTTTGTGGCAAAGAGCAGACGCTCTCATAGGCTGCAGAACAACCCAAATCTGCCACGTACGGCTCTGCGATCAGCTCTGGGATCAATCACGCACACAGTGGGCGCTGAACTAGATCTTCAGAGAATATTTGAGTGGCTTAGCAGGGAGGATTTTGGGTGCAGCAGGGCTAGAAAAGTAATTTACTACTGAAAACGATGAGAACGAACAGTTAGTTCAGGGGAAATCCAGAATTCTTCAGTGCGCAGTTTCTAATGTTAATTTATGTTCAGTGTCAGTTTTAGAGGCAGTTTCATTAGACATAGACATGGTTCAAATAAATCACATTTACCTGTTGTACAATTGTAAAGCCGCCTGCAATGGGACCCTTAAAATGTCTTGAATAAAGTTCCGTCTTCATGATATTTCCAGACACTGAATAAAAAAAAAAAAATGCTAATGTGTATTACATGATTCCGATGGGATGTTTTAGTTATTAAATCCTAATTCTGTCTCCAAACAAGTCAGAACGCATGACTTGAATGGACCCCACTCTGCACATTCAGCCTGTGCTTCAATATACACCACACTAATGTATAATTTACACTGTGATGAATGAGTGTAAATTCATTGCTGGAAGTCTGTGTTGAACAACAACAAACCAGCGGTTGGTCTGGAGGAAAGTAATTAGGCATGTGTAGCTCCAGACATTTGAACTGAGTAAATATGACTCCCCGTACACCGCTCACACTAATTATTTCAATTCCGAGCAAGCGCTTTTCCCCTACTGTCTTCTTCCCCCATGCATAATACAGCAGCACACTACACTTAAGTGGATCAGCCCAGGTTAATACCATCTCTGACTGCAACTTTATCAGGTTAACTTGAGCTGCTTCCATTCCAGCAGCTGCGAAATTTACACATCCTATTTGTAGTGAAACAGCACAATAGTGTTTACATTTCTAGTAGGTTAAAAAAATGTGTGCTGTAAATCAAATGCTAAGGGCCGTTCACTGGAATCCGTCAACACTGGTGAACGGCCAAGAGAATTTGGCGGTCCAATCCAAGATCATGGTCTTGCTCTTTTCATGGACTCGGGAGCTTTTGGACTTGGTCTTGCTTTGGACTCGAGACTGGTTGGAAGAATGTGATGGTTTGCGTGACACTGTTTGAATCATTCGGACCCTTTTCAGGTCTCGTGCTGTTTTACATTCACCTGGGAAGAGGATTATCATAGCTTGACCGCGTAAACAGGTCAGAAAACTAAGATGGATTCATCCAGGAAAACCTTTGTTGTGCTTGCTCTTTCGGAATACAAACACATAAAAAAAGTTGTATTTTGCATATAATGCTGACATATCATCAGGGATTATTTTAAGTTCAACCCTTGTGTGGTGTTCATATTTTTGTTATTCAGCCAGTGTTCGTGGGTCTGGTGGACCCGCTGCATTTTGGGGTTTTTAATTCAACATTATCAAACAATTTATGTTAAAATACTCAACAGATGTTTACTATATCCCAATTACAAGCAATATAAACATCATATATGGTTAATATTTTCCCTTTACCTTTGTTAGAACACATTTAAGAATTGCAACCCTGTGTGGGAACGGCAGGGGTAGAAACAAAACTCACTTTTGCACTCACACTCTCTCACACTTACACACAATCTCTCTCTTGCATGCACGCACACACTCATGCACGCACACACACATACACACACACACACACACAATAACAGCAAGCCCTGACAGGAGGAGGACAGAGTAAAGGTACACAGGACCTAAAATATCCACACTTATATTAGCTCCGGGTCATCCTTTGTGTAATATAAATGTGGGGGGGTGGGGGTGGGGGTGGGGGGGGGTGGGGGGGGGGGGGGTACAGTGTGTGGTCATTGAAAATGTGTTCTGATATATGTTCTTCACAGAAAATGAGCCAAGGCCATTGAGTCTGAGGTTGAAAAAAGAATTAATCGTATAATTTTTCTTTTGATAAAAAATGAAAACAGGTCCCACAGACCCGAACACCATACAAGAGTTAAAAATGTGGCATTCTTGGTGCGAAACACTGGAAAAACCCTGACACTCTGTTTACACTGGACGTGAGCAACGCATTGTGTTGTGTCAAAGCAAGTAGAACTCATAATCAGTGACGCTCTCTACATTGGATTCGCCAAGTTGAGTTTCTTACAGTAAACGGATTCCCAGTTCTATACTTGTGACAAAAATTTTTATGTATTTGGAATATTTGCATTGACGTATTCAGTGTAGACAGGCTCAAGCTGTTGTGGTGTGCCCAGTGTAGATGTGAGATGCAATGCAACAGCCAAAGCAGTCATCTGATGAATATAGACCAACAGCTAAAAGACAGCGCAGATGGAGAACGTGTTCTCTGTGAACGGCCTCTTAGAAGATATTATTCACACCCATCTAAGTTCTATCACAATTTGTTTTTTACATAAAATGCCAGAAACTTTAGAAAGAAAAGAACTTCTAGACATACTATCATAAGGTGATTATATCATGGTAGAAGAAAAACATAATAATACATTTAAAAGCAGTGATATTGTATGCAATGAAAATTTGCATGCAAATGTATGTATGCCATGAGAAACATGATACTGCATAGTAAATGCTGCCTTATATTAGCTAATTCTCGGCCAGAACCTTCCGGGAGAGTGGTGGGTGCTTGTGTTTGTTGGCTACATTCATAAATCATTTAGAAGATGGTATTTAGATTGTCTCATTGCATTATGCAGCAGCAACATGCAACACATTGTATTGCATACAGGATGACTCGGATGAATCAGTGGAAAATGGCTTGACAAACACAGTTTTCTTTCCTGTGTTGACATATTTCCTCTTCCTGAACAGATTAGGAAGGGATAACTCAAAGGGTATGTCCTTGTGGGATTGCCAACAGACTTTTGCTTGCTTCACAGTCCTGCAAACTTGAACGCTTGTACCATGAACACAATCAATAAAGAGTTTGTACATTCATAACAGGAGAGCTTTCCACCAACTTCACGTACTCCTGCAGAATCGTTTATTTTTGGCGTAGGATCCCAGGGTGACGGTTTTGATGGAGATGGCAGTAGTCATCTGATGAATGGTAGGCAGTCAGATTTTTACCTCAATGCAGGTGATTTGGGTGCTGACTGAACAGAAAAAGTCCAAAGAGCGCAATTCCATGTCTGGTCCCTCGATTTGGCTCCTTTAACATATGGCAGGGGTCTTCAGAGAGAACAATAAATGATCATATTTGTTTTATATATATTGTGCATTTTAAGGGGGAGTGACAATTCAACCTTTAGCTGAACATTAGCATCTTAAATTTAGGTTTAATTGAAGTGAACTTTAATGTATACCATTCAAAATTGCAGTAAGTTTTTTTAATTAAATTTTTTTTTTATCAAGGATGCATTAAATTGATCAAAAGTGACAGTAAAGACTTTTACATTGTTAAAAATTACCGTTTTTATTGTATTGTCGATTAAATGAGTGGTGAGCATAAAATGCATCTTGTATATACAGTGGGTACGGAAAGTATTCAGACCCCCTTACATTTTTCACTCTTTGTTATATTGTAGCCATTTGCTAAAATCATTTAAGTTCTTTTTTTTTTCCTCTTTATTGTACACACAGCACCCCATATTGACAGAAAAACACAGAATTGTTGACATTTTTGCACATTTATTAAAAAAGAAAAACTGAAATATCACATGGTCCTAAGTATTCAAACCCTTTGCTCAGTATTTAGTAGAAGCACCCTTTTGATCTAATACAGCCATGAGTCTTTTTGGGAAAGATGCAACAAGTTTTTCACACCTGGATTTGGGTATCCTCTGCCATTCCTCCTTGCAGATCCTCTCCAGTTCTGTCAGGTTGGATGGCAAACGTTGGTGGACAGCCATTTTCAGGTCTCTCCAGAGATGCTCAATTGGGTTTAAGTCAGGGCTCTGGCTGGGCCATTCAAGAACAGTCACGGAGTTGTTGTGAAGCCGTTCTTCCGTTATTTTAGCTGTGTGCTTAGGGTCATTGTCTTGTTGGAAGGTGAACCTTCGGCCCAGTCTGAGGTCCAGAGCACTCTGGGAAAGTTTTTCGTCCAGGATATCCCTGTACTTGGCCGCATTCATCTTTCCCTCGATTGCAACCAGTCGCCCTGTCCCTGCAGCTGAAAAACACCCCCATAGCATGATGCTGCCACCACCATGCTTCACTGTTGAGACTGTATTGGACAGGTGATGAGCAGTGCCTGGTTTTCTCCACACATACCGCTTAGAATTAAGGCCAAAAAGTTCTTTCTTGGTCTCATCAGACCAGAGAATCTTATTTATCACCATCTTGGAGTCCTTCAGGTGTGCTTTCATGTGTCTAGTCGCTTCTGTCTGGCCACTCTCCCATAAAGCCCCGACTGGTGGATGGCTGCAGTGATGGTTGACTTACTACAACTTTTTCCCATCTCCTGACTGCATCTCTGGAGCTCAGCCACAGTGATCTTTGGGTTCTTCTTTACTTCTCTCACCAAGGCTCTTCTCCCCCGATAGCTCAGTTTGGCCGGACGGCCAGCTCTAGGAAGGGTTCTGGTCATCCAAAACGTCTTCCATTTAAGGATTATGGAGGCCACTGTGCTCTTAGGAACCTTAAGTGCAGCAGAATTTTTTTTTTGTAACCTTGGCCAGATCTGTGCCTTGCCACAATTCTGTCTCTGAGCTCTTCAGGCAGTTCCTTTGACCTCATGATTCTCATTTGCTCTGACATGCACTGTGAGCTGTAAGGTCTTATATAGACAGGTGTGTGGCTTTCCTAATCAAGTCCAATCAGTATAATCAAACACAGCTGGACTCAAATGAAGGTGTAGAACCATCTCAAGGATGATCAGAAGAAATGGACAGCACCTGAGTTAAATATATGAGTGTCACAGCAAAGGGTCTGAATACTTAGGACCATGTGATATTTCAGTTTTTCTTTTTTAATAAATGTGCAAAAATGTCAACAATTCTGTGTTTTTCTGTCAATATGGGGTGCTGTGTGTACAATAATGAGGAAAAAATTGAACTTAAATTATTTTAGCAAATGGCTGCAATATAACAAAGAGTGAAAAATGTAAGGGGGTCTGAATAATTTCTGTACCCACTGTATAATCTAATATATAAGATATTTTAAATGTATGGTTTTGAATCAATTTTCAGTTTTTTATGAGTACACAATCATTAAATTACATCAAAGTATAATGGGCACTAACACTAAACTAAACTCACAATGAAAAATTTGATTAATTAAATTTGTTAAGGTCCTTTATGCCAGAACATTTTCTGCTCCCATCTGCACTGTTTTAAAATCACCACAGTAAAAATAAAACCGTATTAAAGTGAAGTTATGGATTAGTGTGTGGCTTAATGTAAAAGATCTGGACCGGCTCTTCCAAATGGGCGGAAACCCCAGAAAGAAAGGGAGCGAAGAAAATCAAAAGGTGCAGGTTTTCTAAGTGGGACACACACAAGGCCAGTCGCTGCTATTTGTTGCTGGATTATCTGTGTGCGCTGACTTGGTGCAATCGCAAAGTGATGGAGGAATTGAGCTCTGCACAGTGCAACATAACTCCAGCATGTTTTACCTGCCACAGGTATTAGTCCATATTTTAACCCCACGCTAAGTCTCCAAACTCTTTTCCCGGCCCTGAATGTTCTGTGGTTTGGCCGCTGCGCCGCCTGCTTCATGCAGTCAACATTCACACACACACACACATACACGCTCATTACACACGCACACACCAAGGGAGTCAATCGCTTGTTGTAATTTTGTTCTTTCTTGTTTCAGTTAGATTCAATTTGCCTTTATTAATACTTTAAATGTAATTTGGGGCAGCCACCGTTACATAAGTGGCACCCGAACAGGGACCTCAATTTTCCTTGAACCTTTAAATTTGAATTTTACATGAACCTTGAATTTGAGTTTCACTAAATGATTACTTGAAATTGGTCATTGTCAACAGTTTAAACTGAAATGTTTGTGACATTGTGGCAACTGAACTGAACCAAAACAGCTTTGCCCTTTAGAACTGAAAAGTTTTTGTGTGTGTGTGTGTGTGTGTGTGTTGGAAAATGATTTTTGTTTTGTGAACTTGAACTTTATAAAAAATATATATATAAAAAAAACGTGTTAACCCTTTGTTGAACTGCTGTCAAACTGATCAACCTAACTAAGATTTGAAAGCTGTAGTAATGATCAATTAAGTGGCTGATATCTAATTGTTGATGCGTGAAATTAAGTGAACTGTGCGGTGAATTGTCGGGACAGAAACATGTCACAATTAACTTGTGGGGTACTCTGTTGTAATTTTATTCTTTCAAACACTCGTACATTACTTTAAATCCGAACATTAACTGACATTTCACTACATTTTTACACACTACATATACATTGACAATCAAACATGGCTGCCACTCCTCCTCCTTCTGGCCTCCTGCTCTCCATCCTCAGCTCTCTTCGCCTGGACCCCTCCGTGCTCCTCTCCACTTCACTCCCACTCAAGCCAGCACCACCAACTTCCCAGGAACCCATGTGCGGTTTGCAACTTCAACACTAGCTGATATGTACATCACCAGAGCCTTCATCTCTATCTTCAGTGGCACAGCAGGACTTGCCTGGCATCCTACCAACTCCTGGAAAAGAAATGCATCAACTCATTCAACAAGTTAAAGGAAACCAGGGCACGTTGATGAAAGGAGCTCACTTCACAAAGTCTCCATCCATGAACCCCGTGTCCTCTCTATCTAGCCAATGAGGAAGCAGAAATTCCATTAGGATGGATTAACAGACCAAAAAGTGTTCACCATACCTTCGTTGTTCTTTCTGCCAAAGCCCTGGCCTACGCAGTCATGTTAGGATTGGACTTTATCTTCTCCAGTGGGCTGCAGATCAGTGTTGCAGATCAAAAAAAATATGAATTTAAGTCTAATCCTAAAGAGGATTATCCTTTCCAGCCAGGACATTCATGTGTACCAGTTATAAGCTCCCAACAGCCTCTCCTTACTAACTTCTGTTCCTCCTCTTCTACTTGATATATCTCAACCACCAGCCTACCTGGATGAAAAGACACTAATTGGCATTGCCGTAAATGATGCCCACTTACCTCCTGAAGGCAAGTAACAGCTATGGCAGATCCTAGAGTCAACCCTTCAAGTTTATACCCTTCGTCCAGGACTTACTGAAGTACTACAGCATCACATACCACCCACCAGGTGCCTATAAAACAATGACTGTACAACACGACACCCGCCGAACAAGCTGTCATAAAAGAGCAGCTGAAGGAGATGTTGACTGCTGGCATCATAGAACCATCATACTCTGGATGGGACCTCATCTTGGTAACTAAAAAAGATGGAAGCCTCAAGTTTTGTGTGGACTACAGGAAAGTGAATGCCATTACAGAGATCATGGAGTCATTGTCTGGAGCGGCTGTTTTTTTCCCCACCATTGACCTTAACAGTGGCTACTGCAGGTGAGCATGGATCAAGAAAGTGAGCCAAAGACTGCCTTCACAACTCCATCAGGACTGTTCCAGTTTAATGTAATTAACCATTTGGGTTAAAGAATGCCCCAGCAACTTTCCAGAGGCTAATGGAGAGTGTTTTGGGATAATTGCATGGAAACATTTGTTTTGTCTACACTGATGACATAAGTATTTACTCACCATCTGTAGCCCAGCACCTCAAGGCTGTTCTTCACAAGCTGCAAATGGCTGGCCAAACCATAACATTGGCCTAACAAGCACATTCTGCCTAACAAACACTTTCTGCCATCAGGAAATAACATTCCTGGGACATGTTGTCAACGTCCAAGGCATATCTGCAGACCCAAGTAAAGTGGAGGCTATACGGTCATACCCTGTGCCTATACCAACATCAAAGAGGTCCAGCGCTTCCTGGGGTTAGCCGGGCGGTGAACATTATTAAAGTTAGAGCTTATTTAGAGATATCAGCCGAATGGTTTAGTGCAGGTGCTAATGGATCCAAGGATGTATCCCGTAAATTACCCCACTAATAATGCCCAGAATGGTACCAAACTTATATAGTAGTACAAATAGGTTCTGTACTCATAAAACGAGGCATTGGAAAGTTTGTAAGTACATCAGGAGTTTATTTAAATAACACTTGCCTGACGGCTCATGCTATTGCTAACCAGACGTCGACGTCACTTCAGTGATTTTGGGAAAAGCACGGAAAAGTCCTGGCAGAAAGCGATGCGTAAGGATGGGGGTGTTTGGCTCGAGGTCAAGGTGCAAAGGACCCTCGGTTGATTTTACTCCAAACCATCCCTTTAATTTTGTACTTTAGACTTTACATATAATGACACTGAGTGATTCTGTGATAATATATGCATTTAAATAAACACAATCTGAAAGCGACTTACTTTTAAGTTCCTTTATGCATAAATACTTGAAACATTTCCTCAAAACAGTTCCTTTAAGTATAAATACTTGACACAAATAAAGTATCAAATAAAGTAGATGAGGAACAAAACACAGTTCACTCCAGGAGAGGAACTAGTACCAAAAACTGTCTGAAAGTGTAAAAGAAACTATAGAAAGTAGTACAGCCTGCAAAATGAACAGAGAAGATGGACAAACCACTGATGTCTACGAAAATGCTGACGATATAAAAGGTAAGATTGGAAGAGATCATAGACTCAACGCAAGTACTGAGATAAAAACATTCACTCAGTTTTTATGCTTTGTTTATGGATAAATAAAGAGAATAACATCATGTCTCTGGTGTTCAGGAAGGGATTGTATGAGGATCATGAGCTCCAGAGCAGCTCTAGTGTGTTTGGTGCCGCTGTGTGTTCTTCTGCTGACTGCAGTCATAGTGCTGGGCGTCATGTTCGCTCTAGAGAGATCGCAAACCAACAATACCACAGAAGAGAGAATCCAGCTGCTAACCAAGATTATCAACTTAACTCAACAAAACGCACAGTTAAATCAGGAGAGAAATGAACTGTCAAAAAATCTGGGAGAAAGGGGTAAACGTGAAGTATATTGAAACTAAACAACCGAGTTATTTTATTTATTTTTTTAGGATAATTTACTAATTATTTAGGTGAGACATTAAGTTTGTAGATCAGGTTGATGGGAATAAAGTGCTTAAACCTAAACTGGTTGTGTTTACAGATGGATGGATTTACTATAAATCCAATCTTTACTTCTTTTCCTCTGAGAAGAAGAGCTGGACTGAGAGCAGAAGATACTGTACAGAGAGAGGAGCAGATCTGATCATCATAAACAACAGAGAAGAACAAGTGAGAAAACTTTAACTGGATGGTTTATAGGAAGAACATTTTTTATTATCTTCAAGACCTAAATGTGTTATTGTTTCATTTTCTCAGGATTTTGCTTTTTGGAAAGTATCTGCTGGTGTTGGTTTTGTGTGGATTGGTCTGACTGACAGTGATTTGGAGGGCAGATGGAAATGGGTTGATGGCAGCACACTGACCTCTGGGTCAGGAATGACTGAACTGATTATTATCTAATAAATGATTCTCAAAGTCAGTATCATATCACACAGATGTTGCTCTGTTGATGCAGGTTCTGGGCAGGTGCAGAGCCTGGCGGACAAACAAGAGAGAACTGTGCCCTAAGTCATGCATCAGGATGGGATGATTATCCATGCAGTGATATTTTTACATTTATCTGTGAGAAGAGAATTTTGAATTAAGTCAATGAACATCTCAGGTTATTTGACTGTAACCCTGTTCCCTGAAAAAGCAGGAACGAGAGGCTGCCCGAACAGCGCTATGGGGAAAACATTTTTTGTTTGCCACACGTGGTCACAACCGGTCAAACAAAAATGTTTTCCCATAGCGCTGTTCGGGCAGGTTTATGTTTTTTTAGGAGTGGCCTTGTAGAACCGGAGCTGCCATCCCTGTTTAAATGCAATGGGCAGATGTGGAACATGGGTCATTTTTTTTTATTTAAAAATAAGATTTCAACTTGTATTCATCTCGAAATATGGAGATATGGATCACTTATTTGAGTTATTTCCCTAATTTCTCCCATACCAAAAATTGTTCCCCTAAAACAGTTTGAAAGTATACTTGTTTACCAAGTAAGGGGGAAAAGTTGACGTTAAATTATATGATGTAAAAAAAAAGGTTAATATCACATGAACAACCTCTTCCAGTCCATATTTAATTTAGCCAAATAGTGTATGTTACTTGACATCCATAATGTGCTAGCTATGAAATTAACATTCAATTTCCATTGTGTTATATTTTTATAAATCCCACATCTAGATCAATAATCCTCAGCTTCAGCTCCATACTCTCTCCTGGACTTGGGACCGGATCAAGAAAAAAAAAAAAAATAATAATAATAATCTAGCCTTAAAGTACAATAATACATTTTTATAATCAATAATCAAACTTTTAATGGAGGGACATAAATCTCTCAGATTTCATGTGTATGTCTTGTGGGTTTGGAATGACATGAAAGTGAGTAATTAATGACTGGATTAAAATTTTTGAGTGAACTATAACCCTTAAACAAATATAAAAAGCAAAAAGTGTTCTATTTAAAAAATATTTTAGCTAACTGCACTGACACCAAAAAACATGAACCATAAATTGCTTAAAATCAGCTGTCTGAACTTCTGATGTACCGGTAACAACCTAAAAGCTCCAACAACCTAACATTTTCCCACACCACCCACCATTAAAATTAGCATATGCATTGAACCTCATTTAAATAAACGCAATGTGGATTGTTGAAACAAATATTTCTAGTGACCTTCTTCAGTGTGTTGAAGTTCCTTTATGCATTAATACTTTAAAAGTTTCCACGAATAGTTCCTTTCTGAATAAATACTGGCCACACAAACACAGATGAGGAACAAAACAATTCACTCCTGGAGAAAGACTAGAACTTGGCATCTTGACAACAACAAAACAGTCTAAAAGTGTAAAAAAATAAATAAAAAGGGGTACAATTCAGAAAATGGGGAAAAAACATTGATGATGTCTAAGAATATGTAAATGTTGTAAGAGGTGAAGTTGGAAAAGAGATCAAACTCAACTTAATGAGAATCCAGTCATCTGAACTCACAGGTACTGAGATTGATCATGTATACATTTTAGTATTGTTCCCTGTATGATATATTATTTTACCACTTTAAAATAAAATTTTCATTTATACTGCACTAAGATTGTCTAGGCTTGTGAATGATGGTTTGGATAAAGGTTTGATGATGGAATCAAAAGACAGAATAGAGAAGAGGCATCTATATGGAGTTCATTTTGTGCCATAATTAAACGAAAAAATCCAGCGTTTTGCAAACAAACTCAAAATGCTTTGCAAAGGAAAACTTGACTCACATACAAACAGAAAGCAATGTGCAAGTGCAAAGGTCAATTTGAGCAAAAATGCAGTGGAGTAACAAATATGTGATGTGTTTTACAAATATAAATAAATGAGCCTAGATAATATTTCACAAATAAATGCAAACCATCCTACAAATTGCATGTAAGCGTTGAACAAATACAAATGCATATCTGTCTGTTATTTGTATCCACTAGATTTGGTATTAGTTCAAAGGTCATATTGCTTTCTGTTTGTTTGCGAGTCGAGTTTTCCTTTGCAAAGCAGATCGAGTTTGTTTGCAAAATGCTGGATTTGTTATTTTAATTATGGCACAAAATGAACTCCATAAATCTACATCAGTGCAGAGGCTGTAAGAGATATGAAACTTAAGTTTGTACTTTTCTTGTAAATAGAAAGTGAAAGATCATGAAAATATGAATACATCCTGTGGAAAAAGAATACAACATTAAAATTGTATGCTTACTTCTAACAGCCACGGACCATTTCAAAAAATAAAATAAAAAATTACATTCCTGGAAGTTACAGCATTCAAAACAGGACCATTAGCCTAACTGGAAATAACTGTAGCACAGCTGGCAATGGACGTCCTGAATTCTAATGAAACCTAATTGCAAAGTCCAGCATTTCTATTTTCCACTTTTACTAAAGTTTTCATATTTTACCCAAACAGAATGGGTCACATGGGTCATTGCAGATGAACATTTCAAAAGCACTCAAACATCTTAGTGTATTAATTTAATAAATTAATATAATTTTTTTTTTTATACATTCTCTCTTGGGTTTATGAGCCCATGAGCGCACCATTTCAGTGTTTCGACTGGATGATTTGACAGCATTAAAGCTGTATTTCTGGCATGGGACATGACCAAGAGACTGAACCAAGGATCATCCACTGAAGAGTGCATCAAAGTTTGGCGTGTGACAGCAGGATGACGAATAAATTAGCATATATTGAAATAATGAAATGCTGTTGGCTTTCAGGCAGTTAAAAGGTGCTGGGTCTTGAATGTCTCACTTTTAGTTATGCTTTATTCTGTTGGATCTATCAGATCTAATGAGACTTTGGAAGAAGAAAAATGTTCCCAAAACTTTTCAGTTTTACTAGTGGATGAAGAGAATTGATAAATGAATGAGCTATTCACAGACCAACTCAGCAGACGCTACTTTTTCATATAAATGTGTTTATTTAATTGGTACATTTCACTGAATAATGGCCGAGATAACGTACAGTCAGCTGGTCATTTTCACAAAATAAACTCTCTCAGGTTGAATCCGGATCTCTTTTCAGGGGTCATTTTGAAATAAATAAATAAATTCATAGTAATCCTTCTATAAAAATCAATAAGGCACTTGCTATATGGTGAATATTGTTGCTAACTAAGAATGACCATTTCATCTAAAGATGACACCTCTGCCCCCACAATAAATATAATGTATAGAAATGGTCTAATTATAATGTTTAATGTCAGGAAGGAACTTGCAATGCCAAGCGTGATGTGTGCCCAGCGACACCAGTTATGAAAAGTTATTGTTGGACACAGACATAGGACAGCAGTTTCGCTGGATCTTTTATTTCCTGATACAACACAAAAAGCAGAATCACCCTTGTTTTCTAAAATAAATATGATGCACACTTCACCATGCTTCATTTCCGTATATTTAGCAGAAGTCAAAAATATAACTCAAAAAGGGTAAAATGACAAAAAGAATCACACAGGTAAGAAAAGTAACATTATACACATTAATTGGGGATGACGATTTAGGTATAAAAGCAATAATTACAATAAAGATTAAATAAGATTATCAGAAACCATATTAAACCTACAGTACCTCTCCTATTCAGTTACAATGCAAAATGGAAGTGGAGGAGACAGAACAGGAAATGATGTTGGCTCATGACATCACAACATTTAAAGGGGAAAGCACTGGTTTAGATCGGGCAGCTACATCAGGTATATAAGCCTTGTTTCCACCGAAAATGAAAGCTTTAGCATAAGTTCTGCCGGGAAGACTCAATTGTTTGCGTCACTTATTACATTCTCATTTATCCAATCACGTTCTAATAATAGAAGTATAAAGGACCCGTACTTACACTTGTCTGAGGTCGCAGATGCTGAACGCTTCACTCACCACCATCCACCCCACCACCACCAAGATGGTTTCCTCCACTAATAAGAAGGCTTCTTCTCTCCATCTTTATCACCGCAGGATGTTCCTTCCCCTCCAACCACCCCACCACCACCAGGACGGTCCCTTCCAATACATCACAGGGGGTCGGCTGCGCCCCTGCCTTCATCTTCAGGCAGGAAATGCTGAATCCGTACCCTCGGATTGCGAGTTACGGACGGGGCCTACGCCAAATAGTTTATTGCATATATTGCTTGCTGGGTCATTAATAAATGGATGATTGTTACAATATCTTCTCCCGAGTCTTTCTGGTAGAACTACCTGGAACAATTTGTCCCACTTTTTTCCCCCCAGAACTGTTGCTGTCTGCGTTTCCATCGTGATTTAAAGCAGTGGTTTTCAAACTGTGGGTCGCGACCCACTTGTGGGTCACACAGTGAGAAAAGGTGGGTCGCACAAAGGCACTTAGCTGCAGCTAAATTTACGTTACGATGAGTGAAACAAAACCAGTCCGATTAATGACCAAACGACTATGAGTTTTAGCGCCCGCCAAAGTGTTATTTGATCGCTGAGTAATGTAGATGAACTGCTGCGCTTGTGACAAAGTCACAGTGCATGTTTAACTGAAAGAACGAGCAGAGAGAGTACTCGGTCGCGCGCGCGCGCTCTCTCTCTTCAGAGCCAGGCGAAAGTGTAAAAAAGACTTCACCGTCTCCAAACTAAGCGCTGTCCTGCTCTCTCTCCCTCGCACATATTAATCAAAATAAATCGACACGGTGGTAAAAGGTCGGAAGACCAAAGTTTCATGTGGAGCATTCGGAGATTTTTTTTTTTCTTCCTCAATTACCGCTGGGTGTGAATTGTGCTAAATAAGTTGTTGCCTTATCTTCTCTGAAAAGCGTCCCAGACATTCAGCTGACATAAAACAACACTTTAATTCTTGGATGTCTATGTCCTAACTGCTGGGATAATCACACAACGCGCACGACATGTCCAATTCGCGAACTAATGACTCCTTTGAACGATTCATTTTAATGAATGGACAACTGATCTTTCCAACAGTGAACTCAGGAGACGTTTGAATCAGTAACACTTTACAATAAAGTTCTATTTATTACATAAATTACATAAAAAGTACAGTTTGCTTACTCAAGCTTAAGCTTTAAAAAAAAAAAAACCCCTTGTTTTTTTTTTAAAAGCATATGACTACATTTTTCCACACAGTGCTATCAAGAATCAATAAGAGAATCGTTAAAGAATCGGATCGATAATCAGAATCGTCAGTGGCATTATTATTATTGATAAAATCTTATCATTTCCCATCTCTATGTGAAGACGGTAAAATTATAATCAAACATTAAAGAACATACATGTTTTAAAAAGTTTTTTTAAGAGTTAAAAGTTTAAAATATTTTGCTAACATGAAGGCTTGTCACTGTCAGTCTTTTTACATCAGTGCAAAACTAGGGAATCCAGATTAAGACCATCAAGCATGCATTGATTAATCCCATTGCATGTAGAAAAAAAAATGTGCGACCAAATCATGCTGGTGCGACCAACTGATGAAGTTGGTAGCACCAGTGCAAGTGGGTCTTGAGATTGATTATACTTGTCTAGGTGGGTCCTAGAACGAAAAAGTTTGGGAACCCCTGATTTAAAGTACCGTGACGATGAGGTAAAATAGCCCGGTGACGTAGAACTGCGCACGACTTCCCATTATTCCTTATGCATGCAGGCGAGTACTTTAATAAAACACTATAGTGTATGTGAGCCTTCCACAGATATGAGTAATCTCCATTCAGATAGGAGGCATCCTCTGGGCCCCCGCAGATTTCCATTAAATTTTGCCAGCTCACAACTCAGGCCTAGTTTGAAATGCTATTTTTGTGGTCATTGCATTTTTTGGGAACATGACTGAATCTATTTTTTCCTTTTTTTTCTTCTTTTTTTTTTTCTTTTTTTTTTTTGAGGAGGGAAGGAACAGTAGACTTTGCTATTATGCTTATCTGTTGAGCAATGGGAGTTTTGAGGGTTTATAGAATTGAAATTTCTTGGCATCTCTTCTCCATTTTTCTTGCCATTGTTGTCAGGTGTAACTGAAAATCTGCCTTTGAGAAAATCTATTAGTAGCTGCTTTCCTGAGTTACACTCTTTGATGGCCAGATTTTGGATTTGATGGGCGGAGGGGGTGGATGGATGGATTATGGACGGACAGATGAATGGATGGATTATGGGTGGATTTTATATATATATATATATATATATATATATATATATATATATATATATACATTATATATATATTATATATATATATATATAGAGAGAGAGAGAGAGAGAGAGAGAGAGAGTGTGTAATGAGACTTAAAGGTATACTTCAGGATTTAGCATTAAGCTTTGTATTAGTAGAAAACCTGTAGTATTTTCTAATTACCGTGAAATCGTCGAAAATCGTCATTTTGTGCCATCGGATTTTCTGGCCAGAGGCTAAAGACTACAGCCAGTAGGAAGAGCTGTCCCGCATGTCTTCAGCCCGCCCATAGAGGGTGGGATCTCACTCACAGAATGTACACACACTCACAGAATGTACACACAACTTTTGGTTTCTGCAGTCGCCATTCATTGTTTACATGCACACCTTTTGTTTCAATCTAACTGAATTCATTCCGATTGGTGAATCTGAATGTAGTGTTTACATGAACGCTAAACAAGTGATCGGTCGATGTGCGTTTTAACATTGCTAAGAAAATTCCCGCTCCTCCGTGAGAGATAGGAGACCGGTGCATCTCATTAATCACGCCACCGGCCTCGCGCCGTTCTCCCGCGGCCGTCAGCCTCGTCCTGCTTGCCACAGTAAACATAATGAATGGCGACTGTAGAACACAAAAGCCGAATCCCGGACATTTTGGGCGATCTCGAAATCCCGGGCAAACTCGTCACGGAGACTCACTGGTTCTCCGTTCCTCCGTTCTTTCTAGTTCCAATAGCCTTGTTGTTTTCAACTGCGCTCTCTTACCGGTAGGCGTGGCTTGGGAGTGGCCTCCTAGGGCAGCGAAGCAAGTGCATTCTGGGAGTTGTTGTCTTTCATCAACATGAGCCAAAAATACATTTTCTGGCTTTTCTCAGTCTAGAAAGCCCCAAATTCAAAAATAATTTCACATTTCTTCTACATAAATGACCTATTTTAAATACACATTCATCTTTCCAGAGGTGAAGTATCCCTTTAAATTACATCATTCACAAATGAGAGGTTTTCATTTCCATAGTAACAGCAACTTGTTAGACTGGTGGATGTCCCTCTGAGATCATGGGTAATGCAAGATGCTATAAATATAATTTTTACCAAATGAGGCTGGAATTATAAGATTTCTTGTCACTTTTATAGAAATATCACCTATTGCTTTACAATCTCTGAGTACATGGTCTCTCTTGAAAAGTTTTACATTATCATAAGTAATTATCTTTTTCTCTTTGGAGAAAATTTATTACATTTTCACTTCAAGTGCACTGTTGTTGTCTACATTATATTGGTTTCTCAATCAAATGGTATTAGTTATACCTTTCTAGTTGCTGTTTCCCCTATGTGTCCTAAAATCTCCTGATTTATATGTCAACCAAGTTTTGATTTCATGGAAACCAGACCAATGATCTAGGAGTTCAAAAATGTTTTAGTGATTTGCATGCAACACCAAAAACACTGAAGAAGAAGAAATGCTTGGACCTCCAACTGAAATTATTTTAATTAAACGTAAATCAAAGTGTCTAAAAGTAATTAGACACTTTGTTGCTTAAATGGTTTATTTTTAGAGAAAAATCTGCACCAGTAAGCATGACATTGCCAGATGGTTCGGTTGCGCTTCATTGCAATGCAAATCAAATAAATAACTTGCATCCACGTTTACATATGCATTGCAGTCAGGTGAAACTTTCGCAGACACATGTAAAGAAAATCAGTGTGACTGAATCAGCAGTCAGCTTTCTCTGGTCTACATGTACCATGGTACTTACTCATGACAATCTCTCGGTACACCCCTCCAGCTTCTGTGGGACTGCAGATGAAACTCATTGATCTGAAACTAAAAAAGAGGGCAACCTGCTAATGCTCTCCACAAATCTGTATCACTCCCTGAAAAACCGTGGAGGTAGAGCACTGAAAAAACCCCGATATAACCTCTGATGTCTTTGACGTTTAATAGGGGTTCTTTCGCATCACTGTGTGCTGCAGTCTTTAATATGTGAACATAAAGCAGTGCATCAAAACTCATGGTAAATTGGGCTCTGGAGAGAAATTAAGCGTAATTTGTTGAGCGTGAAGGAAACATATCTGTCTCGACAGTGGCTGTAGATCCCTCGAGGAGGGGAATTCAGACCTCCCACTTGAAAAAAAGGCTGTAAAATGACAGCTGAGAAGAGGTAATGGCTGCTGAGCTGTGCTCACACCTTATGAAATTGAGCTGAAATCACATTTTTGTCTTTAAATTTCATTTAGTCTGCATTGTACAGAATACAATATACTATTTTAAAGTTATATTTATTTATTTTTTACTTTAAATTGCAATAAAGATAATCAGGTGTTTTTAAACTGCCATATTCCTCATGGGTAAATATAACAATATAATAATAAATAAATAATAAATAATTCCCCATACTTTTGAAACATTTGGGGATAATAATATTGTGAAATATTATTACAATTAATAATTATATATATATCTATAACAGTTCAATTGTAATGTACTGTATATATTACAATATATATATCCAATATATATATATATATATATATATATATATATATATATATATAATGTAATATGTATAAGTCGTTAGTGTGACTTTTGATCAATTTAATACTGAAGAAAAAGTATTATTTTCTTTTTTTTAAATCCTTCTGACTCCAAACTTTTGAACATTAGTGTGGATGGATGGATAGATGGAGGATGGATGGATGGATGGATGGATGGATGGATGGATGGATGGATGGATGGGTGGATGGGTGGATGGATGGATGGATGGATGGATGGATGGATGGATGGATGGAGGATGGATGGATGGATGGGTGGATGGATGGATGGGTGGATGGATGGATGGATGGATGGATGGATGGATGGAGGATGGATGGATGGATGGATGGATGGATGGATGGGTGCATGGAGGATGGGTGGATGGATGGATGGATGGATGGATGGATGGATGGATGGATGGATGGGTGGATGGAGGATGGATGGATGGATGGATGGATGGGTGGGTGGGTGGAGGATGGATGGATGGATGGATGGATGGATGGATGGATGGATGGATGGATGGATGGATGGAGGATGGGTGGATGGATGGATGGGTGGATGGATGGATGGATGGATGGATGGATGGATGGATGGATGGATGGATGGATGGATGGATGGATGGATGGATGGATGGATGGATGGATGGATGGAGGATGAATGGATGGGTGGGTGGGTGGATGGATGGATGGATGGATGGATGGATGGATGGGTGGATGGAGGATGGATGGATGGATGGATGGATGGATGGATGGATGGATGGATGGATACAAAAATAGTCAATATTAAGAGAGTTTCATATTTCAAATATGTCCTAAAGCAAAACTAAGTATTTCAGCTTAAACTCATATAGCACAAGAGTGCCTTTAGAAATGCATGACCTTTAATTTTCCATGAATGTATGAATAATAAAATGAGGTTGGGGATAAAATGTTTGAATATACTGTATGTTTATTTTATACATGAAAATGAAGATGTAAAGGGGGGGAAACTGTGACTTTACAGGCAATGACACAGAATTATCCAGATTTTCATTGTTTTTCATCTTAACACTGTCATGATGGTGGTGTGGCATGCCTGTGTGTGCCACATGTAAAAATGAGCTAACCACAGTTCCCATGACAGAACTCACATATTAGGGGTCTAACTGGTGTAAAGAGGAAGACGGGCCACCCTGGAATCTTCAGAGAAACCACACAACAGCTTCCTGAACTCTTTAGGTTAAAGGACCACAGCGTTCACAGACTAATTGCTTATAAGTAGGCAATGTGTTACACAGAACCACTGACTCTACAACCTCCTCTCGGGGTGACTGTGTTTAATTAGTGTACTTTGCTGAAACACCTATTGACTTTCTTTGACTGACATTTTTTTGGAATTCAATAATAGTTTTGCAAGAAATTAGTCCCCCAAGGAGCAAGGCTTTTGAGCTTGATTCAATGGCTATTTTTTTTCCCATCTTTCTGATGAAATATTACTATTAGCAGTAGGTATTGTTTTCACAAGAGGGGCATTTTTTTCTATCTGCTGAAGTAAGGTATACATAAATGCATAAATTTAAGATAAGACAAGCTGGGATGGGAAAATAGAGAAATCAATTTTGAGCATCACAAAGACTGCATAAATACTATGGATGTTGAGCAAAGTGTCAACAGTGATATTGTTTATTCACTGACTGCTAATACTCACTCACATGAAAAGAAGATGAAATGAATGAATTCTTAACATTTTAAGTTAATTACAAAAGTAAGAGCAAATTTTTTGAGGCAGAGATATTGATGCCACAGAACAAGCTATTTGGTATGAGTTACATGCTGAAAATTAAAGTGCCCCTATTATACTTTTTCAGATATTATTTTTCTTACAGTGTGTAATATGGCTGTTTGTGAATGTTAAAGGTCTGCAAAGTTTCAAAAATCAAAGTGCAGATAAAGTTATTGTGTCCCAAAAGAAAGAATGGGAGCTGATATTCAGATATGGTCATGGATGTTTGGTTTCTCACAGAGACTGGGCACAGATTGGACCAAATTAGAGGAGAGTAAACCAATCACAACAGACTGAGCCATCTGACCAATCAGAGCAGAGTAAACCAATCACAACAGACTGAGCCATCTGACCAATCAGAGCAGAGTAGACCAATCACAACAGACTGGGCAATCTGACCAATCCGAGCAGAGTAGACCAATCACAACAGACTGGGCCATCTGACCAATCAGAGCAGAGTAAACCAATCACAACAGACTGAGCCATCTGACCAATCAGAGCAGAGTAAACCAATCACAACAGACTGAGCCATCTGACCAATCAGAGCAGAGTAGACCAATCACAACAGACTGGGCAATCTGACCAATCAGAGCAGAGTAAACCAATCACAACAGACTGAGCCATCTGACCAATCAGAGCAGAGTAAACCAATCACAACAGACTGAGCCATCTGACCAATCAGAGCAGAGTAGACCAATCACAACAGACTGGGCAATCTGACCAATCAGAGCAGAGTAGACTCTCTTAAAGGAGGAGTTTATAGAGACTAAAACCTTGATTGAACCATTTCAGACACTGTGAGAAAAGAGGTGATGTGCAATGTGTATTCTGAAAAAATGTAAGTGTTTTTTGAACTTGTATGCATTTAAACATATTGTAGGAGACTCCAAAACAAAATGAGGAACCTTTAAAAGGGCATTTTAAGCCACGTTTCCACCACAGGAGCTTTCCCCAAGAACTAGGAGCTTTGGGGTGGTACTCGTGTGTTTCCACCGCAGTAACCAGGGTCTAAATGAAGTTCCGGGTAAATATTTCCCCCTCCGAAAGTCCCTGCTCGCGAGGTAGTACTTTTTCAAAGTGCAGGAACTTTCAGGGGTGGGACTTGGGCGCTGAACATGCTGATTGGTTGAGTTCATACCGCATTTTGATTGGTTGACTCCACGCAGCATTTTATTCATAGACAGTAAAAGAAATGGACACAGTGACCCCATAGACTTCAACGGAGACAAGTGAAGTCAATTAGAAGCACTCACTTCCTGATGGCTGAGCGTACTGCGCAGACTCACACTGAGCTTGACGACGTAGATGTGACATGAGCAACCTGTCTGACAGTTGTAAGTCTTCTAGTAGCTGTGCCAGTAGTTAGCCAATGGATGCCCCCATAGAAGGTACGCTTTCCGGGTGCTGGATTACCCCCTTGATTTTATTCAACCACCAGTTTAAAAGTTTAAAGTTTAAAAAATACGACCGATGGACCGACAACGAGGTTCAGGCTTTATTAAGCTTAAATTCAGAGGATGAAATCCAGTGGGAGCTGTAAAGTCGCGCGCAGCCCTACGTCACCGGACTATTTGCCTAATCTTCACGGTACTTTAGACCGCGGTGGAAACATGGCTAGCAACAGGCCTGGGGGAAAAAAGTTCCTGGGACAAATTGTTCCGGATAATTTTAGTGGAAACGCCGCTATAGAGGACCTTGAATGTATGGTGGGAATTTTGTTCACATGTGACTACTTATGACATACAGTACATTCTATATATATATATGTATGTGCATTATTGAAACAAGCATAGGTCTGTCAATTCGCTCTTGTTTCGTTTTACGCACCAGTATGAAACACAACATATCAACACTAATGACAAGTTTCCAGTCTCTTTTATGCACAGCAAGGCTTTTTTAAGTTCAAGTGCTCATTTGGGTCTCAGTATTTCAACACCACTCTGTGCTTTTCCAGTAAAAAAAGGGCTCCCTGTGTTTTGGTTTCAATTTCAATGTGTCAATGTAGCCTTTTATCTGTCTGTTTCCCTCCTCTTTGAAGTCTAACATGATTATTTGGAAGGTTTCGGAGTGCTGAACTTTCAAATGGGCAGGCGTTTTAAATTTATATTGCAGCATGGTGAAAAAAAAGGTACTTCGATTACACAGAGTTTGCTTGGGGATGCGGTCAGCTATGGTTAGTTAGGCGTGCTGAATTTGACACACAATCACGAGGGTCTCCATTTGTTCCTCTCTATATACTGTATATATATATAAAATCAATGAAACTGGACAAAAGATGAATATCATCATGTCATTGATCCAAAAGTCAATGGGAAGTCCCCACTATAAATACATGTGTTTGTGTAAATTTTATGCTTTCCTTGTTGGGATAAATATTCTAAAATTGGCATTGGAAACGCATACAGGCTTGTGTCTATTATAGGCAGTAAATGACTAGCTTTCGGTGAGCTCAGGAGAGTCTCAGGGCTCCAGTCTGATCTGATGATTAAGTAGATATGAGAAGGTTGGGTCTGCATGAGTGGACAGATTGCAGGATAACACAAAGTCCAACTGATCCTTCAGGCTCCCAGCAGCCTAATGTGACACTAATATGTTTCAAAGGGGGAAGGTCCATTTTCAACCTGCATTATGTATCCCCTTTTTTAAATGTTGTCTATGTTAAAGTCTATCATCTGTGAACCAGTCCCTTTATTTAGCATTTATTTTCGCACCAAAGTGGCTTACATTTTTTAATCAAATTTAATGAACTCTAATGAGGTAAAACAACCAATTATTTTAAAACTAGGCCTCAATTGCAAGATTATGCTAATAATAACAGCTCCCTTTCGAGGGAACTTGACGCTGCGTCAGCTGCTGACGCTATGGGGACGCATCCGCAGAACATTCTTATTGTCTGACAGTCCTATGATGTCACATGGAGCGCCCTGGTGTGTAAAAGCACACCTTCATTGCACGTCATAAACTTTGGATTGTCTGAAGGAAGATGTGCAGGCATGCCCGAAGCACTGCAGTGCGACACAGCATCAAGTTCAAGTTCAAGTAAGTTTTATTGTCATTCCGCTATATGTGGAAACGTACAAGGGAACAGAATGTCGTGCCTCACAGGACCACTGTGCTACAAATAAACATAGACTTATAAATATAAAATACAAATAAATATATAAACGAAGAGTTCAGATGCAAGAGCAATTTTTATCAAGCTTGTATATTTAAGTTCAGTAAATTAACTTAAATGGCAATGAAAATTACCTATTAATTGCCATTTAAGTGAAATTACTGAATATATGAGCTTGATAAAAATTATCATTCTATTAGAAATTTTCAGATGGCACTTAGAGGCTTTTGCATCTGAACTCTTCAAACATGTAACCTGTATTTCTACATATACCTATATAACCTAGAGATAACCTAAACCTACACATAGGTCATTTAAAGAGTGATCTGACTATACATACATACTTTACATTAAACTTATGTAACTTATCTACACATATACTTGAATTTACGCATGAAACAACACAGTGCGGTGGTACAGAAGACTGTGAAAAAGAGGCATTCTGTCAGGGTTCTGTCTAGTTTATTTCTTGTTTTTGTGACAGAGCCCTGACACTCCTTTTATGTCTTGTCTATGTCTGAAGCCGTGCTCAAGCCGTGCGTTCTTGTCTGTGTGCCTTGTTTCATGTGCGGGGCGTGGTGTTTAGCAGAGGTGGGACTAAGTAACTGTATCAGTAAATTCTTGAAGGTCTGTGTGATCATTGTAGGTTCTTTGGCCTCTTTGAACATGTTCCTGTCTGTGTACTGAAAGCAGTCCTGGAGTGTAGAGATGGCATCATCTGGCTATACTGTTATCTGCTTTTGAACCAGTTTGGCAAGATGTGGTCTGTATGCTGGGATTAGCATAACAGGGATGCGATCCGAGTACCCGAGGTGGGGGGCTTTGTGTAAAACAGGTCCAATCTGGGAAGTCCAGTCTTCCCTTTTTGCAAAGTTCACGTGTTGGTAGAACTTCATCAAGACTGACTTTATGCGTGCATGGTTGAAATCACCAGATATAATGGAAAAAGCCTTGCTTTTACTGTTTGCAAAGAGCATCCTTAGCGT
Organism: Leuciscus leuciscus; assembly: GCF_965113295.1. Classification (NCBI taxonomy): domain Eukaryota; kingdom Metazoa; phylum Chordata; class Actinopteri; order Cypriniformes; family Leuciscidae; genus Leuciscus; species Leuciscus leuciscus. The sequence continues at coordinate 7,016,982 of NC_138723.1, forward strand.
TTACACACAGGGCGATACACAGCAACAATAACAATGGCCGTGAACTCCCTCGGCAAATAGAAGGGTCGACACTTCACAAACACAAACTCCACCAGCGATGAACAATGTTTGGACCCTACCACAGTATTGTTACACCATACTTTGTTATAAATACACAAGCCGCCTCCGTGAGACTTATCAAACAGTGTTTTTTATCTGTCCGCTCAGTAGCAGGTTAGCCCGTGCCGCTAAAGTCTGGGATGTTGTTGTTTTGCCATGTTTCGGTAAAAAAAAAAAAAAAAAAAAAAACAGACAGCAAGTTCAAGATTATTTTTATATCAAACCAAGCCTCCAGACGCTCAACAGCACTACACTTGAGTTTGGATGATGCCAGACGAATCAAATGAACCAAGTCCTTTATTGCAGTGGCTCTCAATGTTTTTGACTTTTTGACCAACACTAAATTAATTGATATCAATGTCTAAAAATGTGGTATTCTGACAACTCTACAGTAGTACAGTTTATGGTGTAGATCACATTTTACAAGACAGTGTATAATTTGAGAAAAGAGCAGCTAAAGACATGCTCTCATTCTACAAGAAAACTTCTTAACAACAATAGGAAGCATTAGCAAATTTAATTAAATGCCATGTCTAACTTCATTGGGCTCAAGGGATTGTTGTTTGGCCTTTGAAAAAGAGCCTTGATCCAGCAATATCCACAGAGATTTGTGAAGCAGACAATAATGTCAGTGTGATTGGTTTGATGTAACAGAAGGTCTTATGGGAACTTGCACTGACAGTTTGCTTGACAAACTTCCAAAGGCAATGCCTTTTCCACATGTGTCTGTTCATCTCACACGCTCTGGCTTAACATTCCTGTAGAATGCAGAAATACGTCTTTATGCGCGTATAGTATTGCCAGTAAATCCCAGGACCCTCTGTGACACAGCCAGAATTTGAAGGCTGCTAGTCCTGACTGTCTCAAAGGACAATGAAGACCATTTAGAGAGTAATGGAGAAAAAGAGATCTCTAAAAGGGGTTTTATCATAAAAAAAAAAAAAAAATCCTGGATCGTTGGCAGAAAAAGAGTTCAGAGTAAAAGTATCTCACATTCACAACGCCAAGCTTTCTCCTTAGTCAAGCCAGATCATATATTGAAATTAAGCTGCAAAATGACACAATAACATGATTGCCTATGTTTACATCTCAACATTTAACTTGATTCAACTTGATGAACAACAAGTACACCACATTTCACATGTAAAGAGTTTAGCCATTCATAACAAATTTCGTTTTAAAGGTAAAGCTATAAATCAAAATGGTACAGTAACAAAACCAGTGTGGGAAATGGTTGTGTATAACTACATTACGACTGTTATACCCCTAATAATTAAATGCTACAAACATAGAATTTGCACTGTAGATATGGGTGCTTTCAAACACTGTTTCATGAAGTTTCGTAACCTTTGCAAATCTTTTGTTTTGATCAATGGCTCATTCAATCAAGGCTTCATTACGTCATACTGTTTTGAACCTTGTTTCGAAAACTTTCGCTAGAGGCTGTTGATTTGGTGAAGCCTTGAGCGAGAGTCCAATGGTTTAAACTGATCTCAGGTCAGTTTTATAATATTTAATGACTTTTACTACTTATGCGTCTACAGTTTTGTGAAAATATTTGCAATTGGTTTGAGAAAGGTGTCATTATACATGTCTGGGCTATATTCTTCTAACGTCTTAACCAGGGTGGTGTTCTTTCGAGCACTTTGAAACAGTGAATCAGTATCAATTGATTCAGAAAGCTTTGTTTCTCCTATCACTACTGTAAAGTCAATTGGTAATTGTAAAATACCCAGTGTATATCCAGTGGAAATCTTCCCAGTTAATACCTAGCAACTAGATAAATAAATGGACATGAAATACAAAGCAGAATGGTGCGGTTGACCAATCAGAATGAAAATGTGCAGTATGTGCTGCTAAATTATTTTCTTTCTAGTATCACAACACGTCTTGAAAAAATAAAATATAGTGGAGAAGAAACAGACCAAGAGTTGGCAACCTTTGATCTTCCAATTTTTACGTGGTTTAAGGGCGGTATGGATGGGCGTTTCAGTCGAGCTGGAGTGTAGGGTGTGCAGGAGTTGTATGGAGGAAATCCCCAAGCTGCCCGAGTGTAATATACCTCTCAAACGGCATGGTGGGTGGTGACATCACATCTATCACAGCTCCCGGGCCCAGCCGAGGGGAAGGAGGCCAGGAGGAAGCATCTCAGGGTGGGGAAGAACCGGTGTGACCACAGGAGGGCCATCATGGGACCCATGCAGAACAAAGCTGAGACTTGTAATTCATACCTGACACTTGCATCCTCTTCCTGACAGCCACGGTCTTTAAGAAATACGCATGGATGTGCTAAGATCGCATCTGATATCACCACCAAGATGTTTGGACAAGGTGAATGCATTAGCAGATACCATATAACACCAATAGGGAAAGGGAAGCGAAAACAAGCCATTTGCTTTTGAGCATTCAGAGGAAGGCCGATACCTTATGGTTTTAACATTGGCACCTTAATACAAATACGAGTCAGCTGAAGCCTTGAAATACAGTCATGTTTTCAAGTTCTGTTACGCAAATACAAAGCCCCCGTCAGCCTTGAGTTTTTCTCGGGGGTGCTCACGCTGTTATGTCTCAATAAATATGTCCTTCTCGTTTTTTCAGGTCAGGCTCTGTGATTTTTAGCCATCGTGTAAGCACTCATCTCTCTTACGGATGATTTCTCCCAAATGCATACTTCGATGAAAGAATATGGCAGAAGTTCAAGGCAAGCCTTCATAAATTTTATGTTTTTAAAGAACAATATGAAACTACAAGGGCTGTTACACTCAACTAGAGATGTGATCAATTTCACAACAACTTATTTAATTCTGTGTTAAACAAAAGTGTGCATTCTCTAGGGGGTTTTAAGGTACATTAGATGGTCAAATGAGTTTATAGACAGACTTGGCAAATAAAAACTTCATTGATATTTGCTTTGCACTTTTTAATGTCAGTGTTAGATTCTACTTAAAAATAGAATAGATGGTGAATACAACATGTATCAATGTAAAAGTCTTTTTTTTTTTTTATCATACAGTCATATTTAATCAATTTAATACCTTTTTGCTAAATAAAATGAATCTTACTGACCACAAACTTTTGAACGGTAGCCTATCCATTGTTACAATAGCACAAATTAATTATCAGAGATAGAAACAGCAACTAGTCCTTCAGAGTAGGATCCATTTAGCTCTTATTTTTGTATAACTCATAAATGATTATGCTGTACATTTTCTAAATCTGAAGCAAACTGTTAGATGTATGCCGTCATAACCAGGGAAGGGAAGTTGACGTGTGTTCTCATTTAAAGTTATCCCACTGTCTTCCATTATGTCTTTTGACATTATACAGACTTTTCCAACATTCATTAATTCTTATCAGTCTTTCTGTTTTCTCTCCCTCCTCATTTTCTCTTTCACAGCACTCTCTTCACATTTAACACAAGCCCCATAGTACACTTCTGCAAATACAATATGTGAATCCAAACTTAAACACCATTTTGCAGTTCTGCCTCTTACAAGCTATTCGAGTTGATGGGCAGAATCAGATTGTGGAAATGAATACGGTGCATACATTTCCTGAGAATGAAGGGAGCAGGAAACTCCATTTTGTGTGCGGTGTGATAAATTGGGCCCAATTATGAGATTGCACAGTGGCAGTAAAGCCATCCCACAATCATGTTCAATTTCTCCCTGTCCCTCTCCATTTCGCTTGGGTGGAGAGAAATTATACTTTTTTGTATGTAGAGTGAATGGTTGAACTCCATTGTGATCTCTTACACACAGTTAATGTGAGGTGCCACAGGGGTGGAGAATGAGCCCGTCGTAATTGTCTGTGATATGCTTGGCTCGTGAATGAAAACCCACGCTCTACCACCAAAATCGAGTCTGACTTGGGTCTGGGCCTTGAACCAGACGAATCGTTCAGTATGTTTCCTGTCAAACGGTATCTGCTGTGATGGACGGCATCATTCTTAGAGCCTGATGCAGCCAGAAGAAGCGAATATATGAATGATGATGAGCGCGACCAGTAACTGGTTTTCAGGGAGCAACATCTGTGGCTGCCATACGATGATGGACGGGTGCTGCTTGCCATGCAAATACAGCAGAGAGTTGACTTCCCTCCTGCTATAAGGTAGACTGCGTAGGTTATGAAGATGTTAGTCGTTAAAGAGCGTAAATAATTTTATAACATGACATTTATGTCATGGATATACCGTTCTGCAAGATAAATATTTCTTTTGAAAGTAGAGAGAAGAAGAGAGACAGAAGGTCAAGGTTTGGCTGCTTAGCATGAGTGGTAAATGCCATAATTCTCAGTTTATTCTGATGGAATAAATAGTTTTTGCAAATTAGAGTATGAATTGCAAATACCTCATATTATAGTAGATTTTAAACAAATAACATCCTAAAAGTGTGAAATGGTCTCATTATTTTTATAATATACAAATATATTTAAATGCATGACATACAAGTTTCAGTAGAGATGACATTAAAATATATTTTAGTTGACCATAAATGCTTGTCAATACATTAACCATATTTTAAAGACAATGAAGTAATTATGAAACCAAGTGTGTCAACTAATTGAATTTAATATAAATTTAAACTATAATACATTATATAAATGTATACATAATGCATGCAATTGAGTGTCCGAAAACATAACATTCAGTTCAAATTAAATTATGTTAATGTATTATTTCCATATGCCGTGCAGTGACCTTCATCTAGTAAACAAAAGCATGCAGGTTTGGTTTCAGTGGATTGTATATACCCCAGATTTTAAGCAACTGACAGAAAATCCCAATAGAGACTATTTAGTCAATATACTGTAGTCATTTTAGCCCATTATGTATGCTTAAACTCATGTGAAGAATCACTGTATATCTGGTAGGTGAGCAGTAGCCATAGTAGGAAAGACATTCAAAGCTTGTGTTTTTGTTCAGCCCACCACCAAAGGAACAAAATCGAGTAATTTTTTTAAAATGCAGAGTTAAGGTCAATTGCAATTCAGATTGAAAATTCAAAACTGTTTCTTAACTTCTGGGGGGGAATCATATGAAACACTTAATTAAATTAGTACTAATGGTGAATGGTCTCATTTCACACTGCTGTACAGATAAAAGACAGATAAGAAATGCTTCCATACAGAGACAATGCAGTTTTGCCCAGAGCTAAATTCAAAAGCTGTGACTTGGAAAAGTGTTCTCACCAGAGGAGCGAGTTAATTTCCCATATGAAATAGTCAAACAAATTGGTTTAAAGCTGTTGCTGAAATTCCTGCAATAGACCAGAGCAAGTACACCATAAAAGCGTACACTTAACCAAGGCATTAAATAGGATTTTTTTATTGAAATATGATGTGTAGAAATGTACGTTTTATTAAGCAACACTCTGAGATGCAGGGGAGAGTTTGAATGGCCTGAGATTGTGCTTGTTCTCTGTGAAATTGAACATGAATCACTGAAGGTTGTGTGTTTAATAGTACTGCTGGGACAGACTTCATCAATTGTGGACACGGACTGTGTTTCTTCCTCGTTCAACCTCAAGTAAATCTAGCATGGTTCTGCCAGTGAATACCCTGTTTCTAATTAAGGTAAAGGGGGAGAATTGCTGTATTATTACGTATAGATCAATCTTTCTAGCCGAAGTTGGACGCTGGACAAAGTGAAGTTGGACATATAATAGATGTCTTTGGAGACGGCCAGTATCTTGAGTCCCATTATGGATTCTTCCACAAAAATACATCAAAAAATGAACTGGAAAATGAAGCTGCGAGGAGAACTCTTGGAGTTTACGCCCCTCAGTTGCACAAGCGGTTGGAAATATTTCACCGACAATTGACCAGGCCAGATGTCACCAACAAGACAAAAGTTTTGTGGGGGCAGTCTGAGAGATTTTTCTTCAGGCTGTCCATAGATTCTTTAAAAATATATAAATCTGTATTATAAATACACCAAGAGTAGACATAGATGCCCCCATGTCCTCTGTGAAATACTGTTCGAAAAGAGTATTTCCACTATAAATATAAAAAGGGGATTTGCTTATTTCTCAGCACGTAAGGGAATGTGTTCCCCAGGAGGTTGACAGGGAGGAAGCTTTGTTAACGCCAACCATCTGTGGAGGGAGTTAATGGCAGTTGACAAGCCCTGGTTGAAATTATTTCCTATTTTGTTTTTGCGGTTGAAAGTTTCGAATAGTTGTTGAGAGGGACTAAATAAAATCCATGCAACACGAAGGACCTGGTTGGGGCTTCTTCTTCCCCTTTATTTTTTACAACTTCAACCTCATAAAAAACAGATTCTGCGCTCGTTAGAGACTCTGATGAAAGAGGCCTAGCTGTAAAGTTGCTTCCCAGTGGAAATGCTGCGAATCAGTGGAAATGTGCAAGACATGCCACCGGCGCTCACGCTTTTGATGCTACGCTTGCGAGGAGCGTGCGATTGGAAACGCTAGGTCAAAAGCAAATCATTTTGGTGCAAGGGGATGTGGGTATGTTTACCACAAGCGGCTTGTGATGATTAGGTATTAAATCAGATCTTGCTTCAACAGTTAATGAATATTTTTCATCTGATTAACGTCGTGTTTCAGCCTCTGCAGAAACGATGCCTAGGGAGATTTCAGTACTAATGTTGTGTGCATTTCCTCCTAAGAAGCTTTTAAGCAGTCACAATATAGTATTGAATTGTCAAATGCGTACTGTTCGTCTCTGTTCTGCTACCATCTGGAGCTGTTGGCTGAGCTTGGGGTCAACAGCACCCCTAAGACCCAATGTAAAAATTCATTCAGCTGTTTTTGAGACTTATTAAAATAACTGTATGGCGGACTCAAGAGATCTGATTATAACCTTTAACGACAAAGCAATTTGAGCAGGTCATGAGAAACCCTCAAAAAAAAACCTCTGCCCTTCATTTTGGGTCAGTTTTAATCATCTGTGGATAATGTCACTCAATAAGTTGGTTGCTGCCAGACCTGTCAGTAAGAAAGAGACATTCAGCAGAATGTCACAGCGTCATTTCCATAAGAAACTAATATATTTTACATTACACCTACTGTAGTATAGTAATATTAACATTCTGGTACTTACTATTAACTAACAAGAAACTGATTAATGAATTAGTAAGTAATAACGCTCAGTTGAATGAGGTAGTTCACTATTAGCTAATCAGTAAATATATATATATATATATATATATATATATTTTCATATTACTAAGAACTACTATATACAGGTTCAGAATGAAGGTGAATAATGGATAATGTATAATTATGTCTAAAGTAAAGATCATGGTAACCCACTAGTAATAACGCAAGTGTTACTAAATCTTTCAGAAGGAATTACTACTTATTTGGATCAGTTTTCTACAGTGAAAAGCACGATAACTCTCTAGTAATGACTGAAGTCAATGTAAGCTTTTGAGGTTTTTGATAGTAATTGCTTCCGACAGATTTAGTAACACTTGAGTCCTTACTAGTGGGTTACCATGATCTTCACTTTAGAATACTGAGCCAAACAATTAGTAATTCCTTTCGAAGGATGTAGTAACACTTGAGTAATTACTATCCAAAACCTTACAATGATTTCAGTCAATATTAGGGAGTTATCATGCTTTTCACTTTAGAACTGATCCGAACAATTAGTAATTCCTTCCCTCCCACCGGAAAACACATCCACGCACGGCAAACATGAGTCCAAACTGAGGAGGGAAGGAGGAGGCTCTGTAGGAGGACGAAGAGCAAGTGGGAGACAGTAATGAGAAGACGACCAGAGAGGAGTCGATGGTGATGGGTACCAGTGAGGAGATGATTGTGGGAGAAGCCAGAGTGGAGACATGATGAAGGCCCATGATGGAGCCGATGGAGGGAGAAGCCATGGTAGAGAGGCCCGGCAGAACCAGGAAAACACCCGGTGGAGGTAAAGACCCAGGCGGAGCAGAAGACCCAGGGTGACATCGCTGGTCTGGAGGGCCACGGTGGAGCTGCAGACAGGCATGACTGAGGTGGAGACATGGGCTTTGCAGACCTGGGCAGAGTCGCGGTAACTGAGGATGATGGTGGAACCGGAGGGAAGGAGGAGCCCGGTGGAGCCAGAGGGGTGGAGATGTCGAAGTACAGCTGATAGACTCGGAGCCAGAGCAACGATGGACCAAGGTGGAGCCAGAGGGATGAGGAATAGGTGACAGTCCATGGTGGAACCAAGGGAGCATTGAGCCGAGGTGGAGCGGATGGGTCAGAGGGCTGAGGTGGAGTCCGGGGCGTGGAGTGGAGCTGAGGGATACACAGATCAAATATAACCCAATACATTTTTTTTTAAACAAATATGGGTTTATATAGGAATTGTGAACATTTGCTGATCCTGTTCTCTCTTAAAGATAATATGAACAGTCAGATTCAAAATTGAAAATTGAAATATGTTCACATTTTAGACTTATATAAGACCGACTACACCACGTTTCTGTATATGTGCCTGTTTATAAAGCTCTTCTCTGCCATTTGAAAAATAACTGCCGCCATGATTAATAGAATGAAACTAATTTACATAGAAAGGAGGCGTGTTTATGCTGAAAGGAATGACAATGACTTAAAGGGATAGTTCACTTTGAAATTAAATTTTGGTATGTTTTAGCTTACCTCAAGGGCATCCAAGATGTAGGTGTCTTTTTTTCCGCAGTAGTTTCAATTTTGATATTTTTAGGTCAAACCGTTCTTGTCTGTCAGTCATATAATGCAGGTCTATGGTCACTACTTCAAAGAGCATGCACAGAGTCCAAATTAAAACAATTCCCCATCGTCCAAATTAAACAATTCCCCATCATAAGTACACATTGATGGCCTAAGACACGAAACGAGCGGTTTGTGTGAGAAAACGAACAGTATTTATATCGTTTTTACCTCTTGATCTGAGAGCGCGGGCGGGTATAGATATATACAATAGAAGTCGCCTTGGCTACGGCAGTTCATTGGAACGAAACCGTAGCCAAGGCGACATCTAGTGTATATTTCTATGCACCAGTCTGCGTACATGTCAGATCAGATCACTTGGACGTGGCTGTGTACAAGAGGTAAAAACGATATAAATACTGTTCGTTTTCTCACACAAACCGCTCGTTTCGTGTCTTGTTTTAATTTGGACTCTGTGCATGCTCTTTGAGGTGGTGACCATCGACCTGCATTATATGACTGACAGACAAGAACGGTTTGACCTAAAAATATAAAAATTGAAACTACTGCGGAAAAAAAGACACCTACATCTTGGATGCCCTTGAGGTAAGCTAAAACATACCAAAATTTTATTTCAAAGTGATCCCTTTAATATAAATATTCATGGTGAAATGTATTTTCAAAACATCTATCTTGTGATTAAGGTGGACTGCAGGGATTAGTGATTACGACACAGCTGAGCTGATATACCCCCGTTTAAACTGTGTGTGTGTGTGTGTGTGTGTGTGTGTGTGGGTGTGCATATATATTTTTAAAGGTATCACCTCCTCAATTGCATTCTACCTAATAATTCCTTTTGTGAAAAAAATGCAGGATTGAAAACATATTTACTTTACTTTTGGGGGGAACTATTGCTAAGCTCTGATCCTAGAGAGTTTATTTTTAAATAAATAAATTATATATACGTATATATATATATATATATATATATATATATATGCATATTCTGAGAAAACTATTAAAAATCAAGGGAGCAAAATTACATCTTTTATTAGTTCGGCAAGGACATTCAAGTACAAACTGTATTGGTCGTTAGTTAATGAAGTGTCGAAGTCAGAAGTGTTTTTGACTTCATTAGTCAGTGGAATATTATGTTGAGAGAGCAATAATGTGAATTGTTCAGAAGAGGCCATCTGAGGCCAGTTCAGTGAAATGTTAATAAACTGCAGCTAACAGCTTTGAGTCACTGAAAGCAACTTTTCATCTGTCTATATAAAAATTCGTCAATACCTGGCACCTCCTTTGCATGGCATTGCCTGCTTTTTTTATTTTATAAATTCCACTTTATTAGTTTTGATCAGTGAAAATGCTGAAGAGTATGTCAATATCCTGTGCTGTGGGCCACATTTAAATTCTCAGGAGCTCGATCTACAGAAAAGAAAATGTCCACAGAATCATAACTCAAATATTGAGGTATCTGCCAATAGGCTTCAACACAAACGTTCGCTCCCGGGGAGGCTAGTTAGTATTATTAGCATCAAAGCTGCTTTGCAACTCCCAGAACAAAAGTGCGGAGACTGAAAGGCCCGCGAGAGCAATGTGACATTTCTCTTCATAACCCTGATGGAAACTTCACCGTGGTATCTAGGTCATTGTGGTTCATTATAGTTTTAATAACTCACCAGAAAAAAAATTAAAAAATAAATCACATGTAGGATGAATTTACTCATGATCTTTAAAGTCTTAAGGTGGATCCCAAAAGGCTGTGCAGCATCAGAGGTCCAAACTGTGCACCTGCGTTTGAGACCCTTTTTCCCTAAAATGATTGATTCCCGATATTCTTCAGTTGGACATGCTTTGAATGTGCAGCTGCTGGGGAAAATGCGATCGTGTCTTGGATTCATTAGTGGAGTGTATATGGAATCAATCGTTTAGCTCTCAAAGCAATGAAATCGTACGCTTTACGTAGCAAATTAATGTGTTTAGAGGAGTTAATGGAAAAACCCAAAATAAGTTTTCTGCAGATGCCTTGGTTCGATGACAATCTTAGTGTTTGCAGTTACATTTGTACAATGTGATATGAGGGAAAACATTGGAACATAAACAGCTAATGCGTCGTACCGTGCAACAAGATTAGGGCTGAATGTTGCTTGCCAATGAGCAAACATTGAGAGAACAACAACAACAACCTCATTTCTCACACGTGTTAACCGCTGCTTACATGTCAGATTGATCACGCCTCCTCCGCCTGAATAACAGCCACTAAAGTCATCCTTTCAAAGTCAGCCATCGAGTAAAACAATGAAGGGGGGCAAAGCAAATTCAGGCACCCAATGAAAAGACCATCTCTGACGCCTCAAACAATGGATGGTCTTGTTTGATGTATGGTCTGAGAGCAATTTTCTCTCTCTACTCCACTTGAAAGTGTTATGTTTTTTTCTTGAATGTCCCACAAACTTTGATAGGAATGTTTTATGAGTCAATGAAGGGTAGCGTGAGGCCCTGTGTCTTAGCCACACATGTCCTTCGCCTGAGTTTATGTGCACATGGCGTTTTATAATTGAGTGAGCGAGAACCGCACTAGCTGATGCTAAATGAGGTTTAGAGTAAAAGTGGATGCAAGGCTATGAACAGAATATAGTAGGTAACCTAAAAATCTTGAAATCAATAAATCTGTGGTGGTTGCTCTGGAAGTATTATTAGGGGCTTTCGCACCGGGTAGTTCTAAGAACTTAGTTCTAGGAACTAGGGTGGTTCCCTGAGAACTAATGGTTCCCTTAGGAACATTTTCCTGGTTGCATTCGCACCGCCAGTAGGAACTCTGAAGTGACGTAAGCCGTGCTTGTTGTTGTGACTTGTATTTTGATGGCGCGACACAGTGCTCACATTCTCTGTGTTCATTAGTTTACGATCGGTCTAACAGTCCTGTCTAATATGTTATTAGATAGAACTGTTATACAAAGAAAGTAGACAATATAATTTTTAACGTTTGCCGTGTGGTTGAAATACATAATCATGTTTGGCTTGGTCCCCTCAAGGTTGGATTTTCTCCTTAGCGTAAAGGTTAAGAGGCCCATCTATCACTGTTTTCCATGTTTGTAGAGTTACTGTAGTTTCTGGAGTAAATATATAGGCTATAATGTGTGTTTACACAGCCTAATGGCGGGTGCTGGTGTTTTGCGTGTGTTCGGCCAATCAGCGTCACTAACGTCACTGGTAGTTCCTATAGTGCTGGATTAGACCTGACTCTGAAGTAGGAGGTAAATTAGTTCCCCCAAAAGGAGTTCCTAGAACTATAATATTTCCTAGTTCCTGCGGTGCAAACACGCCAAAATCCGGGAACTTCCGCCAATAGTTCTAGGAACTATGAAAAGGTTCCTCCAGGTTAACATTCATTGTCCTTTCGTCATGGGAAAATGTTCAAATTTAGTCCAACACATAATAGTAAGAATCATACCGCTGAAAGCAATATACGTTTCTGAAAACTATTCCACTAAAATTCACCTTAACACTTGTCAGGCTCCAGATGTTTGTGGCCATTCAGAGGATGGTGGTTCTTTCCATTTGAAAGTGAAACGCACCATGGACATCTGTAAACCGTTTCCATTATATATCTGTCTGTGTCTTGAGGGCATTTCACAGATCAACAACAGATGAACCTGGTGTGAGCTGATCTGAGAGGAGATAGCGTAAGCGTTGTAACTGTCAACGGGCCTGGATGGGAAAAATTTGACTTGGAAAAAAAAGCCCTATATCCAGATTTGTACTGCCTGAAAACATGTCATGCATGATGAAACAATAAGGTGAAGGAAATCCAATACTGTGTTCAACACGTTTGAAGATTTAGAGGCCTAGGTGTTTTTCTTTTGACGAATCAAGATATGCATTCTTGTTCAGTCTAGGAATTCATTCAGCATTCAGATGTTCCAATATTTTATTCAGACATCAGCACGAAACAGGCGTCTCTTACTGAAGCTCTTCGTAGAAGACATTTGTAAGTCAGTTGAGGATTAAAGGACCTAGTTCACAAAAGCAAATGAAAGACATGGCTGTTATTGTCATCGTTCACAAATTAGACCCTTTGGTATTCAGTGGTTTAATAAAAGATAAGTTGTAATAATCTCTCTCTGTGGCATCGGCCACTCACAGACAGACCTCCGCGGAAAGGCTGCAATAGATTCTCTATTTCCCTTTTGATTAATGTGGCCTTCCTATGAGGTCAAATCGGAGCCATCATTTATAGAGAAGCATCTTGTCAGTGCCGGCAGCGGCGAGATAAATCAGGGTATTAAACTTTAAGGATGTTTGGAATACTGAGGAGGAACCCATAATCACATTTAACTACCTTATCTTTAAGAAACCAGCATAACAAGGTCAAAAAAAGCAGATAATTATACAAATTCAAGAAAATAATTAAAGGGGACCAAATATGCCTTTTTACAAAGTCTTGATTTCAGGGTCAGCTAGAATAGGATTTCATGCTTGAACATTCAAAAAACACATTATTTTCCCCATATTTTACATCATTGCAGCTCTTCTCTTCCCAGTCTGTCAGTAACGCTCTGTTTAGTTCCTGTCTCTATGATGCCCCTCCCTCCGAAAAGCACAATGTGCTCTGATTGGTCGGCTGGTCCAGTGAGTTGTGATTGGTCAAGCGCTTCAAGCTTGTATGGGAAATGTCACCCCAAGTTTCAACACACTTACAGTGACGTCACACATACTGATGTGTTAGTTGTTAGTAGTGTATGTTCCCATGGGGTCTTCCCCTCGCCCCGGCCCGAGAGTCAGTGTGTTTAGCATGTTGGTGCAGGTGCCAGGTGCAGTGTATATGATAGTCAATAAAGCCACAACTTGTGAAGCTGGAGTCTAGTTTGTTTCTCATTATACAAGTCAACAGTAACATTAAAGGGTTAGTTCACCCAAAAATTATCCCATAATTTACTCACCCTCAAGCCATCCTAGGTGTATAAGACTTTCTTCTTTCAGCCAAACACAACCGGAGTTATATTAAAAATACCCTTGCTCTTCCCAGCTTTATAATGGGAGTGAATGGTTAGAGTCACATATTAGAAGTCTAAACCGAGAACTTTTAAGATAGATAAACTTTACCATTTTAAAGAGAAATGTCTAAAATGAGCTTGAGTTTGTTGGCCAGACCTGTTTGTTTGAACCGTGAAAGGCATCAACTCTCATAAAAATTGATATTTTTCTTAAAAAAATGCATCACTTTCCTTCAGAAGGCATTTATCAATCACCTGGTGCTGTATGGATTACTTTTATGATGGATGGATGCGATTTTTATTTATTATTTTTTTTGGCTTCAAAATCTAAGGTGCCCCTAAGGTCCGCCTAAGGTATCCTAGGACCGCCTCAAGGCCAAGATCTATAAGACCATTGTTCGCCCTGGGGCCCTTTACGGCACAGAGTGCTGGCCAGCATCACCAGGGATAAATTGGGGAGCTTAGGGATAACGTGATGGGACCACAAAATGAACGAAAACGCCAGGAAACGGCTGGGCATTGTCCCAATCAAGGATAAGATGTGCAAACACGACTATGGTGGTACGGACACGTTGTATGGAGCAACAAGGATTCAGTGACCTTAGGCCCTGTTTACACTTGCTGTTAGATAAGATCACAAGTAGACGAGGGAGACACATACTCGTTTACACCTGGTGTTTTATTCCATCCTCTTTTGTCCACTTTCAACCACTTCTGTCCCGATTTCTTCGAGGGGGGGCTTTTTCAGATCCTTCGATCTAATGGATGAAAGAAGCTTGTGCAATTTACATATGAACACTACCAGAGAAAACACATGAAGAGCATCAGCTTTTATTTCTGCTCTGACAGCAGCAGGACCTCAGCAAACGCTGTGAGTGTGTGTTAGAAATCAGAAATGGTGAGAGAACATTGTGCGTGGTACGTTTTTCATCTTCAAACCAAACTTGGGTCTTCAGCCAACAAAGATTTAAATCCCGTCTAGCTAGCGCACTTCCCATAATGTTTACACCTTAGGTCAGTAGGAGGAGAGTAGGCGTCTTTTGTGGCTGTTTGAACACATTCGACCACATGAGTGTTTACACTACGAAAGCAATCCGGTCAAATGCATTTGACCACCTCTGGAAGTGTTCAAAAGTGGACAAGCTCAAAACGTTTAGACCCCGTTTACTCCTGTAGTTAGCGCCGTCCACTTGTGATCCGATCGACCAAGATGCATCTTAAAACCAGATGTAAACAGGGCCTAAGTCCCCAAGGATGCATAGCAAAGATGCGGTGGCTCAACCGACTGAAGGAAGACATGAAGATAGTCAACGCAGACACACAATTTATCGGAGGAATGCAGCAGTTTTGCGAGAGAATGCAATAATTTTGTGAGAGAATGCAAAAGCATTTTTCCCCTCATCAATATGTCACCTTATGGGCAAAAGGGTAATATAATTATTATGAAATTGTAATGAATAAAAAAAGCCTAATTAAATTTCTCAAAATAATTAAACTAGCATTAAATTGGGAACACTCAAAAGATGGTTTATGAAAAGAAACATGGTGTCTTGTCCATGCCTCTTTGTGAATGGCTCCCTCCTGGCAAAGAGAGTAAATAATTTGTAGCTCCTCTTTTTGATGTTGTATCTGAAGTCAGGTCAGTTTTTTAACATTATGAGATTATAGGAGAGCTGGGAAAGACACAGCGGGTTGAAAAATGAATCATAGGGCGATTAAAGATAGTCGTTCACTCCCATACTGCAGTAGCTGCAAGTCTTCCCACACCTTTCACTCATGATGTATCTGGAGGCTTTTAGATCATCTAGCAAAGCTCCTCATGAAGACATCTCTTTACACTAGTACTCCTCTCGTCTGAGCCCCTCTAATGCCTCTTGTGTCCACAATGACCCTGCAGGAATGCTAACCCTCCCCTAGCGCTGACGTTTACTAGCCTGAGTTCTCATGTGTCAACGGGAGGACAACTATATAACACGCACTGGTCCCGTGGACATTTTAGGAGCTAGATCCTGCTGGATCTGGCTGGGATCATAGGAAAATCACGTAAATGTTTATAGGCCCAGACCACATGGGAGAGAGCGGTGGAAGTTGCTTTCACAAGAGGCAATATGGATGATATATCCATGAAGAGCCACAGTAGCGGCTAGTCATTTGCTGCGCTTTAAAATACTTAATGAAACATCTCACGGTTTTACGCGGTGGTGCTGATGACAGAATAAATACGTTTGACGAGTCTTTTTAATATCATTCATGATGGGGGAGCGAATCTAGTGTCTGGTTTCCATCAACCTGCTCTTGGAATGACAACTACTAAATGCCTAATGTAAAAAATGTACACCGCAATAAAAGGCCAATGCTTGAACAAAAGCAAAACGTGGAGAGGATACACAGGTGCATTGTGGGATATGAACACTGCAAAACTTTTCAGGCAACAACAGGCTAAACTTTAGCAATTTTGTATTAGAACTGGAAAGTTCATCCAGTCTATTGGCAGGTTGTAAATGAGACTACTCATCCGTTTAATAACTTGCAGAATATATAGAAATATCTCCCTAAATCCTTAATTTGGGAGGGAGGGATATTGTTTTACAGACATTCTTCTGTTCTGGGCTTCTGTGTTGGAAAGTTACTACAAGCCAAGATACTACATTAAAAGTAGTTAATCTGAAGTCAAACTGCTCTTTCAGAACAGTAGTTCGAATGTTTTCCAACAAAAAAATAAAAAGACTTAAAATGCCTCAAATGAACTATCCAAACAAACTGATCGACGAGAACACAGTGAACCAGACTTTCTAATGCTACATGATAAGATTAAGGTTTCGGATTATGGCATATCTTTAAATAACTTTTTTAGATGCACTACCTTTCAAAAGTTTGGGGTCGGTAATTTTTTTTAATGTTTTTGAAAAAAAAAGTATCTTGCATTTATTTAATCAAAAATATTAGTTAATATGTTTGTGGGGAAAACCATTATATATATTTTTTCAAGATACTTCAGTGAACAGAAAATTAAAAAGAACAGCCTTTACTTTTAAATATTTTGTAATGTTATAAATGTCTTTACTGTCACTATCAATTTTGCTGACCTAAAACTTTTCATACCATCAAAAGCTTCTAACCAATCCCGTCATGAGCAGTGAGCACAAGAACACGAAAGGGACAAGAAAAATTGGGTACATATATCAATATAGCAGGTGAATTATGTACAGTATACAGTATGATGGATATTACAATGTTATGCAAAGCGTTTCTAAGGATGCAGATTTTAGAAGGCAGCTGTCTGACTCTGAGATGGTGAACGGAAACATGGTCTGTCTAACATTAGCATTAGCATTAGCATTATTAGCTGTTTAATAACGTAGTCAAGCCGAAGGCTAATCATATCGATTACAGTTATGTGTTCGACGTTGTAGAAAGTGATACATAAAATGCATTACCATTCTGATACATCAACTCTGTTTAATTCACTCTTCCTCCTCTTCTTCTTCTTCTGAACAGTTTCTGGTTCAAACATTTATGGCTGATTTAAACCAATATTTCCCCTTGCCATTGTGTAACGTTTAGTCGAGCGAGTGGATCAGATAGTCTGAGCTGTGGCTGGTTGCATAAACTGTTTGTCAGTTACATAAAAAGGTAGGTTGGTCTAATTTGAATCCGAAAAGTAAGACTTATAAGTCCTAACTAATTACTCGTTGTTGAGACTAGTTCTTAAATCAGTATTATTAACTTAGCGGCTATGTTTATTCAACTGGCCCCTGGTGTGAGTAAGTGGAGGCGGAGACTAATTTGCATATTCATAGATGCATGTATACTATATAAAACAAGGGTGTAGAGTTACATTCAAGCTATTTTAAACGGATAGTTCACGCAAAAAGGAAAATTGTGTCATAATTTACTCGCTCTCATTCTATGAGTCAATGGCTATCGTCAAATGTTTGCAGAAGATAAAAATATTAAAACATTTATTATTTCAATATCAAATATCCATTATATTCCCTTCACATCCTAACTCACCGCTCTGAACGCTCATGCAAAATAAATAAATGTAAAACGTGTGTTTGTTGTTGAAATTATCCATTATTTTTGTGCATTAATATGATTGCAATGCTTTTCTCTATCATTTGATGAATTATTGTTGCGATAACCTTTAGAAAATCTCTTTTAAAAAAGATTCTGTTGGCCAGAATTTTCTACAGGCAGTAATAATGCATCTTTAATTACGCCGGCCACATAGTTATTATTTTTGTGAAGAAGGCACAATCTATAATGAGCATAATTTACTCAGTAATTAAATACTATTTCAGTTTATTTTACACATGGTTAAAGTGCTGGTTAGCGAATCAGATGCAGGTTTTGCGCTGATTCTTCACGCACAAAAGTGGCTCATTGAATTTGACCCTCAGTCTCCTTAAGAAAAAGCAAACCAACAATGACCTTATAATGGCCTTTCCACAGTGAAAACCACTCCAGTTCTCATTACTTTGTTGTTGTGTTCAATAACCCTCCCTATCAGAGTCTCTCTCTCCCTGAAGATCTCCTTCAGCATTTATCACAAATGTCAGAGAGTTTAACTTGGTACCTAGACCCGGATCCAGCCTGTGCAGTCTTAAATGGTCCACCTAATAGTTTCCTACAGTTGAGTGATTATATGACCTCTTGCTTCCTTCTCTGGCCATTAATCTAGAGAATGACACTGTAGAGTAGGGATGAGCTCCGAGCCTCGGCCCACCCGCCTTCAGAGCCGTTGCCAGTGTGATTACAAGCAGAGATGGATCTCGATGACTTTAACACAGGCGGAGATTTGGACAGTCCATGGGGACATGTCCCAACCAAACTTAAGAGATATTGAATGAACCCTACTAATATTTCTAGTGAGTGCGGTTATGACTGAAGACATGTTAAGAAATGAGTGAAGAAATTACCATGGGTTAAGTATACAAAGTAATAAATGCTTTCAGTCAACCCAAAGTCTTCAAATTTTTTTATTATTAATTTATTATAGGAATATGACCCACATAAACACACAGTCAGTCAGTTTTTTATTGACACTTTTATGATGATTGCTGCTGCTGTTTATCAAAACAGATGTAATATATTATAGCTTTAACTATAAAGCAAGGTTATTACCGTTAACAAACTAAAATCATACAAATAAAATAAAATAAACATTACTTAACACTTAAATGCATTTTATTGCAGCTTGTTGCCACAGAAAAAAAAAAATGCTATGGAATATCATGTGAGAACATTAAAAAATACATGTTGGATGAAGCAAATGAAAAATAAATAGAAGGCGACAGGCCTAAAAGGACATTATATGCATGGGGAGAATAATAATGCGTAGAGATGGATGATTCCAATAAAGTTCTCATAAAATATCAAATTAAAAACGAAGTGTGGTAGGTGCCTCTTAAAATTGCTCTGACTGGGCAACAGATGAATTGCTCAAGGGTGATACCGGAGACCGGAAGATAATAATAATGTTCGTGGATCAACATCAATTTTTTGGGGGAAAAAACAAAAACTTTCAGACAATATAGTCCTAACCCCTTAAAGTCAATGTGAAACACTATTCACAACCGTCTTTACTTTCATAAAAAATTAAATTAAATAAAAATTAGGCCAGGACTAGAGTTTATCAGTCAGTAATTGACATGAATAGAGTCGTACTTGGAGAGGAAAAAAAATTAAAAAAAATAAAAAAAAATAAAATAAAATAAAATAAAATAAAATAAAATAAAATAAAATAAATATTAAATTAAATTAAATTAAATTAAAAATCTATTAAATAAAAAAAAAATAAAATAAATATATATATATATATATATATATATATAAAATAAAAAAATATTAAATAAAATAATTAATTAATTATTGGATAATAAGGATAGTGCTTCGGTGAATCCTATTTCAAAACTTTGATCCCTCTGATATTCATTCTCCTTAAAATGTAAAAATCCCACTGGGCTTGCAGGTAGGCCAGTTTGTGGAAAGGGAATAGGGATTTTGAAAGGAAACGACTGACAACATACCTTTTCTTCCTCTTTGTGTTTACTATGTTAGTTTCACGGTGGCAGGCGTCAGCAGACAGGTGGCTGGAGGGGACTGAAACATGCTTGACTGTTCCTCATCCCCATTGAGGATGCATTGAGGTGTTGTTCTAGAAACATGTCCTTCTTGGCGAAATCACAATGCAGATTGCAGATTGATTTTCATAATCTGGCTTCTTGTTCCAACAATTAGTCTTTCACACAGTGAGCCAAACTCTCTAATGCCTGCTACAGACTGTGCCATTTCAGAAATCCTATAATATCATTACAAATCACACTGTACGACAGGGATCTAATACACTTGGGTACGGCATGTATGTAGACTGTACAATAATGACTCCTATTGAATCGTAGTTAGTCTAGGAGAATAAAGCATCATCAGCATGCGCTAGTGGTAAACAAAAAGAGCAAGATGAATCGCACTTGTGGCTTTTATGTGTGCTAAACAAGAGGAGTAAGTGAAAGAGAAGAATAAGGACGTGGATGGCTAGAGAAAAGAGGCCAGCTTGACATGACAATACTTTGCAAATGGAGCTTGAGGTAAGTAGTTTTATGTTTTAGCGCCATGTTGCTCAATACGCCATTTCACGTTGCATTTCTATTGGCGAGTAAGTAGACGTAGGTCGTAGCAGCAAACACACTGTGAGAGGATCATGCTAAATTTATGACACTGTCAGAAAATGATCGCAGACTATCTTTGGTCGCAACAGCCGTCTTTGAACCTCTCTCACTGTTCGACACCGTTCACGAGCCACGACCGCAGAAATCTCCACAACTGGCCATGTTTCGTCTGGGACAGCCTAAAATCATACCGTCCGGGAATAATGCTCAGACTCTAGTTACATATTTACAGTATTAGAAATCAGAGATACCGTGATTCATTTTGGCCAACACAATCTCTACATCACGTGTTTGACCTTGTAATATTTCCAAAATCATTTGCTCTGCTAATGTGTCATATTGACTATCAATCACTTAACGTCTCTGCTCTCAGCAGAGTGAATCTAACTGCTTTAACCTTGAAAGTGACCCTATCAAAAGATCAGTTAATCTACTGCTATATTCTTCCTAATAACGGCCTTTTCTTCCCAGTGCAGCGCCCTAAATCACCAATAGTCGAGGTGACATTGATGCTGGATATATATTGGATTGATCCATTTAAGAGCTATAAAAGAGATTTTGGGCAATGGCCAGTGTGAGAGGGTTTTGCGAAGTCAATTTGAACAATTTACGGAGGCCATGACTTTCCCACTTTGGCGAATCAAAGCAGCGGTGACATCATACTGTGATAATTTATGGGTGCTTATGAACACTGAGCCATAGGGTGATGACAGATGAGCAGTTTCACATATCAACTGAATTCTGGGGACTTTTTATGGTGTTAATAACACATAACTGTTATCACTGTCCTTGTTGGAAACAGAAGTAGAACTGGATATTATATGTCTGAGATCTGCAGGTATAATAATAATAATAATAATAGCATTAATTCTGTGTTAATGCTTTGATAAGTCAGTGCATCTGTCATTTTCATCCGCTGTTGGTAGTAAGTGCTTTGTTTTATCTATATGTTTATTGTCTATCTTTAATTAATTGGGCCATTAACTGGTTAACTTAGTTATTTGGGTGATTTGACTAAAAATGTTGAAGCTACGACTCGGTTTTTGAGTAACAACAAATCATCATATAGAATTTAGGGCCAGATTTACGAACAGCTGTGTTCTTTTATTTGCGTTTCGTCAGTAGATCACGCGCAGAACTTTCCACTCTTATTGGTGCTTTTTTGGCACTCAAGCTAATTTACCCTGTTTAGTAAATCTGACCCTAAATGTTCTTGTTCATTAATTATAATTCGAGGAATGGATCCCAAAAGGGATTTATGTGGCAACATTCATACAGATGGACAAGCCGTTAGTAAAACAGATGCTTTGCTTATGCAATCAATGCTGTCAACCTCATAAATATGCAAATTCTAGTCTTTCAGAATCCTGTGTTAAATTTCAAGACTTGGTCATTGGAAACATTGTATAACTCAGAATTACATTAACCTAGGGTTAAAAGTTAGCCTGGTTTGTCATCTTAATGTGTGTAAAGCCCATTAATGTTCTCAAGGACCTAAAATTGTTGCATTTTGAAATTTAAATCAGCACAAACCTAATTTCTAGGACTTAAGTCCCCATGAAATCAAAACAGAATTTTTTTGGGGGGGCTTTTATATTTTAGTCTTACTGTTATCTATAAGCTATTGTGTTCCAAAACAACAACAAAATTGACATTTAGAAGATCAAAACTTACAGTTTCTCACTTCCGCCAATATGGATCAATGATTTTGATGACATCACTCTGCACTTAAACTTCTCATCAGATTTTCTGACCAATCAATGCGCTCTAGAATCTGAAGCTCCGCCCCCTACATTATAAATAGAGAGCTGTGGCTGAAATCGGTCACATGTTCACACAATTATTATTTTCTACATGGTGAATGGCACATAGTGCACTATATAGGTCAGGAGATAGGGAACGATTCAGACAGTGTAAATATGCTTTCCATTGGGGCAAATTAAGTCTGGTTTCCCGTTATTGTCACGCAAACCACCGCAGCTCCAGTCCAAAGACATGATAACACAGAGTCGGCGGAGACCAGAAACCATATCGGACCCATTTCAATTCTGCACATAATGCTATATTTTAAAGCAATATGGAGGAGATCAGGAGGAGAAATGGTTTGAGATTAGAAGGAAACTGCAGCTTTACCAAGCTTAACGGCTCTGGCCGAGCTGTGATATAAACTAAACACTAATGGAAAAGGGGAGGAGCTATCTATCTATCTACCTATCTATCTATCTATCTATCTATCTATCTATCTATCTATCTATCTATCTATCTAAATAATACGGACATAAAACTGCACAATGTTATATGTTCATGTACAAACATTGAATGTATAAACATGCCTGAAGCTGCCATTTAAGACAGCAAAATGTTACAGCTTCTTGATATAAAATAGCACAGCTTGTTTTACAGCCTGATGGCTGCCATTGATCAAATAAATATCCCAACTCTCGGAATGCTAGAGCAGCCCTCAAGGAATTTCATCCAGAAATGGTGTGTTTGGATCGACAGTCCATTACAATAATTCACTTTCATTGCCTCAGGTGTCATCTCAGACACCACAGCATGACTGCAAAAGACAGAAATTACATCTACTGTGCTGCGCAAATAAAAAAGTGACAGATTAGATTGGAATTTTAAATTCCCAGCATTTAAACAGAAATCTTTCAAAGATGTCGAAATGTAAAATGGTTTTGTAAAAGCACTTTAATTGCATTTTACCATTTTTCTGACAAGTGCAGAGATTAAAATGAACTTTCTTTGCCTTCAAAACAATATTAATCAGAAAAAGAACCAAAACCTGTGTGAAATGCAGAAAATATGAGTCACCAATGTGCTAGAACATCACAGGTTGTTGCCAGGGCATTTTTATACGGTCACTTATTGGCGAATTCAAAAGAGTCCACCCAAACGTGATTCTGATCCCCCCTTCAATGTAAATCTATGGGATTCTTTCACAAAATTTATAACCCGAATAATGTAAACGATGCAGAAGAGTTACACGCTGATATTTTATACTTAAGGTTACGTATTTGAACCGCGCATGTTATGACAGATGTGTCTCTAATGATTCCATCAGTGTCTTCCAGTTTAAAGTTCTCATGATGTTGGTGTTATACATCCTGGGACAATTTCAACCCACACATTACCATCATTCCCTTCTTTCATCTCCTTCTCTCACTTGAGGATACTCATTTCCAAGTTAGTCTAAATGTTCTGTAGCCTCTGGATATGTACGTGTGTAGACAGGGAAAGAGACAGATTTAGAAAGATCTCATTGATTTAAGAGTAAATTTCACATTTTACCTAATAGAGGATGCTCCTGAAAGTTAGGTTAGTAGAATAAGTTGACATGTTGTAAAGTTACTTATAGTCAGTAGAGTATCTATTGGTGAGCATCAAAATAAAATAATTAAAATATATATATATTAGGAATGGGCAAAACACTTTTTAATACAATTCAGTAACATGTATGCTAACAAAGTCATCTTTAAAGAGTTTTTTTTTTTTTTTTTTTTTACCAAACATACAGGAAGTTCATCAGTCTGGAACTGATGGTGGTTTAGAAGAGTCTGGTGTTTACAGTCTTACCGCAACACACCACACACATTTCATGCTCGTACCTTCTGCTCGGCTTTTAATTACCAGTATGGCACCCTCCACACGCGCTGGCTCAGACCACCGACCATCTGCGGCACCAGCCAAGGGACCAGACCAATGAGCCTCATTTAACACTTCCTCCAGCCGACACTCCAGCTAGCGTTCACACCCGCATCTCGTGTCAATGGACTGCTCACAGTTTACATAATCTAATATGAAATTCAAAGATTAAAGTAATCCGATTATTCAGATCTGATGTTCATCACACTATCTATTGGGAATCAAAGCAGTCAGTGTTTAAATCTGCTCAAACCTGAGAAAAGAAAAGAACACAGCTTCACTGAAGGCCATGTGCAATTTTTTCAACATAGGCTCATTTGAAAAAAACGTGCCTCTCTTTGCACAATACAATGTTTTGACCTCTTTTATTAGTGCATGATTGTAATCTAATAGATTTTGACGTTTGCATCAGATAACCGGCTGTGTGGCTTTTCTAATGTAGTAAACTTGCTCGGTGGCTCACCTGGTACAGCATTGCAAGTGTCAGCAAGTGTGTTTTTAACTACAATTTTCTTTTGTTTACACTACTGGTTCGGTTTAGGGGCGGGTTTATGTTATTTTCAATCGCGATAGAGCATTACATTTTTAAGCGCCACTCAGCAGACATTTCATTTCCAAACTGCAGCAATACGAATAACAGCCAACGCAATCAAATGTTGCCAGATTCCATTCATCTCTCAGATTGTAGGACAAAACTGATCATGCTGTTAGCGCCACTTACTGGACATTTAACTTTGAAAGTGTCGCGAAATGTACAAGAAGCAACAAAATGTTATTTAGCCAAAATGTTGCCATTAGCACGTCTATCTTAACAGAGCTGATTTTCGGAGAGGTTAGCAATAGCAAACTTGCTTTGAAAGCATAATCCCTTCAGAGTTCAAGAGGAACTGAAGGTGGCTTCTGTTTCAGCTGCGGTGCTCGGTGACTGACGTCTGTCTAACTCTGCACAGCACGAACAGGTGCGCGGAGGTATGGAAATACATTTCACGAGTTCACACTTACATATAATTAGATAGAGTAAAGGAAATGCATATTTGGCGTGCTGTCCGAGGCGAGGGCTCCGAGCTCAGAATTTCGCCCGAACCCAGAGTACTCCCCCCCTCTCCTACTGTAGGTTTGGGATAGGACTAGTAAGTGAGGAGATGGGGTGGTGGAGGGATGCTGGAAAACTGTCATAGAGCTGCTGTGTATATATACCTCCTGATGTTAATTGAGTTGACTGGATGAGCTCCCCATGACAATTAGGTTAATTATCTGAACGTACTTCTAACAAACTTTGTTAATAAAACATCATATGTTGACAGACAGGTATAGGACATCGTATCATTGCCCTCGGAACGAACGGAGTCTATGCAGACATTCACATTTGCTTTTTGTGGTGTACTTCGAATTACAAACAACTTTAGCCGAAATTTCACCTATGAGTGAAGATCATTGATGGTACTACAATGTCAGTGATGAGACCAGCTATATACTACTGGAGTTAAACAAATTTTGCAACATACATTTTTTTTTTTTAAAGCACACATTGGAACATATGGAGATGTTATGCTGTTTGAAAGACCCTCTCCACCCTTTCTGCAAAGTTTTGAACACTGCAGGAGGTCTTGGATTCTTAGTGACAAACATAATTCCACATTAAACCCAAACCTCAAAATGTCCTTTTTCTAGAGTAGCAATTCCCCAAAGATCTCACCCCACCCCACCACACACACACACACACACACATCCAAGGCTGTTGCTAGAGCAGTTCCACTGGCCTGAATTTGATCCAAAAACATCCTGACACTCAATTAATTTCATGTGGTCTTACTTCACAGACAGGCCCCCTAATTATACGTCAGTTCCACAATTACACCCTTTGCGATGCTGAGTGGGTGATGGACAGAACTGCTAGTTGTTACACAGATGTCAGTGAGGGTGAACCTAATCCCTTTCCCCTGGGAAAATGTTTGCTCTTGGTTGCATGTGTTTTGCAGGGATGCGTTAAGCTAACTTCAAACACATAGACAGATGTGAACAAACAAGTAACCCTCAACGCCCAACTTCAAACCAGCTCCCTTACTGTGGGCTGAAGTGTTTGCCTGGGGAAGCCAAATTCTCATCAATGCACCACAGGAGAACCACATGAGATCAAATGTTTGGGTGGGATTTGCACTTTGTGGAAATGGTGTTCCTATTCAGTCAGTCACATTTCAACTTTGCGTCGGACTGACGTCATGGGGTCTCGCATGGGAGCCCAATCACCTCCAAGTGGTAACAAAACGAGCCAATGAACATTGGCCAGTGAGATTTGCATGCCGAATCACACCTATCTGGACATACAGGTATAGATAGGACCTGCATTACTCACTTCTTCCATATTTTGCTTCGTAGCCGAGCGGTTGTAAAACAGCGACCACTCATTCCATTCACCTTCAAAGAAGAGTAGATTTAAGAGCAACAGAAAGATCAAACAGCAATTTGAATTGCTAAATAGGAGTATATCTCCGACAACAAAAATTTTAATTGCTTTTTCTTTCCAGCTTGTCGTGGGATCTCTCTGCCGGTGTGACGGCGCATCCAGCGGTGCTGAGCAATCCAGCTTGTTGTGCACAGAGAGTGCATCGCTTCTCCTTCAGCACTTCGCCATTCAGCGCCTTTTTCAAGATATCTTTCCGTCCGTGTGTTTCTGGATGCTGTCGTTTCCTGACTTCATCTGATGGCTGACGGCCGACGGCCATGATTGCTGTTTCACATGCCTGTGCAAACAGCATGCTGAGAGAGCGTTTGTGGATGGTGCATGCTCTCACTGCGAGGGCATGTCCATGATGGCATTGCGGTCGTGACTCTCCTTCACGGAGGCACGAATCCCCTCTGCTGCTCCCCAGCGCTTCTCATAGTAGAGCCGCGGATCTGGTTAGTGGAAGCTTCTTCGTCCCCACGAACCTCCCACTCCTCTAGCATGCCATGTGCCGTTGAGTTGACGAACGGGTCCCTCACATGAGGCACCTTGTATCTTATTCACCCCTCCGGATGAGGATCAGATGTCGATCGCTGCATCAGGGAGTGGGCTTTGTCCTCTGGAGAGGATGAGTAAGCTGGGCTGCCCCCTCCAGGGTGGTTGCTCATGCTGAATCGGACTCAAAGTTGACGGCCATGCTTTCCCATGGGCCGCCACGGGCATCAGGCTCGAGTGGAACCCTCCACCGTGTCCCGAGCACTCGCGGTTGGATGATTGGTTCCTGCCACTCCAGTGTCTTTCTTCCCGGAGGTGCATGAGGAGGTTCAGAAGTCATGGAAGGCACCTCTCACTGCCCGAAGCCGCTCTTCTTCCTCCTCCACTCTCATTGCCCTCGATGGCGGGGCCATCAAGGGTTATGTAGACATTTAACAGGTGGAGTGTGCAATTGCGGTGCACTTGTGCCTGCAAAGTACTGCCACCTGGCGGAATCGTCCGCGCCTCCCGTCCAAGGCAGGTAAGACGACAGCAGCCCTGGGCATGCTTCCCCAGCATTATGGTCATGGCTGAGAAATGTTAGGAATTGAGTTCCGGTGCGCTCTTCCCTGGGGCTTTGACTGTCCCCAGAGTAAGACCCTGTCCCTTCCATCCCCTTTGGCATGGATGACTTCCCTCCGGTTTACTTGGGGCGCTGGTTAGGTTACGACATTGTGAGAGCAGTTGCCAAAAGGGCACGCTACAGCTTGCCAGCATCTGCATCTCCAACACTCGTAACACAGTTCAGTGGCTATGGCACTTTCCGTAGGGACCCCATGACGTCAGTCCGATGTAACGAGTGAATGGGAACGTTTAGGTTACTGATGTAACCCCTGTTCCCTGAAGGAGGGAGCAGCTTTGATCACAGGAATAAAGTAAGTTTTTATTTTAAATAAAACAGTTATTTTAAATTGAAATAATATTTCACAATATTGCTGTATTACTGTGTGTTTGATAAAATAAGTGCAGTCTCGATGAGCAGAAGAGACATTCAAAAACTTTAAAATTATTAATGATGAATATTAATGGTTATAGATTAATTATGGTTTACAAAACGGAATACATAAGAACAATATTATACTCTAAAACATTACAATTTAAGACAGTGGATTTGGTGTTTAGCCATACCAATACTGTTAAACCACTGCTAGAGAAATGTAGCACTTTGTATTTTTGACTCAAAAGTTTGTGAGATTTCTTCATTGTGACGACTTCCATGTATGATACCAGGCCTGTGTTCCTCTTTCAGAGACTTTGGGGGCTTGGGGGTTTGCTGGAGTAGGCAAAGGATTGCACTTTTCTGAATTAAGCTTCTAAGGAAGCAACTGGGCTTTGACTTCCCACATACTTTTTATTGCATCTCCTTCAGTCCCTCTCATTTCTTTGTTCCTCAAACTCTTTTTTATGTCACTGTCATTTGGGACTGACACTATCACTGCTGTCCAACTCTTGTTTGTGTCAAGGTGAATAGCCACCACTCATTCTTCTGTCTAGGTCAGGAAGTCCCTCGGGATCTTAGACTTGCTGTTGTCCCACTACTTCCCGTGGATCACCTCACTTGGACATTTCGCCTCAAACTTCCCAGTGCAGCTATGGGTATTTCAACCTCATCACAATAAGTTTCAAATTTCATTTAATAATTTAAATAGATTCCAGTACACTCTTAAAATTAAAGCTTTTTTCTCTCATTGAATGCCATAGAATAACTCAAAAGAACCGATCAGTTTTTAAGAACCCTTTTCCACTATAAAGAACCTTTTGTACAATGGAACGATTCCATGGTTGTTAGAGGTTCTTCATGAAGCCATAGATGCAAATAGAGAACTTTTATTTTTAACTCTTTGGTGCTGTTCGGTCATTTTAGACTGAAACATCATCGGAATGGTACGAAAATTGCTAAAAGTTTTGGCACTTGCTGTATAAACACACACAAAAAACATGCACATGATTCGAAAAGGTCAAATGGTCCTGAAAATATAGTCACATGTATTGTTCGCGATCAAAAATGCCCGCATTGGAAATGAATGTGAGAATTTAATCTGGTGGAAACATTTGGTACTGCGCTCAAACAAAGTCTTACTGAAAGCACATTTTTTGAGATATCAACCTCAAATTTGGAGCACAACTTGTTTCAATCAATGGCTTTGCTTTTTTTCACCGTTTTAGAGTAAAACATAAAATTTACATAAAATGTAAAGAATATTATTCTTGTGCATTTTTCTATAAAGTTATCTTACTATAACTCCCCCCCCCCCCCCACACACTTTTTTTTTGCGTCAGTGTCTTTTTTCAGAAGAGACCAAACGTAAAGTCTGTGCACTTAAGCATTCAGGATTTATGAAATTTGTTATAAATTTCTTTTTCAGGTCTATGCTCAAAAAGTGGGATATCAAACAGGTAATAAATGGATCATAACTATTTCATAAATATAATTTAGTACCATAAAATCCCCTAATATATATAGTACCAGTCAAAAGTTTGGAAACGTTACTATTTTTTATGTTTTTGAAAGAAGTCTCTTATGCTCATCAAGCCTGCAGTTAAAAAAAAAAAAAAAAAAAAACTAATATTATGAAATATTATTACAATTTAAAATAATGGTTCTCTTTTTTAATATACTTTAAAATGTAATTTATTTTTGTGATGCAAAGCTGAATTTTCATCAGCAAGTACTCCAGTCTTTGGTGTCTTATGATCCTTCAGAAATCATTCTAATATGCTGATTTATGATCAATGTTGGAAACAGTTGTGCTGCTTAATATTTTTTTTATAACCTGAGATACTTTTTTCAGGATTATTTGATGAATAAAAAGTTAAAAAGAACTGTATTTATTTAGAATAGAAATCTTTTGTAACAATATACACTACCGTTCAAAAGTTTGGGAACAATAACTTTTTTTTTTTTAAGAAATTAGTACTTTAATTCAACAAGGATGCGTTAAATTGATAAAAGGTGATGGTAACGATTTATATTGTTAGAAATGTTTTTATTTTGAATAAATCCTGTTTTAATGAATAAATGCTGTTAGCGTTTTACTCATCAATGAATCCTGAAAAAATTATTCCCAAAAAATATATTAAACAGCGTAAACTGTTTCCATCATTGATAATAACTGAGTATCAAATCATCATATTAGAATGATTTCTGAAGGATCATAAGACACCAAAGACTGGAGTACTTGCTGATGAAAATTCAGCTTTGCATCACAAAAATAAATTACATTTTAAAATATATTAAAAAAGAGAACCATTATTTTAAATTGTAATAATATTTCATAATATTATAAAAAATTTTTTTTTTTTTTTTTTAACTGCAGGCTTGATGAGCATAAGAGACTTCTTTCAAAAACATAAAAAATAGTAACGTTTCCAAACTTTTGACTGGTACTATATATATATATATATATATATATATACATATAATATATATATATATATACATATATATATATATATATATATATTATAAAAGACATAATCAAACTAAAATACAGTACATTCATTATATATATATATATATATATATATATATATATATATATATATATATATATATATTACAATTTTGACTGCCATGCTGCGAGCAGCACCAGAGGTTTAGGAGTATCATTCAGTATCAGTGTGTCTTGTAACAAATCGAACATTTTAACAGAAATTCATGACATTTCTCTTTCAAACGTAATATACATTCAAAATGGAGTTGAATAATACAGAGTAGAAGAAAAAATGTCTTAAAGGGATATTTCATCCCAAAATGAAAATTCTGTCACAATTTCCTCACCCTCATGTCGTTCCAAACCTGTTTGACTTTCTTCTGCAGAACATAAAGGATATGTTGCACTTTAAACTGTTTTTGGTAACACTACAATACACTATCAATTAGCAATATATGTTTACAACATTTAATAATCATTGTTAATGTTGGTTAATAAAATAAAATTCTTTATTGTTTGTTCATGTAAGTTCATGGTGTATTAATTAATGTTAACAGATACAACTTTTGATTTAAAAAAAATGTATTAGCAAATGTTAAAATTTACATTCCTTAAGATTTATAAATTCTGCAGAAGAATTATTCAGTGTTAGTTCATATTAATTAATGTAGTTAACTAATGTTAACAAATGAAACCTTATTGTAAAGTTCTACCCTGTGTTGGTAACACTTTACAGTAAGGTTTAATTTGTTAACACTACATTAATATGAACTAACAATGAACAATTCTTCTACAGAATTGATAAATCTCAGTTAATGTTAAGTTCTACATTTACTAATACATTATTAAAATCAGAAATTGTGTTTGTTAACAGTATAGTTCATAGTGCATAGTTCATTAATGCACTATGAACTAAAATGCTGTAAAAAAAAAATATATATTTCTCATATTTAAAAAAAATATTTCTCATTGTAAGATAATGTTAACGTATGCATTAACTAATGTTAAGAAATGAGACTTTGTAAAGTGTCACCCTGTGATTTCGTGTGAACCACTCTGACGGTTTGAACCATGCGGTCAAAAAGCATCTCTGGTCACTCCCTAAAAAATATGATGTCAGAAAAACTATTATTTTTAAAGAGGGAAAGGGTTTAACCCAATCCCAAGGGTTACAGGCTTCATGCCAGCATAATGCATCACACGAAGCATTTGCATAATCAACACAAGGTCAACACAAGAAAAATCTGAGTTTAATTAATATAGGCAAACAGGGTTCAATCTTAATGAGCTATTTATCCAACAATGAGGGGAAAAGTGCAGCACTCTGCGATAATCCATAGTTACGCTACGAATCGGCCACATGAAGGACAGTAACCCGTACTGCCTCCTCAGCGTTTCCACAACCAACAGACGGTTGATCCATACCAAATCAATGTTTGTGTTGTTTAGTGAATAGAGCTATTTTTGTTAGCGACATAATTGTACTGACCACACAGAAAAAGGAAAATGATTAGCTTTCATGTACATGAAGTGCGGCCATAACCTTGTTTGTACTCTTACTGAACATATTTTAATGCTACAAACAAGGGCATAATGGAGACTTCATTTTACATAAAAGCCCTTCGCATGGCGCACCGAGGCTAATAAAGGACGAGGAGGAACCTTTGGCGCTATTTGTCTTCTGAAAGACGTAATTAATTTGCTATATGAAGTCTCTGGGCTTGTAAAACGTAGAGTCAATAAAGCAGCACACAAAGCCCATGACAGGTGAATTTTATGGTAAAAGCTTTTGGAAAGTTCCCACTCCGCTTAAGCGGCTGATATCACCTTACTTTAGATAAACACGATCGAGTGGTGGAATAAGACAAAGAACAGACAACAGATGGTGAAAACTGCATCGTGTGCAAGTAGAAAAGGAGAACAAAATACAAGAGCTAATCTTTTGAAGGACGGCACTGAGCCAGAGCTGTTTTTCATAGGCCTTCAACATTTCCCAGCCCTAGTCAAATCGCTGTCCTCTAATTTGTTGAGTGAAGGCAATGGTATCACACACACACACACACACGCACGCACGCACGCACGCACGCACGCACGCACGCACGCACGCACACACACACACATATCTGACTATCAGCATTAGTAATGTGAAAACCAATCCACCAGGGGATTGATGGAACATTTGTGAGGAAAGCCCCCACAAAATGTGTTATTGTATTATATAAATTAATAAATGCATTTTCTAAATTATATGTACAATAAAAAAAAATACACTATCTTTCCAAAAAAAGTTTGGTT
Source organism: Leuciscus leuciscus (assembly GCF_965113295.1). Lineage (NCBI taxonomy): Eukaryota > Metazoa > Chordata > Actinopteri > Cypriniformes > Leuciscidae > Leuciscus > Leuciscus leuciscus. Next base: position 7,049,748 of record NC_138723.1, read on the forward strand.
AAAGGGATAGTTCACTCAAAAATGAAAATTATGTCATCACTTCCTCACCCTCAAGTTGTTCCAACCCTGTATGAGTGTCTTTCTTCTATTGAACACAAAAGATATTTTAAAGAATGTTGGTAATAAAACCGTTGAATGGCAGCCCTTGACTTCCATTTTAGAGAAAAAATACTATGGAAGTCAATGGCATCCATTCTGCTGTTTTATTACCAACATTCTTTAAAATATCTTCTTTTGTGTTACAGAAGAAAGAAACTCTTGCAGGTTTGGAACAACTTGAGGGTGAGTAAATGATGACAGAATTTTCATTATTGGGTGAACCATCCATTTAATGTTTTTTAGTTAATGTTCAGTGTCTTCTGCTCAACAAGACTGCCTTAAAAAAAAAAAAAAAAAAACTCTAATATTGTGAAACATTATTGCATTTAAAAAATTATAAAATGTCATTTTTAAATGATGTATAAAATGTATAATAAAAACAAAACAAATACACTACCTTTCAAAACTGTGGTTAATGTTCTCTCTTGTGCTCAACAAGGCTTAGTTTTAATGTATATATATATATATATATATATATATACATATATATACATATATTAAAAACTTATTTAACAATATAAAAAGTCTTTACTGTCACTTTGGATCAATTTAATGCATCCCTGCTGAATAAATTTCTTTCAAATTTTCTTTCTTGACAAGACAACAACAACAAAGTAAATGAACTCTTTCTGATAATGATACTGATAATAATAGCCTCATCTGTTTAAGCAACACAGGTTTGACATATAAATATGTATACAAATTATATTTTAGTATAGTAAAGTTATATTACATTTCTAAAGCTATGCATACAGATATTTTTCCTGACACTGTCAGAACTTCGTTGGAGGCTGAATTCGTCGGTGATGAACTGAAATGTGAACGTCACGCTGAGAATGTGTCAGATGGCAATAATCATACTTGTGCAGTCATGGCAACAGTAAAATGAGTTCAAAGTTATTCTCAAACGTTTCCTAACTTCAGATTTAGATTCAAATATAGATTCAGCAGCATTCAGGATTTTCCTCCATTTCCTTTTCAAGGATGTGCCTTTCGAACCTTTCGTTCTCAATTAGCCTGTCTGCAGCGTGTCCCCTTGGCTTTCCTTCGCTTTGTGATGAATATGGGCAACATTTACAGTGGGCTGGGGCACTGAAGTGAAGAGATGAGGAAGAGGAGGAGGTGTGGAGGGGGAGGATGACAACACTGTTCTGCCAAGGAAAGCATTCAATTTCTTGCCTCATTTACAGCAGGTGTGTACAGGTAGAGGCTTCAAACACACACACACACACACGAGTCAACAAACACTCAAGCATCTGTTCACCAAGCTACAGTCTTTGGTGTGCACTTCAAGGACAACATGATGTAAAAAACAAGGGGCACTTGACAAGATTCCCAACCATGAATCTGCAGGGATAATAAACAGCGCCAGCAATCTGCTTATTAACTTTTAAAATCAAGGAAGCAGTTTCACTCCGTAATCAAATGTCGTGGAGTGACTGTGATTTCAGTTTGGTTTCATGATGAGAAAATTAGCACGAGAAGTCATATTTTCGCATGGTTTGTTGCTCAAAGCCCGTAAACCATGAACAAGATTTGACGCTTCACTCCTTTCACGATTGTCTTTGAGGGAATCTGGTTGGGATGAGGGTCACGCATGTTGGTGATCTCCCTGTTCTGCAATCTTGAAATGCCACTTGAAATTGCTTGCCAACAATCCATCAACTATCGACAGATGCTCCTAGAATGGCTGATTACGGTCAAACGAACGCGCAATGAGACAAGTGTTTCGACTGACATGATACATTCACGACACATACCCAAGGAGAAAGACACTGTGATTTAATACTTGAAATTGAGCAGCCCTCCATGGAATGGAAATGTTGTACGAGTCTAGCAAAGTCCAAATGCCAAGAACCAAAAATCATTATGGTGTTTGCATGAATACCAGATTATATCCAGCTGATAAGCGTGAAAGTGCAGTTGGCAACAAGTGTGTGTGTTTACATTTGTGAGTTGTAGAATAACTGAATGGAACGGGGTTCAAATGTTTCTCGGTAAAAAGTTTGTGTACAGAAATATATCTATTAATAGAGATTTTGGTAACACTTTACAATAAGGTTTGATTTGTTAACACTACATAAGTTAACGTAAACTAACAATGAAAAAATATACTTCTAAAGCATTGTTTTACTTCTAAAGCATTACACGGCTCAAGTAGTTGAAGCGACCTTTTTTGAGTAGTCAATTTAAAAATTTACGTTTATGTTACAAATTAGTTGTTTTAATTCAATATAGCGTTGCACGGTCTGACTGGGTATATAATAATGTTTTTGTTTTTTTAAATGATTATTGTAGGTCTACTCAGCACCTAAAGGTATAAGGTGGTGGTAAAATAATGAGATAGGAAGAAAAATTATATTTCAATGCTTTTGCGTTCTCTTACAAAACTTTTGCGTTCCCTGAAGAAACGTTGTGTTCGAACTCGAAACTTTGGGGATGGAAATAATATTAATATATATTTTTTTCATCTCCATGTCCCCTTAGGTTAAATATGATCAGTGCTGTGATAAAATTCATCATTGTGAATCCAACATTTGTCATTTACATGATTTGTGGAGCTCACCAATAGAAGCTAGAAAATATGCAAAACTTTTAAATGTTGTGGAATAACAACAGCATATAGGCAATATAGTTAACATATGATCTTACTTGCGTTCATAATTTAACAGTATATAATCAGGCCAATAAAACAACAGCGAAAACTTAATCAAAGTTTCATAATAAATGCATGACGCCCCTGCAGGTACTATAATGAGAAAGTTTAATTTTGATTTCATGTTGACTTGAATGAAAGTGCTTTAAAAAAAATCTGTGGAGCAACAGCACCCATATCGGTCTACACAGATATCCTCCATTATTCTGACATCAATTCATCTTCTACAAATCTTTGACAGCCATTGTCAACGTGTTATTTCAAACCCCACAGCATAAGTACTTGGCTTGACGTCAAAGGCGAGCAGCCTGACAAAGATGCATTAGCCCTCCTGCGATATTATGGATCGTTTAAATAGTCTCCTAAAAACAAAATTGATCCAGTATTATCAATGTCACTCACTGGTGAGAAAACGTACAGCAGTTCTCCATCGAAGGGGAAAACCGCTATTGATTACAAGACATTTTTTTAATAAACACATATCTCCATATGGATTTTAGACAGGCCCGGCTGGTAATGGCATTCACGACCTACAGTATAAACTGTGCCGAAGATAAATGAACCTCCTCAAGGGGTTGTTGCGACGTGTGCGAGGAGTTTGCCATGAACTTCAGAGTGGGCGGCTGACAACAACCGGGCTCTTATGACAAACAGAATGATCGAACAGTATCAATCGACAAACCTTGGGCGAGCAGCCAACCAGGAGTGTTTTTTTAATGCGAAAAGCGTTTGAAGAAGTTCAGGATTGTGAGCGTGGAAAAGACAGTAAGGTAGGAGTGATGCAGCTCAAGGGAGGGAATGCTCAGTTAACGGATGACAGCACAAGGACCCAATCTTAAAGTCGAGGACAAATGACCTTCGCGGCACAGCAACCAGGACGTCGTCGCCTATTCTGTGCGGATTTTTCATGTACAGAAGTTGCAGCTTGTTCACAAGTTGTATGAAATGTGAAGAGATTGAAATTGTGAGGGAACAAAAACTGACAGATGACTAAAAGATGACTTTCCAGAAGCGGTCGTATGAACTTTTTTTCTTCAAAGTACAGTCTTTGAAAATATTACAGCACTCAAAAAACTCAAAAAAAGGTACAAGATAAAACTGCAGCATTAGAAAATATACAAATGAAAGACTGCCTGATATCTGTCTTTGCCAGATTTTTCTGGCATCAAGTCATTTTCTGTCCTCACTGAAAAAAATAAATAAATGTTTCATGATTTCAGGATGTTTACAACCAATGAGGTTTAGCTGTGGGCATAGCCACACTGTGGCAGAAATAGCACAATAGTCTTCTTCTGTGCATTGTATGAGCATTTTCTGTATGTTTGGGACAAAATGGAAGCAAAATGTGCGGTATATAACTGAGCACATAACATAACTGATAACTGTATCCCACAATGTGCTTCAGTTAACCTTCCATTTCCAGAGTGACAAATTAACTCTATTTACCTGTTCATGTAATATCACTCACATTATCACTCATCTACTTATCTTTCTGAATCTGTCTGCTGCTTTTGACATAGTTAACCACCAGATCCTCCTGTCAACCCTCATGATGGAGGGCATCTCAGTCTTACCTCTCAGGTAGGTTCTTCAGGGTGTCGTGGAGGTCTCTTAAGTCACAACATCTAGATACCGGAGTGCCTCAGGGCTCAGTGCTTGGACCACTTCTCTTCTCCATCTACATGTCATGACTAGGATCTGTCATTCAGAAACATGTTTTTCCTATCACTGCTATGCTGATGACATACAACTTCACCTCTAATTCCAGCCAGATGATCCAACAGTAGCCGCTCACATCTCAGCCTGCCTGACAGACATTTCTTGCTGGATGAAGGACCACCAGTTTCAACTTACCCTTGCAAAGGCAGAACTGCTTGTGGTCCCCGCCAACCCAACACTTCAGCACAACTTCTCCATTCATCTGGGTTCATCAACCATAACTCCATCCAGGGCAGTTGTGATCGATGATCAGTGGTTGATGATCACTTGACCCAATAATATTGTTACGTATACTGTGCTATGTGTACTGTGCTAGAATAACTGGGACTAGTCACAACACTTGCATATTGTTGCCCTATTGTTGGTTTGATTGACTCTATTGTTCTCCTTATTTGTAAGTCGCTTTGGATATAAGCATCTGCTAAATGATTAAATGTAATGTAAATGTAAAAATAATAAATAAAATAAAATAAAATAAAATAAAATAAAATAAATTAAATTATACTTTTAAATATATTTTAAATATTATCCAAAATATACATACTTTAATATAATATTTGTGATGAATATTTTTTGGTCAAATAACATGATTTTAACTTTTTTAAAACCTGAACTAACATAAAACTGTCAAATGATGTGATATTTTAAGAGACTTAAGGGCCTGCTATATCATTTCTTCATCATTTTCTTTTTCTTTTGCATGGCGCACATTTTCAAATATTTATAACATTTTAACAAACGTGCTTCTTGTTTTTTCCTAAAAAATATGAAAGATTTTGCCAAACTACTTAATTAGATTTATTTCTTTTAATGAGGCTTTTTTACTTTAATTTTTATAATACATCAAGACAGTGTCAATTGTGTCAATTATCATGGTCCAAAAGAGGGACTAAATAACATGGTACACACCAATGTCAACATGAGCCCAATGGACAGCACTGAAAGAATATGTGCAGATCAATTTGGACAGCACAGCGCGGTCTGACTGGGTATTAATGTAAACACAGTCAGTTACGTCTATGTAAGTGAACGTAAACAGATGGGGGGAAATAATGTCAAAATGTGGGATATGTGCATTAGACCTTACAGTGTAAATGCAGCCAATGTGAGGGAACAATTTTCTATGAACTTCCTTTCCAGTGTTACAACAACAAAAGCACAGTGAACCCATATTTAGTTTCTTCATGATTCATGGCTTCACCACAGCATGTTGAAGAGCTCACCCGTCCCCGGCGTCTGCTCTGAGCGATCCTCACCCTTCGTTCTCTGCGACAACAGACACCTGAACAGATGGATGCCGCGGCAGACAGACTGGGCCCGCTCACGTTCTTAAGTACACTGAGAATCACTGACAGAGAGAATGATGGAGCACCTGGCGTGGGAGAGACCTTCTGTTATGCCACTGTAAATTGGCTTGACAAGAAAAACGTTTCGCCTCTCAATGTCAGACATTTGAACGCTGGCATAAACGGAACTGCAGCTCGGCAGGTGCGGCGCAGGAAAAGGAAAACTGATCCGCTGAACACATTTCCCTCATTAAGCAAGCTGCCCCGAGGACGTGAATTATGCTTGCTGTTCTAACGGCTACAGAAAGCAAGCTTAGACCTTGCTGGTGTGTACTATAGAACGTTCTTGATAGTAATGAATTAAAGAACATTTGACTGTTTTTTACATTTTCAGAAGAAAGTTGAAGTGGTGCTTGTCTGCGCAAAACTTGATGCTGGGGTGGTTTCTAAGATAAATGGTTTCTAGGGTGTTTTGGGTAATTGCCTGAGAGTTGGACAGTTGCTAAGTTGTAGGTGGTTGCTAGGTCATTTCTAGGTTGTTATAGCAGGTTTTTAGAGACGGTTAAGTGATTTATAATGTGTTTTTAGGTGGTTGTTAGGGGATTTTCCCGGATTTTGCTAAGTGTTCTAGGTGGTTGCTAGGGTGTTCTGCATAGAAGCTTAATGGTTGCTAGAGTGTTTCTAGGGAGTTGCTATGTGTTCTAAATGGTTGCTAAGGTGTTGATTTATGGTGTCTAGGGTTTCTTGGGTAGTGTACCGAGAGTTATACAGTTGTTAAGTTGTAAGTGGTTGCTAGGTCTTTGTTAGGTTGTTATGTGTGGTTGTTTATATTGTGTGTTTAGGTGGTGGCTAGGATGTTCTAATGTGTTGTTAGGCGGTTGCTATGGTGTTCTGTGGTTGTTAGGGTAGTTTCTAGGGTGTTGCAAGGCACTATGCCACAGCCATATAACCATGTAGCCCACTGGTTGCTCACTGAAGCTAAGCAGGGCTGAGCCTGGTCAGTACCTGGATAGGAGACCTCCTGGGAAAACTAGGGTTCTGCTGGAAGAGGTGTTAGTGAGGCCAGCAGGGGCTAAGTGATGGGGACACTATACTGTAACAAGCACCATCCTTTGGGTAAAATTTTAAACCAAGGTCCTGACTCTCTGTGGTCATTAAAAAAATCCCATAGCACTTCTTGTAAAGAGTAGGGGTGTAACCCCGGTGTCCTGGCCAAATTCCCTCCATTGGTCTTTATCAATCATGGCCTCCTAATAATAATCCCCATTCTTTCAATTGGCTCGATCACTCCCTCTCTCTCCTCTCCACCTATAGCTGGTGTGCGGTGAGCGCTCTGGCGCCATTGTTCTGTGGCTGCCGTCACTTCATCCAAGTGGATACTGCACACTAGGGAGACCCACTGATATGATTGTAAAGTGCTTTGGATGTACAGTAGTACATAGTAAAGCGCTATATAAATGCCTCATTAATTCATTTTTGTTCACTTGTCCACTAAGTGAAAATCTTTTCCAATAGTTTCCAAGCACTTTTAAAGCACACTTTTCCATTGTTTGCAATGTTTCCTTCACAAATTTATTTGGCCAAAAAAAAAAAAAATCTTAAAGATTATAAAGCTATAGAAATAGCATTAAACCACAGAAATCGCATTCAGTATAAGCAAAGATTACAACTGTCATTTCAAACTTTTCTGAAAAATCACTTTGGCTCTCAACTGAGCAATTACCAGCTCCCATGGTTTGGCCTTTAGAGCCCTAAACCGAAACTTGGGAGACAATTTTATCTTCTAACTCAATCGAAAGAAAAAAAAAAGGGGGATCAGAAAGTAGTTAGCTCAAGTTTTAAACTCTTTGCACTAAAACAGATGAGTCGTCTTACAGCTCCATCTGTTTCTCTCAGTTTTATGTTCTCATTATCTGGCCGTTGGACACAGAAGGTGGCCGACAGGTCACACTCTTTTAGTTCTCCATTCCTCCTTCACCTTCTGTTTTTTCCACCTTATAATGTTCTTCTCTGAGCTTTCTTAACTGTTCTGCAGCCTGTGAAAATGGGGGAAAGGGAGAGAGACAGAAAGAAGAAACAGAAAAATGAGTTACTGTAGGCACTCAACAACCACAGTTCAAAGGTTTGGGGTCTGTAAGAATCTTTTAAAATGTTTTTGAAAGAAGTCTCTTATGCCTACTGGCAACATTTATTTAATAAAAAAATACAATAAAACAGCAATATTGTGAAATTTCATTACAATTTAAAATAACGTCCCCAAAATGTGTTCAATGAGCGATATATTTTGTCTATGCTAATAATGGTGGAAATGTTGAATGGATATTTTTGTCGATCATTTTGTAGATTTTGCAGAAACTAACTTACATAAAATAAACCTGTGCTGAAAAATATTTACTGAAGTGACAACTTGCTCCAGTCTCCCCTGTATAGTTCTCTAGAAGTGCTTGGGCCACAATTTGCTGGGATAGAGACATAAATTCGAAAAATAAAACTGTAGCAAAAAAGGCAGATTGCTGTGAAAGCACATTATGAAAAACACACAGTGTGACCCAGACCCTCCAGCGATGACAGACTCAGTATTCATGTCTAGCGCTCACAGTGGAGGAACCACCAGTCGCCCACTCTCTCCTGAGATAAGTCCCTGCAGGGGTGTGATTAAACCTCCTAGCGGCTGTGTCACTTCCTGATCCAATCTCTCAGCCACAACACTTTAATTCCTTTGCAACTGCTGCTGTGGCACGGGTTGATGGAGGCTGTTGCCGCCGTTGAGTGAGAGGTCAGTCTCATAAACACTGGCAGCTGGGCTCGCAATGGGAGTGCCGCATTCATAAAGCCATAATAAATGTTACAGCACATTAAATCGCCCCAGAGGTTCAGCTCGATATTCCAAACGAAAGCCGTTCAGTCATGACGTTTGAGCGCCAAAGTAAAAAAAAAAAGCGCACACCGCATTACCCTTAGCGTCCCTGCGTAATGCTTGGCAATAAGCGCATGCGAATATGTGCTTGTGCGCGCTAGGAACCAGTTAGGAACCAACGATACGCCAACTCTAAATGTGGCTATATGACATTTGTGAGTTTTGACTTGTTGAGCAGTGGTGCACAACCTGGATTCAAATCTGGACTGATGATATTATGTAGTTCACCCTAAAAATTTGAGCACTGTCATCAATAAATGATCGTTTCAAATGTTCAAAAGAGGGAATCTACTGAAGCCCCTAAGATACGGTGGCTGAGAGAGCTCAACGAGCTGCAACTGAAGAAAACACATGATAATAGAAAAAGACACCAGCAAATGAATAAAACATCTTCATTGATTTGGCAAAACATGTGCTGCAAATACTCACAATGCATTCATTTATTAGTGTTCAGCACGTGCACAATACCGTTTATTTTAAGCATGCTGCAGTTATGTCATCTGCTGCTTTAAATGCTCACTCTTTGGTGGATTCTGATTGGCTGTCAATGCTTTTTATCAATCATCAGCTAAAAAAAAAAAAAAAAAAAAAAATGTCTTAAAGTGTTTCTAACATATCATTTTCATTATTTGTGGTGCGGACTTCCCTATTCTCATAGAATTAGAATGATTATTTAAACTTCACAGTTATAGATATCGTTATAGTCTTTGATGTGAATGAGCCTTTACTCAAGCTGGAATATGTCTATGTTTATCTGTGACACACCAAATCAGTGTCTGACACTTCTGAACTTCAACTTCGTTGTCAAAAACATTAGTATAAGCAGCCAGATAACTTGTGGAACCAATTATATTCTGATCTCAGTTTCATCTTCTCATAGGCTTGAATCTCTTTTTCTCAAAAATACTAATGTGAAAAGTTGGTGTAAGAACATAAATATAGTATTGTGAGGTGAACCACTGAGTCCAGAGTCCATTGGGAGCACAATATTAGCTTGTAAAATCGTGACTGGTCACTCTAGTGTGCTCTCACTCTAACTTGGCTTTGAATTCCGCACCAATCACAACCCAGCTCGGTAGACAGAGGTCAGGTCAACAGATAACCAAAAGTCCAATTTATCGCAGCCCAAACCATTCTCACTCGTTTAGCTCGGAGAAAAACAGATGTCCTGGTTTAGGACTGATAACGCTCACCGCCTGCTGATAAATTTCACATTCAGGTGGACAAGCTAGGGGGGAAATGGGTTTGCGAGGAGTGTGAAAAGGGCTCGGATTGCTGTCGGAGGGGGTGATTGGACCCAAGTCTGTGTGACGGACAGAGTCGCAGCGTGACAGATCAGCGTTGACGGCCAGTGTCCTGACATCCTCCGGATGGAAGGCTGTAATTTGATCAAGCTATCAATCAATACATCCAGATGGGCATCAATCAAGAGCGTAACGTGCTGCACCCTTATCCTCCCTTCGGCGGCCAGTGAGAAAAACCAGACGGGAAAATAGGGGACTCAATTTCTTGTTCGGCTCCCCTTCCCTCACTTGACAGCATCAGACTGAGCAGGGTCACCCTGGCCTGGGTATGCCTGACAGAAACACTTAGATGGTGGAAGTAAGTCCCACATGACTGGACACATTAATGAAGCAGGTGAAGTAGGTGCAGAAGTGCTGGAAATATGAGTCATTGTGAATTAAATGAACGCTGCACTCTTCCAATGATACTGAGGACAGTAGCTCAGTACCGCAAGAAGAAGTCAGAAAACTGATAAGCGTGACATTATAACAGTGCTTTAAGACTCCTTGCGATAAACAACAAAAGTCGCCTCACTAGCCAATTATTAAAAATCTGACAGCATCGGCTGTCGGGAAAACCACTTCAGAAGCCATTTATAACCTGTGTCTTTGGAGAAACGGGGCAGAGTAATGTTAGGTCATAAAAAGCAGGCATTAAGAAAAAGGTTATCTACATCTTGGGTGTTGAACTAGGAATAATTGGAGAACTAAAGCTTAGTGGAAACTCTAAATGTAGTGGAAAGACAGATAAAAACACCCCTGGGTCAGGAGAAGAATACAATCAACAGGTCTGCCAAGGCGTTAAATTGAAACCCAAACCCAGCCTGTAAACGAGAGCCTGTGACCTGATCCAAACGGTGTTGGCAGATTTTATGAGCAAACATGACATTGCTTACTCTTTTTATTTCCTATCAAGCGAGTAGATGCACGTTTACATAGAGCCAAATGTCTGCTAAGAGTTATGTTAAAATGAAAAGAATATATTATAAATACTATTTAAAAATATTATTATAAATATTGCGCACAATGCACATTTTAGTGAGCCAACTAAAGAAATATTACTGTAAATATGATAATTATTATCAGATGCATATTTACAAAAAGCCAAAACCCTGATAAGATATGTTAAAATTAAAAGATAATAGTAATAACAACAACAACATGCGAGAACATATTAGAACATGTTATTGTAAACACTGTAATTTTGGTTGTATTTGGTAACACTTTATTTTACAGTGTATGTTACACACGTTATATTTATTATAAATTGTGCTTAATTACATGCAACTAACCTAAACCACGCTCTAATCATAACCCTATAGTAAGTACATACAGTTAATTATTATTATTCAGTACTTAAATAGTTGCACAAACACCTTAAAATAAGGTGTAACCCTTTATTTTACCGTATGTGCACTTATGTGTACTTACATTGTACTTACCCAAGAAAGTACTGGGGGTTACACTTTATTTTAAGGTGTCATTGTTACAGTGTAATTATATATTTAAGTACTGAGTGATATTAATCAACTACATGTACTTACTTTAGGGTTAGGGTAGGATTAGGATTAGGTTGAGGGTTAATTGCATGTAATTATGCATAATTTACTGTTATTACTATGGTAAGTACATGTAACAAATGTAACAAGGACACTGTAAAATAAAGTGTTACCATACTGGGTAATATAAGGGTTTCAGGGTCGGTTGAGGGTTAGTACCTAGTTATTACACAGTTATTGTGATTACTATAATAAGTACATAGTATGTACATAGAGAACTTGACTGTAAAATAAAGTGCTACCGTATTTATTTATTTTTTTACATGCTAAAGAAAACAGAAAACATACCTGTTCAGGTGTAAGATCCCTCTGTTCATTGGCTAGCATCTCGTATCCAACCATAAACTTGCGTATGGTTGCGGATCGCAGTAGAGGAGGATAGTAGTGAGCGTGTAGCTGCCAGTGGCTCATGTCTTCCTTTAGATAGCTTCCCGTCGGAGCCCCTGGAGTGTAACAGACCACAACTGTTACCACACATAATGCAATGTTATTGGACACTATTTAGAGCATCATCATATCTACATTCAATTTCAATTTAAAACAACATATGCCCAACCCAATTTTCTTCCATAATGTGACATATTTCCAAATGGAAATGGATTTTAAATGAGAAAATAGAGCCAGACCTAAAGGCGAGTTTGCAGTGGATTGTGGGGCGAATGAAAATGTAGTCCAAGTAGGGCTGGGAGATATGGCCAAGAAAATGATCACGATTACATTTTTCTCCTAAGTGAAAGTTGTAGAAACCAGACCATTAATTGTGGTTTTAAACTACTCTTTATTGTTGAGAACATGACAAATACTTGCCAAACATGTTAGTCCAGTCATTTTATGAAAAAAGGTTGAACAAATTACAACAGAAGCAAACTCAACTTATTTTGTATCCTCAATATGTCCTGAGTAAGGAAAAAAAGCCCAGAAGAATCCCATTAGGGGAAAGTTTCGAAAAAGAACCAAATATTCCCTATTCATTCTTTTTTCTTATGTGAATAGGGTAAACATTTTAACCTTTAGATATCACCATGAAAATTACTGAGTTGATTACTTACATCAAGACAGACAAAAATTGTATTACAAGTTTTTTTTAATTGTTTGTTAACATGGACAAACGGTGCATAATCTAATTACGTATGTGCTAATTTGCATAAATACCACAACAGATCTAAACATTGGGTAATTAGGTAAAACACAGGTGAAAATGTCTTGTTGAATCTTGTTGACACATAACAGTAAAATACTTAATGTTAAGGTCTGAATGGAACCCATTTAGGCTACCCATGAGCATTAATACATAGAGTCAGGAAGAAGTACTTTAAACCAGCCTTTTTTCCCCCGTAAAATCGTAAAAAAAAGTTTTATTAAAATTAACCATTGCTCTTCCATAGTAGCATACATTTAGGTCATGATAACCCTGCATATAGCAACTAGCTACCATGGTAGAATGTAACTACAGTATATGGTTTCTATGGTATTTGTATGAAAAACATAGTATAAATGCACAAATGCTATAGCTTAATCACATTACTCCTGCATATCTACATGAAATAATCAAATTCGATATGAATGTCCCACATTCTGCCACTTACCATGGTGCAGTTAGTGTTACTACAGTAAATCCAAGTTAAATGATGGTGATTTGTAGATTTAAAAGCCCTCTCACTACATCATTTTGCACAGTGTTTCTCATGTTTCATCTGGCTTTAAACTAGTTTAAATCAACGAGTAGTGCTGTTTCATTCCGCTTTTGGTGCATAAACATTAATATTGAACATTTATCTGGTACAAACACATCCACATCACTATGATCAGATGCTTCTCACCGCTGTCATTTCTGATGTGTTTATTTTGTTACTGAGAGGAAAGCGCAGCACATATTTACATATTCACATATTCATCTAAACTCTGTTCTCAGCAGGGCGGACGGCGTCAGGATGTTTGCTAACAGTATATCACAGCTATTTCAAACTTCTATTCAACCCTAAAAGAACTTCTCCGTGAGTATATCAGGGCCTTAAACCACTGCATAAAACAGAAAGGATTACCTACAATAATAAAATAGCTGCCATTTGCCCTTACACCAAGTTATTACTTCGACGAAATATTACAAAGTCAAACGTTTTTTTGGAACAACTTTCCATGATGAACTCTATAAAACAAGACCAAGAACATTTATTAATAAAGTAATAGGGTCAAGTTTAAATTCGTTTTAATTCTAGAATGATGTCACGACCTCTATCGACTGAACAGATGAGATCTTTGCAAGGAAATGAAAGTTCAGTCGTTCCCATTAAGAAGTTAAGACGCAGCACGCAGTGGCTCATTAAGTTTACTATGTGTTTCATTTTCAGCAAAAATGCTTGCTATCCCGATGGTGGTCATTCTCAGAACCCCTTCAGAAAAAGTCAAAAATTCATTCCGATCAAATTGACTTGGCATCCATCTCTCTTACAAGTGAAAGCAGTGTATGAGGCTATACATCAAAGCTGAATATGCTGAACAGAACAAACCACAGCAACGAAATCCTTCATTAAGAACCCAGCCGATGTACAATAACAAGGCCTGCAAACCTTCGGATGCCAGTGGCATGTGAGACATCTCTTGTAAGGTTTCACGGTGCATATTAAGTTATAAAATGGCTGTGAGAACCAGTGGTTTGGCCGTCCGCCCGATCCCAGATCCCCCTCTCTTATCCCCATGTAATGAATGAAAAGCGTATCATGCAAGTTAAATCAGATTCATCCTGACTGCTCCAGTGAAACGGCTGTTCATTTCCTTTACTGGCATTTTCTCGACCGCCTCATGCTAGCTGGATGTTACAGGGTTTGGATTCCCAGCACTCACATGCACACACATATCTCTTTTTGGCCCGTCTTGAGTTTCTCCCCGAGTTTGTTGACGTTCCTGCTTTACATTTGGCTCTCGGCTCTCAGGGGTTACTTCAATGCAGTGCGAAGGTATGTAGAGATCGCTGGCTAGCGGCCATTTTCATCCGTGCCAGTGAAAATAATAAAAGGCTCAGATTCTCCAACACTGTACCTAATTTAAACAGTCCGAACGTGTAAAAACACTCGGCACAACGGCCAAGAATATCAGGTTTGGTGAGCTGAGCTCTACAAGACATTCCATGTCTATTTACCAATTATAGTGATGTCATCGCTTCTAATACGATTGGGAACGTTGCATGCAATTGGATTGTTCATACGCCTAACATGTCCCATTATTATGATTCATGAATATCGCTGAATATTAATGAACCATCAAACTTTTGCTGAAGTCTATTTGCACTCAGGAACACAAGTCAAATATGTCAGATCAATAGAACGATACGGAAAATAAGTGGATGAGTGGTAATTATGGATGTGTGTGTATGTGTGTGTATGTGTGCTCTTTCAAAGTGTAGAAAGGGAAGACCAGGGCTAGTTTTCTCATGAGGATCATCAAGTCAATAACTTTGTCAACATCAAGTCCAGTTGCACAAATGTGCGTTTTCTCCAATATGTTTTATGTTTTGTATATTTTTAATATTTATAATAGTATAGTTAACACACACACACACACACACACACACACACACACACACACACACACACACACACACACACACACACACACACACACACACACACACACACACACACACACACACACACACACACACACACACACACACACACACACACGTTTTGACAACTACCAATTAAAATCAAGGCTGAAGCACTACTAATTTGGGTTGCCTCATTAGCAGTGACAATAGTGCATCAAAACAGAGCAGACTCTCACTAATATATAATGCAAAGTTGATCTGAAGTTTGCTCTTAATAAAAAATAGGAACTCTTTTTGCGTAAACAGAAATATGTCCCCCATGGATTAGCTAAATAATAAGGCAAGCTGAATTCGAGGGATGCTTTTAGAGCTTTTATTCAATTAAAGTCTTCACATTTCTTATCCACAGAAGTACACTATATGCTTACTCGTTTGGAAAAGACTGAAGCTATCTAATAATTCTCAATTTGCACCACTGTGCAGAATTGTCCAAAACACAAACAACTTCAATGACAGTAAAAGCAGGATTTCAGGGCTGAAAAGTTCCACTAGTTACAGAGACTGGCTGGTAATTTTTGCAGTCTAAATAATGTGCCATGACTGTTTATCCTGGTTCTCCAGCTAAATATATGAATCCATAAAAGAGGCCTCCAACATACTGATTAAATTTTGAAAATGAAATGCATTACATTTCTTGCGGTAAAAGAGGAGCTGTTTATTATATACAGACCACACTAAGCTCCAGCCTTGAGTGGTGGAAGCTAAAACCTGTTCTACATGCTGGATATGCTGAAACAGACTGAAAGCCAACTGGCTCTTGCTGATCTTGTGGTCTTTCTCTTCTTTTAGCCTTCAGTTTACGTGCCTCGATATTCCTGCATCTGCTATTACAGAGGATCATTATGAAAAGGTCTTTGTTGGAGGTAAACATTATTTTATAACTTTCCCCATTAAAAAAAGAAAAAAAGAAAAAAAAAAGATATGAATAAATAAAATAAAATAAATGTGGAAAAGGTAAGAATCTGCTTCATCGTCTCAAACAATTTTCCTTTTCTGATGGTGTCACCAAACCCTCTTATGAGCCAAGTTATTAAACCCAGTGAGCCGCCTGTGTAGACGATTGGTCTTCAAGTTTTATAGGAAAAATTCTGAAGATACATTGTAGCATGATTATTTCTGTTCAATGAAACTAAAATCATAAAATCATAAAGGATAAATAAATAGTTACTTGAAATAAAATAAACATTAACTCAAATAATATAAAATATACATTAAAAAAAAATAAACATTTTATTTCAGGTAGTTGCCAAGATTTATAATTTTCATTAAGTTTAATTTAATGTACTGTACTTAAATAACTAAAACTAGAATACAAACTTTAGACATATTTGCCCCCCGCTAAATAAATAAATAAATAAATAAATACACAAACACAAACTAATAAAAATGACAAAAGCACGCAAGAAAATTACCGTACTAAAATCTAAAATGAAAAAAAAGGATAATACAAATACAAAAATATTAATGAAATACTAATTTGAAAAATAATAATAAAAACAGTAATAGTATCTCAGTGATAATAAAATGACACTGAGGTGTATCTATCCTTCAAGGAGAATTTAATTCCATAATGCACAGCAAAAGGCTCTATGAACACCCATCTACGATGAAGAATGAAACAAGATAAATATTGATCTATAAATCTAAAAATGAGACTTCATATTACATGGACACGCAAGAATAGGTGAACATGTTCCTCCAAACAACAGTGAGAAATTGGTTCTTGGAATCGAGTCCACCAATTCCAGAACGAGGAACCGGAGTCGATTCCAGATATTTCAGAATCGATCAGCCCTATTAACAGGTTGCATTCGTCCAATCAATGATACTGACATTGCAAATATGCAAATAAGAACATTAAACAAGTTTAAGAACGTACAACGTGAAAAGTCAGTTTATGAATACCCAGGGTTCGTAGTTAAACCAGGGTAAATTACGAGCAGTGTGAAACGTGAAGCAAGATAACCCCATTTACCCGGGGTTTAGGATGATGAACTACTTCAAGAGTGAAAAGCCTAACACTTGTATTCAGCCAGAAGACTTTAACTATATTTGCAAAAGTAAAACTTATTCAAGGAACCAAATTAAGTAAGACCAGAAGGTGACATCAGCAAGAGTGTCTCATTAACGGTAAAAGTTGCCATGCTGCTAACACACAACAGAGCTGCGCTAATTAGCCCGCTAACGCTACCTCCCCGGCTCATCAGAATGCCTTTGTGCCTTCAGTGACAAAAAAACTAAAACAAATATTTCCTTTCCCCAAACTAATGAGCTGCATTGGAAACAAAATAACAAGCTTTTCATGGGACGCGATGTGTACTGGCGTCCTTTATTAAATGTGACTTTCCACTTTTCCAAACATTAAATCAAAGTCGAGGTCTCCTAAAACTAAAAACGGGTTGAAAGTGAAGCTTGTGGCTTGTACATCTCATTTCCTACGTTTGCTTTTGGAGTGAAATATGCCCTGGACAGGTTGCACTCATCACTTTCTGTAATCTTCTGACCTGGCTCTCTATAACTGAGTGAAGAGAAACACATTATCCTCTCAATAAAATCTCCAGCTCTCTTCATAAGGTATCTGTATCTGAGGAGACTCGCTCACACACACTGCAGGAGGTGGACATGCCGACCATGTCCTGAACAATCTCTGAGTTCATCAGGACCATGTCAAACCCCCTGTCCATCATCAGATACTAGATGTTCTCTAGCATCAGGAGGTCAGGACACTGAGACTCTCACGATGAGGCTTGCCTCTGCTGGAATCTGTTGTGCTCATGGGAACAAGACTGACATATTTAAGTACAGAAAAGTAATCAGGATCTTTACAGATGCATAAATTAACATAATTAACAACTAGATTTTTGTTTTCTGAAGAAAATATGAGTGATACTTGGTCTTTCCAAAACTGCCTGTGTCGTGCTATGTGATTGCTAAAGGCTTAAGGGTGTTTTTTTTTTTTTATGTAACTGCTTAACGATGGTCTAAAGCGCACGGCGGAAGCGCACTTAGGTCGTGTCCGAATCCACTTTAACGACGGGAAAAATGGTCGGCGCACCTGGCGCATGGTCTAAAAGGGTTGTCCCTATTCTCTTAATGAGTAATGGGTGTGTTTTGGGCGTAACGTGCAATAAACCAATCAGAGTCTCATCTCCCATTCCCTTTAAAAGCCAGTTGCGCTCGTGCCATGGTGGTTTCACTATTTACATGGCGGAATTTGCAAGCGGAAAAACTGAACGCTTCTCCAGAGAGGAAACGGATCTGCTCGTGCGCGAGGTTAAAGCACACAAGCAGACCATCTACGGGACAAGCCGGATTTCACCATATCTTTATGTACACAAAAATAATATTTTACATTGTAATCCTTTTATTTTTAATACTTGGCATGTTTGTGTGCTGCTGTGCGTCCCTGTGTGTAATACGCAGAGTGGACGCGCGTTGTGGACCGGCCTATAGCTGCATATTACTAATGCCCCCTTTAAATAACACAACAAATACTGCACTATTGACTTTAGACCAGGTTTCAGTTGGTCAATGGCTCAGTCTATTTCAGTTCCTCAAAATAGCTACGCACCAACAATGCGCCTGAACACACTTCGTTTTCAGACCAGCCTTCCATAGGCGCACAGATGGGCACAAATGCATTTGCTATTTAAACAAAGTGGCGATGATGTGAAAATGATAACTGCGTCAGGCTGAAACTAGCAAAAAACACTTGCGCCTGACGCCGCATTGTGCCGGATGTATGATAGGACCCTTAGAGTGTATTTTCTTTTAACATGTTGGTTTGTGGTTGCCAGGGTTCTGCTATGCAGCTGCTTAAGTGTTTTGAATTGTTTTAACTTATTGCCACGTGGTTGCAAAGATGTTTTGGGTGGCTTTTAGCCCATTGTTACGAATGTGGTTGTGAGGATATTGGTTGGGTGATGCCAAGTTGGGTGCCATGGGATTGTTCTGGAGGTTTTATAGTCTACCTCATCAAGAACCACTAATGAAGACAAATAAATGAATAAACAGGCTGTGTCTCGAAGCCTGCCACAACCTGATTTTTATCCAGACATACTAAGAAAACCTTAAAGGGTTAGTTCATACAAAACTGAAAATGTACTCACCCTCAAGCCATCCTCCTAGGTGACTTTCTTCTTTTAGCCAAACACAATCTGAGTTATATTACAAAATATCCTGGCTCTTCCAAGCTTTAGAGTGGCAGTGAATAGTAACAAAAGATTTTGAAGCCCAAAACAGTGCATCATCCATCATAAAAGTATTTCTGTACGGCTCCAGGGGGTTAATAAAGGCCTTCTGAAGCAGAGCGATGCGTTTTTGTAAGAAAAATATCCATATTTATAACTGTGACCTCTGACCCGACGCATGACGCACGATGTAGGAGTAGCGTAAGCTTAGGTGAAAGTAGACGCCTCTTGTGGTTCAAAAAAATGTATCTGGGCAACAAACTCAAGCTCCTCCCACATTTCTCATAAAAAATTATCATCTTAAATCTAATTCATGACCGGTGTTTTGTTCTGCTCTGTCCTCTATGCTTCTGCAGAGGTCAGAGGTCACTTTTCCACTGGAACTAGACTTGCGTACGGCTGTTCTAAAGTTATAAATATGGATATTTTTCGTACAAAAATGCATTGCTCTGCTTTGCGAAGGTCTTTATTAACCCCCTGGAGTCATATGGATTACTTTAATGATGGATGGACGCACTTTTTTGGCCTTCAAAATCTCCTCAAAGCTTGGAAGAGCCAGAATATTTTAAATATAACTCTGATAGTGTTTGGCAGAAAGAAGAAAGTCATATACACCTTGAGTGTGAGTAAATTATGGGATCATTTTTGGTGTGAAGTAACGCTTTAACGGTTCTGAGTCTCTGAGAGCTCTCATTGGTTGCTTGTTTGTGTCATGTTTGAATTGAGCACATGGCTTGTGATTGTTTTCACTGTTCATGTGCTCTTGTTTTCATCATGTTTGCTGTGAGCACATGTTTGTCATGTTTGTTTCTATGTGCCATGTGCTCTTCTGTCTACTGTATAACCCTGCCCTTCTTGTTATCTGATTATTGGTTTATTTTCCCCACCTGTCCTCCCTCATTATCTGTTTTGTTTGCTCTCCAAATGTATTCTCCTTGTGAGTCATGTTTACCTGTTGTTTTTTTCCCCACAGGGTAGTTTTTTGTTTGTTTTGTTTTATTTTTTGATGAATAAAAAGCCCATATCTGCATTCTTGAGTCCTCTCCTCATCCCTTCACCCATCCCTGACAGACTGTGGCTTGTAAACAGGCCTAATAAAAATAGTTTGTTCCCAACTTAATCTGAGGCTTCATACCCATGATGCAAAGCTTAGGAGAAATGCCAGTTCTCATCTCTAGGGCTTTTATTGTTTACTTCTCTTTTTTTTTTTTTTTTACTATGCATGGCATGGTCTTTGCAAAACAGTGAATTTGAAATGTAATCAGGCCAATATGGGGGTTTCTTCTGGGAAAAGAAAGCTATTTGGATTATATCAGGGACAAAGGTATTTGAAGGTGGTCTCGCAATGAGGATTCATTTGTGAAATTTGCATGTACTAACATTGTAGCTCCAATATAAACTCTGAGACAGAATAATATAGTTCTTGCAAATTACTAGTTTAAATAAACAGATAATTCGAGTACATACTTGTTGCTTACAATATCTTTCTAAATTAAAAGAATTGGAATATTGCATATTTTTTTAGCTATACACTAGTTACCCTGCCCCAGGCTATTTACATTATTATTAATCTTTTACACACACAAGTATATGGATGTATATTAGGACTAACACAATAATATAACACATTATTATTAAAAGTAACATTCCCCAAAACTGACTCTAATGGTCTCTCAACATTCGTGTTACTTGTGTAAACTCTTTCAGTTTATGAAGGCTCTAATGAAAATGAGTTGATTCATTCACACTTATGCGTCTCTTGAAGCACATTGTTAATGAAGCCTTCAATGTCAAGCACAATTCCTTGAAACATTGATTTTCCATGTTCTCTCGGTTCCTCCCAGCCCCTGTGAAGGGAAGCATTGAGAGCCAAGCTTCTGTTCAGCCGTATCCTCCTCTCACACACACTTCTGTAAGCCGCTCTCAGCTCCAATTGAGACTCGACATCTTTACTAAAAGGCACCTTGGAGAGACGCCATCTTTAGTTGGGTGTATGGCACATCAATGAACAAATGTGAGCACTATGAAATTATACAATACACACAGATTATTAATATAAATATGAGCCATATGTTGTCGTTTCTTCAGTTAAGGGAACATCTCTGCTCCTTACAATGGTTTGAAAGGTGGAAAAAAAAGTGTTTTTTTTAAAAACTAGTATTAAAATGCACATTATAATAGCGGAACAATGAATTTATAAAAGTGTCAAAATCAAGAAATTCTTCTTTATATTATTCCATTAGAATTCAAAAAAAAAAAAAAATTAATTAGGTATTTGTGAGTATTATTTGTAATAAATGTAAAAAAAAAAAAATCTAAATTCTTAGATTTTGTTTAAATAGATTTTTTTTTTTTTTTTTTTTACAGAGTGACTGCCTAAAGATCCGAAATTGTAATCATTTGAATTAAAATTCCACTTGAAGGTTGATCAAGGCCATGATCAGATCTTTAGTCCAGGATATGTGATAAATGTTTAAACACAGATGAAACCTAGTTTGAGAAACTTTCAGTTTTTAAGATCTCAAGTAAAATAATGTGAAAGTATGCGATTTCAGCCGCACTGTTATTTTGGAGGTTGTACAGATATATTTTAATAAATTCAAAATGATTGGTCTCAATTTGATTCAAGGTGACAAACGTGATTCAGACAAAAAAAACAACAGAGTCTCAAATAGAACAGAATATTTGAATGTTTCAGACCTCAGACATGGAGAAAACTGCAGCCCGTCCCGGTGTTTTAAGTGTTTCTCTGACAAAATAGCCCTAATATCTGTGTAAGAATGATTTAATATGCCTGGCTGCTTATTCAGACAAGCCTGACCATGGCATATTAGGGACGATGCCATCCCTTTTATGAGGATAATTCATTTGTCGGGTATGAAATGGCCTGTGGATCCGAGCGAAGAAGGATAAGAGGCAGGAGGTTATGGTGGGTAACTAAAAGCGATCCTCTTCTGATGATTTACTTCAACAGATTTTACTTCATGACAGAATAGAATTGAATACACTTAAACCAGCTGCACCACACAGTGTGTCCTGAATGCTAGAACTTCAACACAAATAATTCTTTGAAAGTTTCAAACTAGCAGTTCCTTTGACAGAAGAAAAAAAAAAAACTGTCAAATGAAATGGTCTCTGTGACTGGGGGAAAAATGGACACTTTTTCAATCTCAGATGAGTCACTTGTCACTTCTCCAATAGTGACTAGTGACACATCTAGTTTTTAAATTGAAGGAGAGGATTTGACAGTTTCTGCAGATGAGTTCAAGACTACTGAAAGATCAACCTCTAAGGCCAAGCGCATACTAGGAGAGAAGTTCATTGCCCTGCACACTTTAAACGCTCAGTTTCTCATTCTGTCATAGTGAACACTTCACATGATTGATCTCATATGTGGGCCATTCTCATCACCAACTATAGCTAAGATACAGAAATCATCACACACACTTTGCCAAACAAACAACAGAGTACAAGCAAAGAAACAGAAGAAAAAGGGCTGACAAATATTTAGCATACTTAGGAATATATATTCTGAAATTTACCACAATGTTTTACAATTACACTGCAAAAACATCAGCGACGAGCACAAACTACAAGATCTGAATAAAAATGTATTTCTAGCTGTATTAATACAAATTAGTTCCAATTTGACCGTCTCCTGGTTGTATTTGTGCCATATCCACCTTATTTTTCAACACAGCTATTTCCTGTGAATGTGAAGACTTTTTAGTGTGAAAGTACTTACAACTGTGTGTGATTATAATAAATTCAAATATTATGATAAATACCAATTTGCAATATCCAGCAGCATAATGAAGTGTTTTGGTACAGTTAAAATACCTGGAAGCGGATGACGACGGGAGCCTCGGCACATTACTGTACATTTGTAATGTTCTTGCATTAAAAAAGGTGGATAAATATCACTTTGGTTTGTAAGAATATTGCATGTATTGATTATGGTTCCAAGATGTCACCCAAACAAAGTTTCTCAGTGCATTCAACTTTACCATTTGGGACATATATGTTAAAAACAATCACAATAAAAATGTTGGGTTAATTTTGAATCGGAATCACTTGTGAATTTAGCCTAGTTAAAACCAGACCATTCTCAGTAGTAACTGAGTTATGGTCTGGCAAAGCTCATTTCCAAAGGGGCGTCACCAACGGACGTCGCTCAAATGCCTCTGTGCGCAATTGGATAGACCTAAAACCAATCAGAGCGATCGTCATCGTGTAAAGCCATATGCTGCGTCCCAATTCGCCTAAGTTACACTACGCCATAAAAGTATGTACTCTTTTTGTGAAGAAAAGGTATTTACTTTTGAATGTGTAGCAAAAAAGTAGGCAAGCTTTGGGACATACTACTTCATCATCTTTATCGGACGGATCTGTCGCGTGCGTCCTGTCACGTAAACTGCCCTGTCAATCATCTTGTCACAGTTAAAATCCTCTAATAAATCGAATTTAATTTTCTACCGTTTCGGAGAGAAGTGTAGCAGCACGTTCATCTGCCAGTGGGTCTTTCATGGAGACTGTCCTCATGTGTTTGCAGTTTGAATATAATAATGCATTTAAAAGCTGGTGCGCTTCACCAACGACGTCGCTCAAATGCCTCTGGGCGCAATTGGATAGACCTAAAACCAATCAGAGCGATCGTCATCGTGTAAAGCCCGCCTCAATGTTTCTGATTGGTGCCTCGATTTGGACGGATTAGAAATCGGCTTGAATGGGCTCTACTACTTGCAGAGCAAATCTAAATTTGCCGGAAGTTTGTCTGGGTTTTCCCAGACACATAGTCACAAAGTTTCCACACAAACATTACGTTTCCCTGCATTTTTATTGAACTAACATTCTTTTTTTCACATTTACGGACAATTTAGTCACAGTCTGGAGCCCTGCTTTGACTTAAATTAGTTCAGTTTACAACATATTCTCAAAATGTTTCTTTGAGGAGAAAACAATATACCCCAAAAAGAATCCTATCCGTCTATAATGCCACTGCAATTTTCCAACCTCTCTTTGGGATTCATTCTTAAAGAGTGACTAGTGACACATCAAGTTACTTTGACAACTTCTGTAGGTTCTGATGGGTAAGCTATTAAAGAGAGCAGAGCGAGAGAGAGAGCGTAGCGTCTGTGCCTTCTCTCGTCTGCTCCATCAGATACTCCCATGTCTCTTCAATGACTGCTGTCCTGTATGGCAAGCCGTTTTAGCTTAAATTGTACCCATCGTTACTCGTCGTAATTGCATTTTTACTAGTAAGAATTCAATTAGAGAGCTCTCCAATTCAATTACTACTAGTAAGAATTACAATTACAGAGCTCTCTAATTCAATTATTACTAGTAAGAATTACAATTACAGAGCTCTCTAATTCAGTTCTTACTAGTAACAATTCCAATTAGAGAGCTCTACAAATGAATTTTTACAAGTCATATGTCTCCATTGACTTCCATTCATTTTTAATTACGGAGCTGTACAATGGAATTGTTACTAGTAAGAATTACAATTAGAGAGCTCTACAATTGAATTGTTTCTAGTAAGAATGCAATTGCAGAGCTCTTTAATTCAATTCTTACTAGTAACAATTTAAATAGAGAGCTCTCTAATCCAATTATTACTAGTAACAATTCCAATTAGAGAGCTCTCTAATTCAGTTGTTACTAGTAAGAATGTAATTGCAGAGCTCTTTAATTCAATTACAGAGCTCTGCAATTATACATATCTTTAATTCGTATTTTTACTAGTAACAATTCAATTGTAGAGCTCTCTAATTGTAATTCTTACTAGTAACAATTCAATTGTAGAGCTCTCTAATTGTAATTCTTACTAGTAACAATTCAATTGTAGAGCTCCGTAATTAAAAATGAATGGAAGTCAATGGAGACATACGACTAGTAAAAATTCATTTGTAGAGCTCTCTAATTGTAATTGTTACTAGTAAGAATTGAATTAGAGAGCTCTGTAATTGTAATTCTTACTAGTAATAATTGAATTAGAGAGCTCTATAATTGTAATTCTTACTAGTAATAATTGAATTGTAGAGCTCTCTAATTGAATTCTTACTAGTAAAAATGCAATTACGACGAGTAACGCTGGGTACAATTTAAGCTAAAACGGCTTGCCATAGTCCTGTGTCTTCATCACTGGCACACAGTTCTTTTCATTCGGTGCAATAAACCTCACTTTACATTCTATGAGCATATGCATTGCAACAAATATAACCTCCCAAAAATAAATAGCATGCATGATGTTACAGTACGTGTTTCACACTGCAAGCATGCATAAGAAGCGTAACCACAAAAGCAACAGCTATAAATTCTAAAATGGTTCAAAAAGGATAATTAATTTGCATATAATGGAACCAAAGCCCCAAATTATGAATAAACATGAATATATTTCTTCCCACAAAGTGCATTATCCCTCTCTAAGCAATCTCAGGATTGATGGACCCAATAATTCCTCTTTCTATTTCTCTTTTTAAGAAGAGAGAGGACAACAAAATCATCCTCACTGCTTGAAGATTTTGTATTGTTTTGCACATTTTTTTTTTTTGTAACTGATTAATTAATACGCATCAGACTCAGTGTGCAAGGTGAGTAATTTTTAGGATGATGAATACGAAAAAACGCATATTTCTGAAAATTTCTGAAAATTATTTAAATTATTATTAAAGATATTATTTTCTTAAAGTTTATAATAATGTTAAATCATGTTCTTTCCCTCATGTTTTTTTTGTTTGTTTTTTTACTTAAATAAGAATCAGTGCTTACAATTTCCCTGCATTTTGTTCACAGCACAATCAATAAAGAGCTCTGATGGCAATGACAGTGTAACATCAATATTACAATACAATTTTCATCATAAGAAACTTCACAAATAAACAAAGGCTACGAACATTTAAAGAAAAAAAAAATCAATTATTCTACATGCCAATATAAAAAAATATATATAAATGTGAAAATAAAATAAAATAAATCATTCTAAATGTAAAAGAATAGCAGTCCACAACCATAATGACAACAACACGAACGATATCGGAGTGACTTTCACAATTTATTTATTTTTTTCCCAGTTGATGAATGATAAAAGCATTGACAGCCAATCAGAATCCACCCTTCTTTAAAGAGCCGGAGCATTTACATCTTGTAATGAACAGAACGTTCACATGTGTTGGTGTGAATGCTATAGTTATCGTTACAGTAATCTTATTTATCGTTCTTGGTGTGAAAAGGGCCGCAAACAGTATTGAGTTGTTGGGACCAGTTGGGAAACACTGATCTAACACAGTTTGACTCTCTGTCTGGTCAGCGGACACAGTGAGAAAGGTCCTATCAATTTTTTCTCCAGAGGTTATCTGATGTCAAGGTTTGTTCTCTTATCTTTCTTCAGAGCATTCGTCCTTCACTTCAGAGGGTTTCATTTATTTTCCATCTGTGACCTTGATAGTCCTCAGATCGAAGTGCCTAAGGCGTTTACAGACAAATCCACGATAAGAAGACATCTCTTTTCAAATTGTGGTAATCTTCTCTACATCTCAAATGTCTCCAATTTACTTTTAAAGTAAATCTATAAATGCTGAATGCTTGTTTCTTGACAACACCGTTCCTGGTAGATTCTGAAAAATCAATTCATCCCAGAAATTCGACATCTTTGTCGCAAAGATCACGCGCAGACGTCTACGCACTTTACCAGCGGCCATTATATCTCTGACATCGTCACATCTCTTTGTTCCTCCCAGTGTGAAGACTGTAAAAGTCCATCTTTCAAAACTTCTATTGCTTTGCTCTGCAATTATTTAATGGACCATGTCTGCTGATTTCACAGGCTCCATTACTGCCATTAAAATAATTGCAAAGCTCGACTACACTCACTCCTTTTGTTAAGGAGCAGGAGAGGGATTTGACAGATGACTGCTCCTCGCAATTATCAGCTGGAGATTAAAGCACCGGAGCTGACATCGGTGGAACAATCATCAAAATCTTCTGTAGGACTGAAATCAGTACTTCGCGTTATGTTGTTTCTGTAACTTTATGCATTTTTATTTATTTATTTTATCTGTTGGGAGTGAGAACGAGGAGGAGGTTATAGGGGGAGTGTGAGAAATCACTGAACTGGAGAATAAAAACCAGAAAGCATGACGATTTCATTAAATTAGGTTCTTAAAGATGAAGGAATGGGAGGCGAGATGATGTACTGTCTCACTATTGGCCGGTCTCATGTGGCTCCTCCACAGTGTTATCACACATCGCATCTGACTTCAATTAAGGTCGCAAGTAGCAGAGCCTGAAATCTAATTTAGTCTTATATCTTAGAGTATTTGAGAGAGTGAATGTATTATCATCTGTTATCAGATCACTGCTTGCTTTGGGACAATTAACAGGTTGAGGAAAATCTGGAATTAATAAATGACAAAAGTGTCAAATCAATATGGGTTGGTGGCATGACCAAAATCTAATGTTTCACGTTATGAATTTCTGATTTGTGTAATGGCAGCCTATACATTATAATGTGATAAAAAAAATTTTTATTTATTTATTTTATAATCATGAGGTATTGAAAGGTACTTTATTCATAACTTTTTATTTTTTTTATAATAATAATATAATAATACTTTATTATTATTACAAAACAAAAGATACATTAATTAATAATTAAGTTGATTTATTTTAATAAGTTAAAATTGTACTTATTAAATCAATTAATACATTTATATAGAGAGCATTAGCTAAGTTCATTAAAAAATATTTAAAGGATTCTTAAATTATACATATTATTGTTGTTGATTAATAAATAATAATAATTCTAACACACACACACACACACACACACACACACACACACACACACACACACACACACACACACACACACACACACACACACACACACACACACACACACACACACACACACATATAATAGCATATGCATAACACAGGTGACCATACTTCAATTAAATAGACTTTTCAATCCTTTTAGTTATATAAATAAATATAAATGAATTCAATTAAATATTAATCAATAGGGTAGAGGGTTCATCCTCTATAATTATCCTGTCATTAAATATTTAATTAAAAAATGTCAAAAGTGATATTAGGTCACATATACACACTGAAGTCATTGAGTATTTATTAAGAGTAAATTATGAGTAATTCCAACCTCAAAAAAGTTTTACATATTTTACATTGTAATATCTGTTTCTGTCCATCTAGTGAATACAATACTTTACAAATATAAGGGGCTGGATATGATTTGATTTGTGTGATGCAACAGTTGAGTTATGAACAACAGACTCAAAACAGTAAGGCATTATTAATAGATGACAGTATAAAAGCACATTTGAGGTTGTTATGAAGTAGCCAATGCTAAACAACATTTAAAAATCATTCGCAAAACATCAATTCATTCATAGCTATCCACACGATGAATTGTTCTGTATATGCATAAATGTAGTTGAACAAATAATATAAATGTATATTTGATGAATGAATGTAGTTTATGATCCTCTGTTTGCGTTTCTCAAATAATGTGCCATTTTATACTGTAAGATTTGTGCAAGTGGCATTTTTAGAAACATTTATACGAAATCCATCAAGCAAAAATCCAGTTAAAGAGATTAAAATACACAGAGGAGTATTATGAGGAAAAACAAAACAAATCCAATTCACCAAGAAATTAATAATCTTGTCTGCAATATTCAACCCACATATATAAAAGGCAAAGGCGACTACTGTATGATACATGACTGAATAATTTAAACCTGGCTGGGTTTCTTCGTTCAGTTATAAATCAGATTTTATAATGCTCTCTAGGCCACGGGCAGTGCTGAGTAAGGTTTCTGCAGCAAGACTTATTGGCTGTGCGAGAGGGCAGTTCTCGGGTGTTGATATTGGACGTGACAGTCATACGGCGCTCTGCCCCAGTGCAGCAGAAGTCTGGCCAACAGAACCACCAGTCCAGCGTCACAGCCATCCTTAGCACATTTTTCCACTCATATATCCTCTGACAACCCTGTCAAAGGCTCTTAAAGATCCCTCACTGGGCCTTATTAAAAAGTCATAAAGAATTGAGACTGGTGGCTTGCAAATAAATTAATAAAACTGGATTTTTACACTTTCTTAACAAAAAATGACTGTTGCTGCATGTTACAGGAAATTTTCACAAATGTTTTTCTAATGTTTGTTCATGCGGAGGACAAACATCGTAAGCGGTGTCTATTATGCTTTTTGGGATATTATCAACACCATCGCTACTGTTTGTATCACTGTGTATTAACTGGACAAGTCGACCAATCACAACAGACTGAGATATCTGACCAATCAGAGCAGAGTAGACCAATCACAAGGGACTAAGCCATCTGACCAATCAGAGCAGAGTAGACCAATCACAAGGGACTAAGCCATCTGACCAATCAGAGTAGAGTAGACCAATCACAACAGACTGGATCATCTGACCAATCAGAGTAGAGTAGACCAATCACAACAGACTGAGAAATCTGACCAATCAGAGCAGAGTAGACCAATCACAACAGACTGGGCCATCTGACCAATCAGAGCAGAGTAGACCAATCACAACAGACTGGGCCATCTGACAAATCAGACCAGAGTAGACCAATCAAAACAGACTGGGTCACTTGACCAATCAGAGCAGACCAATCAAAACTGACTGGGTCACTTGACCAATCAGAGCAGACCAATCAAAACAGACTGGGTCACTTGAACAATGAGAGCAGAGTAGACCAATTACAACAGACTGAGAAATCTGACCAATCAGAGCAGAGTAGACCAATCACAACAGACAGGATCATTTGACCAATCAGAGCAGAGTAGACCTTCACAACAGACTGGGCCATCTGATCAATCAGAGCAGAGTAGACCAATCACAACAGACTGGGCCATCTGACCAATCAGAGCAGAGTAAACCAATCACAACAGACTGGGCACTCTGACCAATCAGAGCAGAGTAAACCAATCACAACAGACTGGGCCAATATGACCAATCAGAGCAGAGTAGACCAATCACAACAGACTGGGCCAATATGACCAATCAGAGCAGAGTAGACCAATCACAACAGAATGAGCACTCTGACCAATCAGAGCAGAGTAGACTCTCTTAAAGGAGGGGTTTAGAGAGACTGATTCCTTGATTGAACCGTTTCAGACACTGTGAGAAAAGAGGTGTGTATTATGAAAAAATGTAAGTCTTTTTTTAACATTGGATGCATGTACACCTGTTGTAGGAGACTCCGAAACAAAATTAGGAACCTTTAAAATAGCATAATAGGGGCACTTTAAAATAAAACATAAAAAATAAAGAAATAATAATAATATTATTTTATTTTTTATAAACTTCAGAAAGTTGCACAATTTGAGGTATCAATCATGTAGCAAAATGAGTGCGAGACGAGTTGCATGCCTACTTTAGTATGAGCAACAGTTCTGCTGATGTTTGCCTTAGTAAGCATTACTACAAGCATTCAAACCAAGCAAAGCTGTCGAAGTAAACAGAAGTGTGTAATACAAAGGTGAATTCTGACCTTGAATGGACTTAATTTGGATTCCTTTCTATGTTTTTTTTTTAACTGAAAAATGTGACATTTGTTATTCATAACAAATGATATGGGGGTCAGTGAAACATAAATGTGGAGAGCATGACAAGAGGGGTCATTTCTGGACGTAACACCCACATTAGGAAACGTCTGGATGAATTCGGTCAAAAGCATCTAGATTTGGTTTATCCATTCAGATAAACCATGTCCAGATGCTTTTCAATCAATTAACAAAGACGCCTACAATGGCCTGGTTGAATGAAACCCTGCGCACACAGTGCGTTAAAGACAAAAGAGCAGCTTTTTCCTATGAGAGAATAAAGGCAATGTTCTCAGCCAGAAGTGATTCAGGACTGAAACTGCTCACTATCTCAAGCTCCATTCACTGACTCTTTATATAAAGCTATGAGCAGATGTGGAGATGCTGGATTGTATTATAGACTTACATATAAACTATATAATTAATAGCTGAGGATAATTGTTCTTCAGGAAGTTTAGCGGCGATGGCTGCTAGTGTTGGTCATTGGTTTTGGACATTTCCTTAAACCTTAAAACACACTTTCACTCTCACTATACTTTCCCACACCAATGTATCCAATGCATATCTGTCAATTACAATAGATTTAAAAAGTCCTATGCGTCAGCACAACCATTCTCAACTAATAATAATAATCAGAAATTTTTCTCGAGCATGTAATCATCATATTTATGATTTGTGAAGGGTCATGTGACACTGAATGATGCTGAAAATTCAGCTTTGATCACTGGAATAAATTACATTTTCATATATTCACATATACATTTTTATAATACTTCACAATATTACTGTTTTTACTATATTTTTGATCAAATAAATGCAGCTTTGGTGAGGACGAGGAGACTTCCTATAGTGATGAATCTATATATAATCACGTTTTGTTTATATTATTATTATTTTTTTAAATTAGCAATTCAAATTTTTTTTATGATAAATTTTCATATTTTAAGATTTGAAATTCAAGGTCTGGGACAAAAGGTTAAACAGTAAAATCTGTCTTTATTTTAAGACAGAAAGACACAGGTTTGGAACTACAGAATTATAGAATTTATATTTTGGGGGGAACTATCCCTTTAAACAAAGAATAAAATAAATAATGAAGGCATGGTAAAAAGTTATCTAGGCAGTTTTAATGTGACCTTAATAAAAAAATTAAAAAAACACATCCAAATGCAGAAAAAAATTTAAAATATAATTGGAATGATTTTAAACATTAACAATGTGAAGTTCACAGAACAAACCCAAGGACGCCGTGACCTGAGCTTTCCCTGTAACTCACACTATATTCCTGCTACCCAGCAACTCCTTTAATTAAAAACCTAAACTCATCTTAGACTTCTTATTTCCTGCAAAGCAAAACCTTGTCAAATTGCACATTAAATTAATGCTTTCTAACACGTGTGTGTGTGTGTGTGTGAGGTCTCAGACCACGATAAAGCCCTTTATATATTCACCGATGGCAGAAGCGTCTCGTTATCTCTCTCTTCCCTCTTAAATTCACACATTGCTAATTGTAACAGCGAGGTGGAAGCTTGCGAACACTCGACTGCCTGGCAAACGCGAGCCGAATGAAGCGAATGAATCATTTACGTGACGGATGCTCTCGCTGCCGGTGCATGCTGGGTAAAACAACAGCCGGGCATGTCAGTGATGTGATCAATCCAGCAGGAGTGCCGGCGATTATATCATCGAGAAATTATGAACACTGTGGGCTTTAAGTGTACATTAGGAGGAGCAAGAGACAGTCAAAGAATCTGTTTCATCGAGCCGTCCTATAGGTGTCTGCTGGAGACTGATGATGGCGAAGTCAGTTCCAGGCAATGCATGCTGGGAAAAGCTCAGTGCATTCCGATAGGTCAGAGATTGGCAGGTTTACTGGCGACAGGTGTCAGATGTGTGGCCCGACACTGAAGCTGTCATTCAGCGAGTGTGAGAATCATCTGAGTGCGCAGCAGAGTGTGCAGGGCGGGTGAGGCCATAACAAGATTTGAGATTAAATCAGGCCCCGTGTGCGTCGTCCCGTGGCAGACCCTCGTCCCGCGGCTGAAAGGCCAGCCAGGGGCCAGAGCACAGCAGAAGGTGTCAATCATTCTCTGATATCATTTCTACAGGGATAAAGTGATGCTTCACCACAAGCACATCTTTGCCAGTGAGCATGTGCGGCATGATGAGAATAAATTTGTATTCACATTTATAACAAAATATGGATAGACATAATGTTTATTTATTATTTCAACAACCAAAACTAACTAACTAACTAACTGTCTGTCTGTCTGTCTGTCTGTCTATCGATCTATCTATCTATCTATCTATCTATCTATCTATCTATCTATCTATCTATCTATCTATCTATCTATCTATCTATCTATCTATCTATCTATATGACAAATATCAGTCAGGTTTTCGTAAAAAACATTCTACGGAAACTGTACTGGTGAAGGTTTCAAGTGATATTTTGATGTCAGCTGATTCTGGGAAGCATACAGTGTTAGTTTTACTGGACCTTACATCTGCCTTTGACAC